>NC_134790.1:40257850-40267850 GCF_046742065.1 Oratosquilla oratoria | reverse complement strand
AGCCTTCTCGTTTTTGATAAATGTTATCATTATTTTCATCGTGTATTTTTCTACAATGCCGATCATCTCGTCTCTATCACTTTTCTTATCTACTTCCAATTTCCCAACGTATGATTCATCCTCAATGAGATATCCAACTTTACACTCTCCGACAACCGTTATATTATTATTTAGTGTTCCCTTCTCTTATCCCTCCGTTCTACTACTAATCCCTCATTAAATCACTCCTTTAACATCTCTATGCCTCCATCCATTCAAAGATAGAAGCGCTGGTCACCACCGACAAAACACTAAAATTGTTCTCTGGATCCTTTATTCGACTATCATCACAGATGGGCTAGATTTCGTTGTCTGCATCTATGAAATTGGTGCATAAACTTAGTTTTCTAAGTGTACATTGCGCCATCTAACCCAAGCTATCCGATCAGATACATTGCTTAGAATCCTGCTCCTTTCGATTTTTCTTCTTCCGTTTTCTTTTTCTGCCGACCGTTTAGAGTTCGTTCGAGTAAAAAGCGACTTCGGTGACAATATCTTATATACTTTCAAATCTCCAAATATCAAATAATGTTTCCGTCATATAAAGCAAAGCTGAATGATGAACTGAGAGATTGTAAGCCTACGGATGTTAGACATACTGTTGAAATATTCTTAGAGAAGTCGAGATTTTTACAAGCGAAGCCATATTGCAGCTATTCAAATAGAGGTTGGAGGTAGGCTGTGGAAGGAAAAATAGACCAATGTGATTACCCATTTAATCGTATTAAGGCCCAACTGGAGCTCTCTTGTCACTCCATTAACCTCTTCATTTTGTGACTTGCTAGGAGTCAGGATGTTTAGTATCTTAGACGTTGGCAGTTCATAGGAAGAGGCTAGTTGTAACCGGCGTTCACGCTCAAGTCCAGATAGCTTTATCTGATAAGACTGATCGACCGCCCCGAGGAAGTGACACAATGTAGATAGATCGTTGAATCATGGTGAGCAATGCGGCTATCTCAAGGGTGAGTTGTCATTCAAGGGTGAGTTGTCATTCAAGGGCGGAGTCCATATACCGGCAGCCACTCGAAGTTCACTCCTGGACTAAGGCCTCTTCCGGCATTTGCTATGAATCGTAGTATCGTGACACCACTACCACCTCACTCCTCCTCCTGTCAACAATCTCTTCTTGCAATTGTACCGCCGCCAGGTCGAGGTCCGGGCGGGTGAGAGACCCACAAACCTGTTTTACACACACACACACACACACACACACACTCACACACACACACTCTCTCTCACACACACACACACACACACACACACACACACACACACACACACACACACGCACACACACACACACACACACACACACACACTTTCAACGAACGGACGGCTTGACGAACGCTCTGAAGAAAAGTGCAGATTGAGGATACCAACGCAAAGAGAAGTGCCTTTTTGTATTTGCAGGGGGGGGGGGGAATTGCTCGTGAGGTAGTGGGAAAGTAAGGAAAGAGGAGAGGGGGAGGGATTACTGGGGAAATGGAAGGTAATGAGGATGTGGAGGACTTGGCCCAGGCAGACGGGCGGAAGGTCAACATGAAACGACCACCGGATGACGAAATGGCAAATAAAAATGTAAAGATTAGAAGTATAGAGAGGAGAAATACAGTAGAAAGTGACGAGAATATGTTCCAGGGATTTAAAGAGGGTGGGGGGGACACAACCCCCCCCAGACTGATAAGACTAGAGGAGAGAGTTGATAAGGTGATCGAGGACTTGGAACGTAAGTTAGGTAATGTAGGCTCCATTCTCCAAAGAATTGAAAGATTGGAACAACTAGAGAAGGCTAACAGAAACTTAACTGAAGAAGTAGAGGACCTAAAAAGACAGTTAGGAAATGTAAAGGAGGAGAATGAGAAATTGAAGAAGAATAGTAATGAAAACAGTGAGAAAATAGCTACAGAAGCTAAAAATTGGAGAATAACTCAAGAAGGGAATAAGGTTTCATTCACTGACATAGTCAAACAGCAATTGAAAGAACATAATGAAGACTCAGTTATTAAAGTGATGAGACAGAAGGAGAATATAGTAAGAGAATTAGCTGACAAAAAGAAATGTATAATTATATTAGGAATGGAAGAGAAACATAACCCAGATAGAACCGCAAGAATCAAGGAGGAAAATGAAAGGGTAAGCAGTTTATTAAAATTAGTCCAGGAAGATGAACCAGAAATTATAAAGGAAATTGAGGAAAAATTCAGACTCGGAAAATATAGTACAGATAAGACCAGACCAATTAAGATTAAATTCAGGTCACAAACAACGGCAGAGAAAATTCTATCCAAGACAGGGAAACTAGCAACAAATGATCAATATAAAAAGGTATGGATAAAAAGAGAAATGAATAAGGAGGAAAGAGAGGCAGAAAAGCAGAAAAGAATTGAAGCTAAGGCAAAAAACGAGGAAAGAACGGAGTCAGAGAAAGAGAGATTCTATTGGAGAGTAGTGAACATGAAAATAAAGCAGTTCGACATACTAAAGAAAAACATAAGGGAAACAGAGAACACAATGGAAGTGGCAGAAAACTAAGAGTGTCTTACACAAATATAGATGGATTGATAACAGGATTGAATGAACTGAATGATTATTTGAAAGAAAAAGAACCGGACATAATGGGAATTGTAGAAACAAAATTAAAAGGCCCACTACCACCCAACAGTGTAGGACATGATACATACAATTATTGGATTAGAAACAGAGAGAAAAAACAAGGGGGTGGAGTTATGTTCCTGACAAAGAAGGATATAAACGTGAAAGGTGTCATATATGGAAAGAATACAGTAGAGATGATTATGATAGAAGTGGAAGACCGAGATAAGAAGAGCAGAAAATTTGTGATCAACTATGTGCCTCCGAAAACAGCCTCATGGGAGGAGAATGAACATAAAAGTATGTTAGAGGACACAAAGATAGCATTAACTAAAATAATGGAAGACGGAGGAAGAATAGTTATGATGGGCGACTTTAATTGCAAAGAAATCTGCTGGGAAGAAATGACAGTAAAGAGTGGTGATGACTCATGGGGAAATGCTCTACTTGAGATGATTACTGACCATTCAATGACACAATGGATACAAGAGAACACTAGGTATAGAAATGAAGAAGAACCATCGAGGCTAGACTTAATAATTACATCTGAACCTAGAATAGTGGACAAGATTGAATATAAAACACCAATAGGTAAAAGTGACCACATATTGATTGAACTGGAACTTAATGAAGAAAAATATATGAAAAGAAATGAACAATATAGAAAAGGAAGAATGATGTATGAAAAAACAAACTTTGATAAAATAAGAGAATTCTTCCAACAAGAAAACTGGGAAGAAATATACAAAGAAGAAACATCAGTGGAAGAGAAATGGAATATTTTGACAAAAATTTACAAAGAAGGAGTGGAAAAGTATGTCCCAAGACAAAAACAAGAAAAAGAATATGTAAAATGCTGGTACAACAAAAGTTGTAGGGAGTTAAAAGACAAAAGAGACAAAGCATGGACCGGATGGAAAAAAGACAGAAGACCTGAAAAATGGAAAATATATACTGGTTATAGAAATGAATATGTACAAAAGTGCAGAGAGGAAAAAAGAAAATATGAAAAAGATGTTATAGAAAAGTGTAAAGATCAACCAAAACTATTCTACAGATTTGTAAACAATAAACTGAAAAACAAACAAGACTTGGAGAAATTAAGACAAGGGGGAGTTGAATACACTGAGGAAATGGAAATGGCAGAAATTATGAACAAACATTTTAAATCAGTGTTTACAAGGGAAAATATACAACCTGAAGAGATTGAGTGGAAGGAAAAAGTCCCCCCTATGGAAGAAATAGAAGTAACGAAGAATGAAATATTGACACACTTGGGTAATTTTGATGTCAGAAAATCGCATGGGCCAGATGAAATAGCAAACTGGATTCTGAAAGAATGTAGGAATGAACTGGCAGACAAAATACATAGCATAATAAGCAGTTCCTTAAAAGAAGGAAAAGTTCCAGAAAATTGGAAAAAAGCAAATATAGTACCTATATATAAAGGAGGAAATAAAGAAGAACCTACCAACTATAGACCAGTCTCTCTAACAAGTACAATAGCAAAAATATGTGAAAGAATTATCAAAAGTAGATGGGTAAAATACTTGGAAAAAAACAACGTACTAAATCCAAGGCAATTTGGATTCAGACAAGGACGATCATGCGTCACCAATTTAATATGTTTCTATTCAAGGCTAATAGATATAATACAAGAAAGAGATGGATGGGCTGATTGTGCATTTCTAGACCTAAAAAAAGGTTTTGACAAAGTACCACATAAGAAGTTGCTTAAGAAATTAGAATATGAAGGAGGAATACAAGGTAAATTGCTAAATTGGATGGAAGACTTTTTGCAAGAAAGAAAAATGCGAGTAGTGATAAGAGATCAGCACTCAAAATGGAATGAAGTAATAAGCGGTGTCCCGCAGGGAACAGTTCTGGCCCCAATAATGTTTGCTATATATATTAATGATATGGATGAAGGAATTGAAAGCTATATGAGCTTCTTTGCAGATGATGCAAAATTACTGAAAAGAGTGAAAACTGAAGAAGATTGTGAATCACTACAGAGAGATCTAAATAAAGTACAAGAATGGAGTAGGAAGTGGGAGATGGAGTTCAATACAAAAAAGTGTAGTATAATGGAATTTGGAAAAAGCAAAAACAGAATAACAGGATCATATAATTTGGGAGAAGAAGGAATAAAAAGAGTAGAAAATGAGAGGGACCTGGGAGTCATTGTTATGAATAATATGTCACCTGAGAAACATATAAATAAGATTTTTGGAGAAACTTATAATTTAATAAGAACAATCAAAGTGGCATTTACATACCTGGATGAAGAAATGGTGAGGAAAATCCTAGTCACCCTGATAAGACCAAGATTGGAATATGCAGCAACGATATGGTCACCAAGTACAAAAAAATGTATAAAAAAACTTGAAAGAATACAAAGAGCAATTACTAAACTGGCACCAACACTCTCAAAACTATCATATGAAGAGAGACTACAAAAACTTAAACTACAGACACTAGAGCAAAGAAGAGAGAGAGGAGATTTGATAGCTATTTACAGAATCATGAAAGGCATAGAAATTACTGATAGAGAGAATCTGATAAAATGGGATGACAGAAATACAAGAGGACACGGAAAGAAAATAAAAAAAGACAACTATAGAAGAGATTTGAAAAAGAACAGCTTTCCTCACAGAGCAATAGACAGTTGGAACAAGTTAGATGAGAAAGTGGTGTGTGCAAAAACAATACATGAATTTAAAAATAGTTTAGATAAAATGAGATATGAAGACGGGACCTCACGAGCATAGCTCCCCTTCCCGTAAAATACAACTAGGTAAATACAACTAGGTAAATACACACACACATATATATATGTATATATATATATATATATATATATATATATATATATATATATATATATGTACTGTATGTATATATGTATATCTTATACTAAATAAAAAAGAATTCTCCGGTTTGCGAGTTTTTCTCGAGACCCGGCAAAACGGTCGCACCGGACCCTGGGTAGGTGTAAGGGTTTATTCAGTTCGTTTCACGTTTTCAACTGGAACTGATCTGATTCACGTTGTCAATTACAAACACTTTTCAAGATGCGTGAATCTTCAAAAACAAAATCACAAAGAAACCGTCATTTTTGGAAATGGGTTATCGAAAAGAAAAAATTAACAAAAAGTTCGTTGATTAAAAATAAAAAGCAAGCGGCAAATTTAAGGCGTGAGCATGCCGTAGGTTTTCTAAATTTATATGGGACCAGTAAGGCTTTCCCAATTAAGGAATCAATAAAGTTGTTTTATCGAAAATTTTTATTGTTCAACAAAAATTTAAGGGAGGACCGACATTTTCAGTATAGTGATGAATCTTTTGAGTCACTCGAGATATTTGACGGAGAAATTTCAACTGAAAAATTCCATGCGTTTGAAAAACATTATTTTGCAGGATATAAAAATTTCACAAAAAGTGGAGGTAAATCGGACCATAATGATTATCAAAAATACTACCTTGAAAGAACTTTTAAAGCTCAAAAGAGAATAGATAAAGTTAAAAAATATGTTGTTAAAAACATTAAAGATCGAGTACAAAAAAATAGTGGCAGTGTTATATGTGAAGTTCAAAAAGATAATGATAATACTCTATATGTGAAGTTCAAAAAGATAATGACAATAATATATGTGAAATTCAAAAAGAAATTGATAATAAAAGTCAAGTTCAAAAGGACTTTGAAATAGAAATAGAAGACAATATTAATATAGTTCAAGAGGCGGAAAAAATATTACTAAATAAACAAGAAAGATTAAAGAAAAGAGAGGCCAAAAGAGAACGGAAAGAGGAACGCGAAAAGGCAGCGAAAGAACGAAAAGTTTTACGGCTAGAAAAAAACGCTAAAAAAAAAATCCTCTTAAAAAAGGTGCAAACCGAGATCAAAAATTATAATGGGGGTTTTATTAACCAAGAGCTGTCAAAAGAAGCAACTGACCATTTAAACGATTTACGAAAACAACGTAAGATTATCAATAACAAAACAAAAAAATTCGTAGAGTCGTTGGATAGATTATCTATAACATATAAAGGATCTCTACGAGAAACTGACGTGCCACTCCATTCAGTTGGGAAAATTGGAGCATTCAAAGGATTTTTACAAAGGCAAAGCATGCCGACAGGAGACCTTTTGATCCATATCTAGGTCGGATGGAAAAAAAAAAAAAAAAAAAAAAAAAAAAAAAAATAATATTAATAATGATGTAAACTTTGCCATTCATTGTTATGGGAAAACGAACGCAAAACTATATGTTGTAACTTGGGACAAACCATAAAGATTTTGTTGTCGAAATTGGAAAAGGATCTTGAAACTTTATATAATGGAACTTCTCCTTTATCCAAACGTTTCCTAGAAAATTTATGTGGGTTTAATACATTGTTTGGCTTTACATCATTTAATACCTCTAAGACGCTTCAAAACAGTCAAGATAGTACACTTTGTTATAAAATTCAAGGAAAAATATACCATAAAATGGGATTATTGAAACCTGAATTAATAGCTGGAAAAGGAAAACCGTTTTGGAAGTCAAAAAGTTCATTTTTGGACCTGTACTTTTACAATGACAAGAGCCAACAAGTAAAATTACGTCTTCAAAACTTGACTAATTATGAAGACACTCGTAATAAAAAGAGAGACTAAAAAACGGCGAGAAAGGGAGAAAAACGAAATCACTGCAAATGAGAAGATAATATCTCAATTGTTTGATTATTTGGTTGATAATAACACGTGCCTTTCAGGCATGTTAAAGGAACTTGAATCTTGCAAAAAATTGATTGATGAACATTTAAAAAAAAAACAAAGAAACTCCTGATGTGTCTATAACGTTGAAAACAGCTGAAGGTATCAATACAAGAGAACATAAAGGAGTTTATCATCTGCCCTCTTCCTCCTCACAAGTTGGAGGTATTGTTAACTTTGGTCCAAACAAAGATCCGTTGCAGATAACAATAACTTCTCCTGCACCAAATTCAAAACACACCCCATCAAAATATTGGACCATAACAATTATTTTTACGACGCGTTTCAGTATCCGTTACTAATCCCTAATGGTGATATCGGATATTCTTAAACGATGTCTAAAAATTGTAAACCCGGGAAGAAAACGGAGATGAAAAACAACCGTTTGTCTCCATCTATGTTTTATTCGGCTCTTTACATGGAAAGAGAGGGTGTTTTTAACTATATAACTAAAGGAAGATGATTGTTTCAGCAGTTTGTAGTTGATAATTATGTGAAAGTAGAATCTAATAAATTGTCGTTTTTGGAACGGAATCAAAGTCAAATTTGCAAAGAAAGGGCAGACATACTAAACGTTACCAATAAAAGTAACGATACCGGTCAAAGAATTGTTTTACCTAACGACAACAAGATACTCTCGCATATGTTACATACTTCGGTTCTCCTGATTATTTTATAATTTTTACTATGAATCCAAATTGGAGCGAGTTACGCGAGGGGATGAATAATACAGGTTCCGCAGGAATGAAAGACTTGACACATAATCATATTTTCGGCTGCGTTAAAGCGAATCTTTATAGTATAGAGTGGCAAAAAACGTGGACTTCCTCACGCGCACATTCTCCTGTGGATAGATGAACGTGTTACCGCAGAAACAGTTTCTCAATTAATTTCGGCTGAAATCCCGATAAAAATAAGGAATCTAGACTTTATGATGTTGTTACAAGATGTATGATCCATGGACCATGTAAAGGGTACGATGAATCACAACTTTGTTGTCAAGGAAAAAATTCATTTGCTCAAAAATGTGGAAAAAATTTCCCTAAAATTTGCAGAAACGACTTATTGTTTGGCAACAATGGGTACCCTGAATATAAACGAAGGTCTATTGGAGAAGGAAGAAATTTTTTCCAGACGAAAATTAAAGGGGAGAAGAAAATTATCGATAATTCGTGGGTGGTGCCTTACAATGCGTATTTATGTTTGAAATACA
This sequence comes from Oratosquilla oratoria, assembly GCF_046742065.1. Taxonomy (NCBI): domain Eukaryota; kingdom Metazoa; phylum Arthropoda; class Malacostraca; order Stomatopoda; family Squillidae; genus Oratosquilla; species Oratosquilla oratoria. The sequence continues at coordinate 40,259,247 of NC_134790.1, read as the reverse complement.
ATGCACATATCAATGTTGAATGTTCAAACTCAATTAAATGTATCGCTTACGTTACAAAATACGTGAACAAAGGGTGCGATCGCATTCTCTTTACAAAGACGACCGATGATGGAAAAGTAAACGAAGTTAAAAACTTCCAAGAAGCTAGATTTGTTAACGCAAACGAAGCAACGTGGAAAATATTTAGATTTGATATACTCAAAAGTTTTCCTCCTGTGACAACTCTCGATTTACATTAGGAGGGAGAAAATGAAATATTTTACGACGAGAATACCCCTGAGAAGGAAATAAAGAAAAAAAAATTGATAAAGATACTCATCTAACCGCGTTTTTCAAGTTGTGTGCAAAGAATAGTTTCGCTGCTTCTTTACATTATCATGAGATACCTCATCATTTTTGTTATAACGCTAACTATTCACGTTGGGAAGAACGTAAAGGACGTACTTTTTCATTGGGGCGCATTCGCTCCGTGACCGCCAAGACAGTAGAGTTATTCTATTTGAGGCTCCTCCTCACATATAAACTGGGTCCTACTTCATACGAAGATCTTCGAACAATTGAAGGTGTAATGTATCCCTCTTACCGAGAAGCCGTCAAAGCTTTAGGGCTTTTAAGTGACGAAGAAACATGGAATTTTTTTTTTTTTTAAATAATTAACCACACAAATGATAGAAAACAACTTAGAGAAACGTATGCGAGTATGTTGGTTTTTTCAGATCTTGAAGACCAATCGGGGATTTGGGAAGAGACTAAAGATCTCTTTGCCAGTGATTTTCTTCACAAGAATAACTTAACAGAGTATAACGATGAAATCTACTTGGACGCATTAGATGACATTCAAAAACACGTGTGGAATTGTGGAGGAGGAACTATCACCGAATACGGGCTTCCTCCTTCTAGAGGTGGGGAAAAAACTTCAAATGTTATCCGAAGAGAGAAGTCTTACAATAAGGAGAGGTTGAAAGAAGATGTTTTAGAGAAAGAATCGATGTTAAACGACAAACAAAAACAAGTTTACGACACAGTCATGTTTCGAGTGAATAACGGATACCGTTATAACAACAATGGGATTTTTGTGAACGCTGCTGGAGGCACTGGGAAAATCCTTTGTTTTGAATTTGTTACTTGACACTGTACGTTCTCAAGGCAAAATAGCTTTGGCTGTAGCCTCTTCGGGTATCGCGGCTACAGTTCTTCATGGAGGAAGAACCGCCCATAACGTGTTCAAAATACCACTAATGGAATACAATGAAATCAAAACATGCGCAATAAAAAAAAAAAAAAAAAAATCTGAACTCGCAGAGTTATTAAAATTGGCATCCTTGTGTGGGATGAAGTAGTTATGGCAAATAAAAATACGCTAACTGCACTTGATATTACGCTAAGAGATATTCTCG
>NC_134790.1:40215350-40250350 GCF_046742065.1 Oratosquilla oratoria | reverse complement strand
CACCTCTTTTTCTGTAGCTTATCTTTTAATAAGACGTTCACATTACAATTATGTAACCATATACCATTTAGGACTATGGAATATAGTCAACCTTGAATAGATCATCCGCTTCCGTGGAATAGGTTTTTCTATGAAGAGGAAAATAAGTCTGTAGGAAAATGAAAGTTATTAATGATAGTTGTTCATAAAAGCGAGCTATTACCACTGAACACTTTTTAAGGGGTAATTATCGCGTATTGTAACTCTGCGTTTTCTATGGAGGTCTATCAACAAGTTCTTTACAAACAAAACAACGCCCACGAAGATACGAATTGGACCCGCTATGGAATGATGTCATCTCGGAGTTCTCTCACGGAATTCACAGCAGCGCTGGTCTCCTTTACCTTTTCATGGGAATTTCCCAAAAGATTGTGTGAGAAACAGGGCTACGTGGAAGGTTTCCTGTGGGAGTTTGGAATTATAGAAGAAAGTGTTTTATCGAAAGCACACACATACACAAAGACATATGGACCATTGTTTATTTACTGAAAATTAAACCGAATGGTATGAATTACTGTGAATATATTTATGAATACGTTTCTGACGCCCGGAGCGGACGCACACTCCTGTGCCTTTGGTGGCGCGGAATCAGGTGAGGAGGAGGCAGTTAGGACTTCTGACTCCAGACGGTGCCTCCTGACTCAGGAGGCACCGTCTTTCGCGTCAGTTGCATTGACTTTGCGCGGTAGTATGCACCGTCTTAGTCCAATTATAATCGTTCATCTGAATAATGCAATAAATGCCACTGGCAACAAGAAAACGTACTCATGTTTATACCACCTAACATGATAAACAAACAGCGATATACATGCGGAGCCCTTACATGCCTAAGTGCCGCGCCCCGGCAAATTTCTCAGTGACAGCCCCCCCCCCCTTCCCTCATCACCACTTCCCATCTTCACCATCCTTTACAGCCTGTTTTAGCTATTGGCTTGCGAAATAATTAAATGGATTATAAAAATTGTATTTAATGTCCCTATTGCAGAAACGATAAGGGAAAAATATTTCATATTCGGTTAATTCTAACGCAAAATTCGTATATTACGGTAAAATATTCAGGGTTCCTTTGGCATTTTTTATTACAATTGTTTTATCACTCTTGTGGGCGGCATGTCCAGACTAGAATTGCTGCCTCCCTAAGTGTGCCGCCCCGGGGCATATGCCCCGCATGTGAGGGCCCTGTGCACATGTAACCTATGCAAAATTATCTATGGAATCTAAAGGTAAGTGATGCTAGTTGATGGTGTGAACGGAAGTTTGAAAATCTGGAGCTGCTAAACTTAAGGCAGGGTATGAATAAAACCAAGCACTAATATAAGTGTACGTGTGTATGTATAAGAAAAACGAGGCAGTATTCAGAATGCCAGAATGCATCGGTTAGTGTACTGAAGATGATAATTCGCGTCCGCCTGCATGTTAGCTTCAACCTTTTTTGGGGGAAAAGCGATGGGAAATATGTGGTACACTCATACATGATCATCTGAAGTTGCAAGTGGTGGTCACGTTAAGGGAAATAAACTGACTGACTCGTAGCGGTGGTAGTTGGAATCCTGTTCTCTTTGTTGAGTCGTTGACGTCATCACAATAAATATTCTCGAGCCCATCAGTCGTCGTCGTCGTAACAATAAACACACTCGAGCCCCTGATCCATCTAACTCCTACGTGTGGTAGAGCTTCGGATTGCTTGTGATCTCTGATCACGCACTAACCTTTTCTGTATACCATTTTGGGGAATTACAATGATTGAATGTTGATAATTAATATGTTTTTTCAAAACAAAAAGTTTGTGTCTACAGAAGAATATCATAAATCTATGCTTTGCTAATGTCAAAGAAAATGTCGGGAAACTAGTTTCGTAATGGACGAAAACACAAATGAAGCAATTGACTTATGCCTTGGTGGTAGGTTTCGATAGTATGGTGAAAAGTATAGTTGTTGAGAGGTAGAGGAATCGAGAGATAGATTGACAGACAGATAGATGAATAAATAGATAGGTACATAGATGAATTGGTAGATAAACATATACCTAAACACATACTGTTGGTACTTTGTGCAGTGTCAGTTGTCAAGGGAATTTGCAAAATCTTTGTCACTGACCTGTTCGAGGAGGTTCAGGATTCAGGAACGCCTTCCAGACGACGCTGAAATCTTGAACCCAAGAACGACAGCCAGGCAGTGCCACCTCTATTTCAAGGGAAGCTTCAAACGTAGCTTATAAAAAGGAAACCGTTTAATGATGTGGATGAGTTGGAAATCACACAGACATTTAGCTTAGAAGATTGGTCACAGGCATGCAGGACACAGTACCTTTCTAAGTTGAAGATAATGAGAAAAAGAAATCTGATAGTGAACAGTCCATTCTCAAAACATCTTCCTTGGCTTTGAGTTTACATTCACCTGTGACCAATGACAGGTACCTCCTTTCTTGTGGTGGTCTTGGAAGATAAACAGCGGGAGTCTTCATTTTCAAAAGCCGTCAGCCCTTTACCTCCATCAGGTGTAGCCCTGTAGGGTTGGCACTCTGTCTCCGGAATGAGCCCAAGACCTCTACCAACTTCATTTATATTTCTTACACCTTTTCACACATGGAGAATTGACAACCACAAGCTATTCTCCTCTCACTACTCTCAGCTTATGACATAGAAATAGTCTCATACTAATACAACACAGCCCAACCCAAAGTTTCCTCCCAGAAAGTTTTGTTGGATGGGCCATGTCGTACCATTGCTGGCCGTTGTGAGGTTGCGCGTTTCAAGTCAGTAAAGCTCGACGCGACATTTATCATTATAAGAATAAAAAAATAGAGGGGACTGCAAGAGACTACAAGACCTACACTAGGCAGTTCCATGTCCATTACCATCTATCATCCCCATCTATAAAGATATCTTTTCTGTTTCCTGGTGCATTTTTGGAGAAAATAGATCCTTAGATTGTTATAACTCATGCGATACTTAGAAATCGCTCCAGGACTTACAAGTGTAAGATTCATGGTTGCATATTCGAGAGTTCAATAATCAAGAAATCTTGTCAGTTTGTCGCAAGTGTTGAAACAAAAGTTTCTTGATATATCTCTGCTTGCCTACCAAATCAAGGTCACGGAACTCCTATTCAGGGCTGAGGTGAAAATAGGGATGGAGTTATTGAAACGGAATGCAGGCAGTCACATAGGGAAGAAGTTTTTGTTCTAGTGAATATAACAGTTCGCAGAAACAGGGAAAGAAAAAGAAAGTCAACCGGTTCAAACTCTGCCTTGCCCTTCACCTTGAAGACGGCACAGCAACATCTTTATCTGTGGACACGCAACGGTAGTTCCTTCCCAGTAATGATATGCATGCGTGATGTCGTTGTGTACAAGCACTCGTCGAAAAAGTTTTCTGGTAAATTATTTGGATGATGAAGAACATCAACAGGGAGAAGGATGATAAGGATTCCCAGGATGTTCTTGTGTCAGTGAAACGTTAGAGCAATATAGGATCCTTGCCATCCCACGTGTTCAAGTTCATCGTACCTACATACATACATGCATACATACATAAAAAAATACATACATACATACATACATACATACATACATACATACATACATACATACATACATACATACATACATACATACATACATACATACATACATGCATGCATGCATACATACATACATACATACATACATACATACATACATATATACATACATACATACATACATACATACATACATACATACATACATACATACATACATACATACATACATACATACATACATACATACATACATACATACATACATACATACATACATACATACATACTTACATACGTACATACATTTTCAACCCCCTCACTTTCATTTCAGTTCCCTTCTTTGCTGAGTTAATTATTCTTATAAGTTGAAGTATTGAGAGAAGAGACAAAGGATTCCAACTGAAATTGCATCTCGGTTAATTTCAAATGCATTGCATTAAGTAATAAGAAAAGAAGTATTGTATTCTCTTGTTCAGATTGTTTTAAACTGAGATTCTCTAAATTATCTGTAATTTCAGAGATCAATTCCTCAATGTTCTTTACACTTGCTTGTAAATGATCAATTTTGCAACTTTTTCATTCAATCTATTCATAGAAATCTTTAAGTCAGAAAGGAAGGCAAAATTGGATATTCTTAATCCGGCAAGAGCTTCTAAAGCTACCACTAACATACTTCTCTTTTGTCTACCATTTCTTTTGAAGTTTGAATCTATGACATCAAGTTTATGTTCTATCTCATTTATCTTACTTTCAAGTTTATTTTGAAAAATTTTACTAGAAATATTCTTTTTTAATAATTTCAAATTCACTCACAGGGAGTCAACGTTAGCCTTTACAGACATGTTTTTATAATCTAGAACTAATCTAATGATATGGTCTATCATTATCGGGTTACCTTGATGTTGTACCAATGCTCCAGGATGAATTGGGTTCCAATGCAGGGCACTCACCATACAAATTACAAAAATTATTTCAGTCTTCATCTGTAAAACGTATTTGGATTAATCACCAATTCGCAAATTATTTGATCAACATACTCCTTATACTCTTCTGGGTTTAGAGTTTCTTTAAAACTAATACACTGGGTGTCACATATATCCTCATTGTAAGAGGCCGGTAGATAAAGGTAGACAATTGAGTAGAAAAAGGGGTAGGAGGAAAGGAAGGTAAAATTTATAGTCATTTTATTAGGTTATGATACAATGGCCGACTGCGGGTTGCATAGTTGCTGAATTGTAGAATGGCAGAGTTGCCGTCTGGTGCTGTAAACTTGGATTGGGATATCGAGAGGTGCTGATGTAGCAAAAATTGTAAGCGTATAACCCATTTCCATTGCGACATAATGCTTACGTAATGATATCGTTTGAAACAGTATAACAACCTCTCTGATTGGAGAAAAAGGTGGAGGAGGAGAAAAATTATTGGCGTAGGGAAGTAAAGTCACGCCCTTAAGGAGTGGCACTTGTTTGAGAAGTAAAAGGATATCGGATGCATGAAATAGTGACGTCAGAACGAAGGTGGCTTGACGAATTGTAGAGGGATCCCAAACGGGACTCTCTGGGTGTAGCTCACAAAACCAAGTAGTAGAATGAAGATAAAAAAGTCAACCTCATTTAATTCACCCCTTAAGCTTTGAGTGAAGGACTAGGCATGGGGCCTAAAGAAGAATGAACATTTGCTAAGAAATTCTTTGGAGATTAGTGCAACCGTTAGTACACTCATCATCAAATTGTATCCTAACCTTCTTCATATCATCTAAGTGATTAATTGAAACTTCCCTAGTTTCTAAGTGTAAGATCTTGTATTTACTTTCACCTGCAATCCTGCTCTGCAATCAAGATTTCACATGGAAGAATTGGGTCCTCCCCAAAAATTATAAAATGAGGTGTTTCACCTGTTGCTATGTTAATTTGGTTGTTCAGAGTACATTTAACATAAGGAATCCAAGTAGCTGAAGTTATACTATGAGGACTTATCATACCTCTAAGACATGTAATAATTTTCTTATTCAACCTCTCTACAACTCCATTACTCTGAGTATGACTCACTAAGATATTGATCTTCTGTATCTTAAATGATCTACATAAGTTTTCCAAGATTTTGTTTCTAAATTCAGTTCCATTATCTGAAACTGAGATCTTAGATGTAGTGAAATGACAGAATATTTGATTATAGATTACTGAAGCAATTGTTTCAGCTTTCTTATTTGGAATGGGTTGTAAAATACAAAACATTGAAAAATAACCAATGGCAACAAATACATATTTATATCCATTCTCAGACATAGGTAACTCCAATGTATCTATGTGAACTCTTTCCCAAAGTTTTTGTGGAATGGGATATGATAACATAGGAGCAGGTTTTGGTGTATTTCCTTACACCTTAGCACATTTCAAACAATTTTCTATATAATCATATATATCTTTCTTCATACCTGGCCAAAAGTATTTAAGTTGTGCTTGTCTATAAGTTTTATCTTTTCCAGGATGTGAGTTACAATCACTATCATGAAGTAACTTCAATACCTCTTGTACAAGAGTTTGTGGTATTACCAACTGATTTATTGGGCCTCTAGAAATATCCTTCCCACTTACAACTATTTTTCCATACAAAAGTCCATTAGTCAAATGGAATTCCTCTATCTTATACACTTTTGGTAGTTTTGGAGGATTTCCTCTTGGGTTCATCAAATACTGGGCTAATGAGTCACATGTCTTATCACTCCTTTGTTCTCTTATTAGCATATCCTCATCTAAGGTTACTAACTCATCTACTACAAACAAAATTGATCAACCCTGTCGTTGGTTGGCCAATGTTTCTAGAAAGTGCATCTGCTGCAACCCGGAATATATTCAAACCTATCCTCATAGCACTGAAGTACTGCAAACCATCTTGCTAGTCTGCTCCTAAGATTCTTATGCTGAAATAGGTTCTGATTAGCTGTATGTTCAGTCCACACTCTGATTGAATATCCCAGTATTATATCTAAATTTTTCTAATGAATATATCACTGCTAAAGTTTCTCTTTCAGTTATAGAGTAGTTTCTCTCTGCGCTATTACAAAGTCTAGATGTGTAAGCTATTGGTTTCAAAGTTCCATTTCTCTCTTGCATCAGTATGCCTCCTAATCCTATGTCAGATGCATCAGTACAAAGAATGAACTCTTTACCATAGTCTGGAAATATTAAAACTGGAGAACTCGTAAGTTTATCTTTCAACTTGTCAAAAGCTTGCTGTTGTGCAGGTCCCCACATGAACTTTGAGTCTTTCCTCAACAAAGAACTTAATGGATTAGCTATGTCCGCATAACTTTGGATAAATTTCCTATAATATCCTGTCAATCCTAAGAAACTTCTAACTTTTTCTACATTGTTTGGAACTGGAAAATTCTTTACTGCTTCAACCTTTGAATTTACTGTACTAAGTCCATGCCTGTCTATCTTATGTCCCAAATAGATAACACTGTCCTGCAAAAACTTACATTTTTCAAGTTTCACTTTCAATCCTGCTTCAACTGGTCTTGAGAATATCAAATCTAATTTCTTAAAGTGCTCAGCCGCTGTTTGGGAAACTATTAAAATATCATCTAGAAATACACTGGCAGCGTTTCCTAACAACCCATCTAGAACTGTATTCATTAATCCCATATAAGTTAATGAACTATTACATAACCCAAATGGCATTCGTTTGAACTCATAGTGTCCCGTTGGAGTAGAAAATGCTGTGAATTCTCGTGAGTCTTCATGCAACTCTATTTACCAAAAAGCAGATTTGATATCTATAGTGCTAAAATACCTATTCTCAGTTCCCAAACTTCTAAGAATGTCCCCTATTACTGGTAATGGTAATTGGTCTCGTACGGTATGCTTATTCAATTCCCTAGAATCAATAACTGGACGCATAGTACCATCTGATTTTGGCACCAGAACCTGAGGGAAGTTCCACTCATTTTTACTATGTTCAATAATATCCTGCAATAACATTTCAGTGATCAGTTTATCTAAAATAGCTAGTTTAGAATGTTGTACTCTGTTGGCAGGTATATAGATAGGTTGAGTCCCTGGTTTTAATTTGATATGATGTTTTAAAACAGTTGTTTTGCCTAAGGCGTCCCCCGGCAAAGCAATTGCTTTATTGTGCTTCAAGAGCAAAGCAACTAAGCTTTCATCCAGCTCAGGGCAACTAGTAGGCTCTAGTTGATTCTTGTAATTCTTTCCCAGTTCTTTTTTTTTTCCTGAACTGAACAGATTGATGAAATTGGTAATTCCACCTCCTCACTACTCTCATTTAAAATCTTGATGGGTTTTGAAAAAAAAAAAAAAAAATGAAAACATCCTATTCTATTTGTGTACCTTTTCTTAAGACTACGTCTTTATTCAAAGTACTAATCACTAATATTTCTACCATGTTCTTATTTGACTTATAGATCCCTGAGTATAATTTCAAACCTTTTAATATAATTGATTCTAGGTTGGTTAAAATTTCAGAGTCTACAGTGACTCCTTTTAACTGCACACCTACCCTGTTAATTGCTCTGGAGTGTAATAATGTCGACTTTATTACGCCACCATCCACAATTTGCAAGGCTTTATTTGTAGTTGATGAATTAGTAATTTCTAGGATTTCTTGAACATCTGAGTTGAGTTCACTATATGTGACTTTACTTTCTGTTGGTCTGGACCGCTCGGCCTCGTTATCTAAAATATGTTATCTTTCCTATCTATTTCTAGGGATTCTTTGATTCCTATCACTGGCCTTAAGTCTGGTTGATTTAAAAATGGGATTAACTGTGATTTCACTAAGATCCCTAAGTCAGCAGGACATATCACCATGTTCTCTTTTCTCATAGTTGCAAATCCTATCAGTAAATCTCCTGGGAAAACAGATTCTTCTACAACTATCACTGGAATGTGCAAATGTTCATTTGTATATAAGATGACTTCTAATTCAACCTTACCTAATGTTTTTAACTGATTTCTAGTTACTCCTTGCAATGAGTAATGAATTGGTTCCAAGGTTTTCACTCCTGGCTTCAATTAGTTTAAAACTCTTCTAGTTATAACATTAACTATAGATCCTGTATCAATAGATATTTGAATAGGTTTATTGAACACTCTACCAGCAATGAGAGATCCTACAGAAGTCCTTCCAATTGTAATAGTTTACAAATATCTATGATGTTGAAGTTTTCTTTCACCCTTCTATCACTCTTATCCCTAACACAATACTGTCTAGGTGTATATCTATGGGGAGTTCTGTAGTATTGTTTTATTCTGTGTCTGGGGGTTTTCCTCTTGTTTCGGGGTGCATACGAAAATTTCTACATTCATGTGTTCTATGTCCTACCCTTTGATGATACATACAGAAAGGTGGGTTTCTACAATGATATTCATCATGACCCTCATATTTACAATTTCTACACAGTTCTATAATAACAGTTTTGTGCTTCATACGAAAATCGACTAAAACATATTAATCTGTTTTCCCTAAAAAAGCGTAGACACAGAGGTAACTTGATACAGGTCTTTAAGATTTTAAAGGGAATTAACAACATCAAAAGTGACCAAATTTTCACATTGAATGAGAATCAGACAAGAAACAATGGTCTCAAACTGTCCGGAAATAGATTCAATTTGGAAGTAGGTAGAAACAACTTTGCCAACCGTGTAGTTAATGAATGGAATAAACTTCCTGCACAGGTAGTGCAATGTAGTTCAGTTCGAAGCTTTAAGAATCATTTAGATAAACACCTAAGATGTGTAACGATTATGATTTATCTTATATAATTTGTTTTTGTTTTGTTATCATTTGTCTGTCTGATTTTCATTTATTATTAGTTATATGTCAATTTATTATTCACTATTTACCTGTTTGTTTATTATTTAACTATACCTATGCATTTATTTATGTATTTTATTTTTTATTTACATTATATATATATATGTTTTTTATTATTATGATTTTTTTCGCATCCGACCTAGATATGGACCAAAAGGTCTCCTGTCGGTATGCTCCGCCTTTGTAATCCTTTGTTTTGTGTTTCATGCTCGCAAGTATTACAATTGTAATATACAACTCTAGCATCCAATGAAGTGCTTCTAACTCTGGATTCAGATCCTCTATTTCTATAATCACTTCTAGAGTTCCTAGTTTCTGTTGTCCCACTGTCGTCAAATATGGACTAGCTTTGGATTCACAATACCCTTGAAGAACATAATCTACATCCCCTAAATTCATAGTTTCCTTGAGATCTTTATGCAGCTTTTCTGCCGTTAATTCATCTGAGTAGTTTGTTAACAATGCAAATACGATTAATTTGATTACCTGATAAATTTTCATTTTATCACTAGATCTTTCTATCCAATCTGAATCTTTTAAAATAGAATTCATATCCTTTGACCATCTGTCTAATCTTGCTAAGTATTCTGTGTCTGATTTACTTGTTTTTACTTTCTTTATCATTCTAACCAAAGACCTGATAGGATCCTGATCACACTTTGACATAAAATGTTTAATGAATGCCTTCTTATAAGCTTCTTATTGGTTTATATCTTCCATTTGCTGGAAATTTATGATAAGCCTAGCTCTACCCTTCTCAGGATCTATATTCTCTTTGAAAAATTATACAGGGTGACCACAAAAACACTCCTTGATTTCAAATATTTATATTATGACATATTGAGTTCATAACCATACAAGTTTGGTGTCTATAGTTGTAGAAATTAACAAAGTTTTAGGTGAGATATGGGTTGATATCATAGGCACTCGATGTGTGCCCCTCTTGTTGCCCGGCAAACATCAAGGCGATAATAAAGCTCCGTCCAGACTTTCTGCAGCATATCTGGCGTAATCGCGCTTAGAGCTTTGGTGACACGTTCCTGCAGTTCATCAATGGTCTTGGGCAAGGGAGGTATGTAAACTTTGTCTTTGACATATCCCCAGAGGAAAAAGTCCCACACAGTTAGGCCTGGTGATCTTGGGGGCCATTTGCAAAACACTTGGTCGTGTTGTCCAGCACGGCCAATCCATCGGTTTAGTAGGTTTGTTTTGAGAAATGCGCGTAGATTGAGAGACCAGTGTGGCGGTGCTCCATCCTGCTGAAAAATGTAGCCATCATCTTCAGCAGCTTGTAGTCTTGGCAGCAACCAGTTCTGTAACATTTCTAGGTAGGTTTGGCCAGTAATGGATGGTCCTTCAAAGAAAAACGGTCCATACACAGACCTCTCTGTTACTGCACAAAAACACATTCATTTTGGGAGAGTTACTTTCAAACTCAAGATTGGCATGAGGATTCTGGGTCCCCCTTATTCTCACATTGTGTCTGTTCACCTTTTCACTTAGATGGAAGGTTGCTTCATCACTGAAGATGATCTTTGACAGTAGACCAGGATCATTTTCCATTAACTCCTGGAGACTGTGGCAAAATTCAAAGCGCATTTCTTTGTCTTTCATGTATAACTTTTGGACCAGTTGCAGCCTATAAGGGGTAAACCTCAAGGGTTTGCGTAAGACCTTGCATACTGTGCTTTGTGGAAGTTTTAACTCTCGGCTACATCTGCGTGTCGACTTCTTGGGGCTGCGAACAAAAGCGTCTCTGACTTTGTCGACAACTTCCTCTGACACTGCTGGGCGGCCGGAATGTCCTTTTCTCTGATCACAGATGCACCCCCTCGCAATGAAATCATTGTTCCACTTTAAAATGGACTTGTTAGTAGGTGGATTGTTATGATGGATGCGTATGAACAAACGCTGCACATTTGTAACAGTGTTTGTTTTGCCAAACTCCAACACACACCAGCTACGTTGCTGTGGGGTGTACGCCATCTTGGATAAGACTGCCACCTAGCGGGTCAGGTAGAAATTGCAAACTGGAAAAATGGGGAAACAAAAATGCATTAGTTTATGCAACTATGGACACCAAACTTGTAAGATTCTGAACTCAATATGTTATATTATGAATAATCTAAATCAAGGAGTGTTTTTATGGTCACCCTGTATTTTCCTTTTTTCATCTTATATATTTGTGCTTACAATTAACGTATCAACCAAATTAAGAAATCTATTATCTCCCAAGGTGTTTTCATTACCTGTGGATTTGGGAATATTGACATTTGAGGTATGAACCTCGTCTCTTAATACATTAGTGTTAGTGGTCATACCTTTAGTGTTTTTAAAGTCAATTTGTATTGACTACCTCCACGTACGTCAACCTTGTCTTCCCTCGCCAGTCCTTGTTCACTGTTGCTTGTAGTGGCTCATCCCCTCATTCCTCGTAGCTCGCTGTACCTCGTTCACTCGTAGTGGCTAGTCCCCTCGTTCCTCGTAGCTCGCTGTACCTCGTCACTCGTAGTCGTAGTTGCTCGTAGTGTTGTAGACCCCTCGGTCCTCGTCTTGTCGTCCCTTGGATTCAGCATACGCGTAGTTGTGGTTGCGGTCGCGCTTGTGGTTGCGTTCACTGTAGAATGGTGTACCCTTACGCACCAGTCTTGTAGTTTCTTCAGAGGGTGTTATTCACTCGGTTTGTCCCTAGCTGTCGCCACTTTAGACCCCCTGACTTTCATTTCAGTTCCCTTGGTCTCTATGTAATTACTGGTTTAATTCTGTTTACTGTTCCCTTATATTGTTTTGTATTTCTTCTTTCACTTACGAAATCCTTCACTTAAGTATGTTTCCACCATATCTTCTGTAATAAGTTAGTAATGTTTCTTGATAGGGTGAATCAAACTTAACTTAAATTTTCTTGATTTTCTTCACTAATTCTCTACAACGTTATTGTCTTAGGTACACCAGAGGACTCCCGCCTGGGATTCCCAATCCACTTACTAAGCCATCTCTGTTCCGACGTCACTTCTTAATTCATCCAATAATCTTGATTGTTACAAATAAGTGCCGCCCCTAAGGGCGTGACTTTTCCCCCATGTACCAATCATTTTTTCTCCTCCTCCCTTCTTCAACCAGAAAGACTGTTACACCGTCTTAAGCAATACTGCTTACACAAGCAATCTCAACATCAAAGCGGAATGGATTAGTTAACATATTGTCACCCATTACCCTTGCGTTTACTTCTTGCACCACAATGTATAAATTGAAAGCCAAGGTGACAACATATCCCTGGCGATGTCCCACCTTTACCTCAAACCACTCACTCTCTACATTTCTGATTCCAACACAGGCTGTACTTCTCTCGTAAAAACTCTTGGTTGCTATTAACAGCTTTCCTCCTATCCCATATATCTACAATACCTCCAACATTGCCTTTCTGCCTACTCTGTCATAAACCTTTTCAAAATCCATAAAGACCCCCCCCAAAAAAAAAAAAAAAAAAAATCCTTACCTTTTCCTATAGCTTTCTCACATATCTACCTTACCACAAAAATCTGATCCATGCAACCCATATCTGTCCTAAATTCACACTATTCCTCACTAATTATTAATTTTGTTCCTCTTCTAATCCTCTCAATCAAAACCCCCCCCATAAGCCTTCCCAACTACACTTAACAAACTGATCCCTCTGAAACTACAAAACTTACACTTGTCCCCTTTTCCCTTTTAAAGTGAAACTATGCAAGCACTCCTCCATTCCTCCGGCACTCTACCCTATTTTAGACAAACATTAAAGAACCTCACCTGCCAGTCCACCATTACTGTACCTCCCTTTTTTAGACACTCCTCATGGCACCCAACCACCCCAGGTGCCTTACCTGCTCTCATCATTTTGATAACTGCTTTCACCTCATCTCTCTTTATTTCTCCTTCATTTCCCTCATTCATCAATGTCGTTTTCTTAGAGCTTCCCACTGTAACTATCTTTCCCTCTCTATCCGTCTTCACATTTAGCAACTCCCTAAAATACTTTGCCCACCATTCTCTTAATGCCGTCTCTTTCATCATCATCTCTCCGTCTGCACCTTTTACCTTTTCTTCTCTACTTGATTCGCCTTCCCTTTCTTAATTTCCTTCCAAAACATATTCTATTGCTTTTAATATTTTCTGTCATGTTCTTACTCCACTTCACATCTGCTCTCCTTTTTGCCTTCTTTATCTTATGCTTTACTTCTCTTTTCTTTTCTTTGTATCTCTCATATATTTCTCTCGTCCTATTTTGTAACCAATCTGTGAAAGCTTGCTTCTTCTCTTCTACAACCTTCTTTGCTTCATCTTCCCACCACTCACTACCCTTTCTTCTATTTGCTCCCGTCCTTCTTGTTCCACACACCATCTTTGCACACCTTGTGACTCCCTCCTTGAACCATCCCCATTCCTCCTCCATTCCTAGTTCTACTCTATCCTTCACTACCTCCCATTCTTCTCTCAGCTTATTCTAATACTCCTCCTTTTCTTTCTCATCAAAGCAGTTTACTTGAAGCACCTCTCTACCTTCCGTCCTTTTCCTTTTTCTCCATCTATTCTCCACTCTCAATTTACCTTCCACCAAAAAAATTATCTGATATTCTCCCAATCCCTTTAGAACATAAACAGCCAAAACTCTTCCTACTAATCTCCTGGTTACCACTATATAGTCCATTAAAGCCGTATCCATCACCTTTCCATCCACAATCCTCTCTTATGTGTATTTGTGCTTGACTTTCTTCCTAAACACTGCATTTGCTATCATCAACTCTCTAGACACATCTACACCATTAGCTCTCTACTACGATTTTTTTCCTGGAACACCACATTTCCCAACCACCCCGCCTATTGGTTCGTCTCCTACCCTAGTGTTGAGATCTCCCAATATCACTACATTGACATTTCTCCCTAAACCCTCTTTGCATTTATTTAAATCTATCCAAAAATCCTCTCTTTCCTCTACACTCCTCCTACTACCAGCCCCATATGTACTTACAAAGACCCACACCTCCCCTCCCAGTTTCACCTTCATCCACATTAATATTGAAGAAACCTCCTTCCACTCCAGCACACGCTTACCTGTCTCTTCGCTTATTAGTATAGCCACCCATTCTCTCCCTTGTCTTCTCTTCACTCCTGACGCCCTCCCAACTGCACTCCCAAACACAGACTCGCCCCTCTCTTTCAACTTAGTTTCACTCAATGCCAACACATCTATCTCTTCCCTTTTACTGTAATATATAGTGCATCTACGCACATTAAAAGTTCCAAACCTTAGGGTTCTGGTTGGAAAATTCCTCCCAGACCCTCTTATGTTTTTTTTTTTTTTTATATATATCCCCATCATCCCCCCTCGTTTTTTTGTCACCTTTTACGACTCAAGTGGGAATACTTAGTGGCAGTATTCTTTCTCCACTACCACAGGGTTCGGCGAAAAAGAAAATGAAAATTAAGAGTAGGGGGAGAGCATAACGGAGGGACAGTCGCAGTATAACAAAGTAGCATAATTTTTCTGTGAATAGAGATTTCCTTTATCACAGACAAAATGATATATGGGTCTGGTCCATAGGGCGTCCCATATAGACCCAAAAATATCAACTGCATTAACCCCACAATAACATACACCCAATACTCCAGATGGGGTAAAATAAATTATAATAATAATGATAATAACATATTTTCTCTTGTAATATCTTATTGCATATTTTTGTGTAAACTAACTTACATTTTTTGGACATTTGTTGGAAAAAAATTAGTAGATGAGATGGGATTTTTGGTTTTGAGAGGCATTGGCCATACGTGGCCTTGTACTGATTCCTCCCACCTGTCGTCAGTGTGTCACAAGGTTGCCAGATAGTGCCATAAATGCCATTTTGCCAGATATCTCGAATTTTCAGAAAAACTGCCGTTTATATATACGTATATATATATATATATATATATATATATATATATATATGTATATATATATATAATGTGAAGGCATCCTGACAAGTTGTAAGAGGAGTAGAGGAAAACACACAAGTAGAACAAGAGTTTATTCTTTGACTAGTTTCACACAGTGGTGCTTCCTCAGAAAGAATGTTTGCACTGCAGAACAACTGATAATAAATACAAAACGTATGAGGAGAGAGAGGGTATAAGGATAGGTCAATTCCTGTTCACGGTGGCTCGAAATCGTGTGGGCTGGTCGGACTGGCGTTCTGTGTGGTGCTACGGGTGATCTGATGTTCTGTCTTCTTCTATTCTGTTGCTGCATGTAGTGCTGTTATTTTTGATAATTTGATATCTCCTATTCTATTATTTGTGGCTATGTATATGGCTTCTACAAAATTCCTCTGTTTGTTACTGAGATTGCTGTGTAATATATCTGCTTCATCCCATTTTAGGTTTCATTGAAATGTGCTTCAAGTGTGCTTCTGTTTCCTTCAAAGGAAAAACATTTTACCAACATGAAGTTTTGCCTATGGGATCCCCTCTAAGTGAGTGCAGTAGCCGCATGCCTCTTCATGGAGGCACTTGAACGAGAAGAGTATATTAAGATCATCCCAAACAACAGCAATTAGTACAGGTACGTAGATGACTGCCTTCTCGTTCTCCCCAAAGACACCAACATTAGTAACAACCTCTCACAACTCAACCAAGTCCATCCTAGGATTCAACTAACTGTAGAACACGAGGTTAATGGGTCCCTACCGTTCCTAGATTGCTGAAGGAGGAGCGAAATCGCTTGTGAAGGTTGTGTAAAACTGGAGTCTTAGGATGTGTGAGAAGGAAATTCGTCTTCTCAGGAGTGCGCTCTGTGAGAAGAGTGAATCCTTCCCACAACCCAAAGAGCGTTCCACTTCTCCTTCTGCTACTGCCGTGGGCGAGTGGCGCTCCGTGGGGTCCCGTTTTGTCGAGCCCGCTTTCGGTAAGCGGGTCCCCTGCGGAGCAATCGCTGGCTCTAGCCAATCATTTTGCTCTGCTGGAGGATGAGGTGGCTGAAAGTCAGGAGTTCTTGGTGGTGGGGGACTCCATGGTGCGAGGCTATGACGACATCCTGCAGCGGAAGACTAAACGACGTAGCAAGCTTGTATGTCAACCGGGCCGTGGGATTACCGTTTAGACCCAGATCATCAGGGAGTAGAGACGGGCGAACACGGTTTACGATTGTTCATACGGGAAGTAACGATGTGGGTAGGGTGAGATCAGAGGAACTTGTTCGGAATTACAAGGTCCTCCTTCAGGAGATGAAGGAACGTGGGAGCCGTCACCTAGTCTGTGGGATCCTCCCGAGGATCTACGCAGGCTCGTGTTGAAACAGAAGCCAAAGGGATCAATGAGAGGATATCACGATTGTGCACGCAACTGGGATACCACTTTCTTGATCCTTGGTATCTCTTTTCCAAGCGCCATGACCTTTACGCTTCTGATGGGATTCATCTTACCCGCAGCGGCAAAAATGTTCTTACAAACATCATTGTGGGAGTTTGTAATGAATTAGTTCCTTTTTTGGAGTAGAACAATATGCCAGTGTAGGACAAAATATGATTTTAGAATATAATGTTGGTAGAGGACGAAATTTCACATTAGGATGTAATGTCGGTATAGGACGAAATATCACATTAGGATGTAATGTCAAAAGACAAAATATCATGATGGAATGTAATGACCGTGGAGGGCAAAATATCACGATGGGATATAATGATAGTGGAGGACAAAATATCACGATGGGATATAATGATAGTGGAGGACAAAATACCACGGTAGGATATAATGTCAGTGGAGGACAAAATATAAATTTAGGAGGGGATGTCGGACAGAATGTTAATGAACGACGGGTGGAACGCGGTGACGTAGGGGAGCAAAGTGTACAAAAGAGATCGGATGACCGTGAACGAACATATGTCCGTGATGGGGGGAAATGATAATGAGGCATTGAATGTCAATGAAGGACCAAATATCAACATAGAGCAAGGTGTCAATAAAGAACAAAATTATAATGTAAGGCATGGTATTGAAACTCAAAACGTGTCAAAAAGAAATAATCAAGAGTTCCTTAAAACCATTTACTGTAATGTTCGCAGTATTAGGAACAAATTCCAAGAAATACAGGCGTATGTCAAAATCGAAAATCTCGATATGATAGGAATAACGGAGACATTGTTAAATGGTAGAAAGTTTGAAGCTGAATTTAATATTGCGGGATTTTAACACTTTCATCAAGATAGAAACCACAAGAAAGGTGGGGGTGTTCTGTTGTGCGTTAAAAGCAATGTGCATGCCTGTGTTTTAGAGAAAGTGAAACAGGATTCATGTGATAGTTTGTGGGTAGAATTAACCCAAACAAATGGACAAAAAATTAATGTAGGTGTAATATATAGGCCAAAGACATTATCATTAGCAGACGACAAACGGTTGTTCCAAGAACTGTCTAGTTTCTGCAACCGGGGCTTATTGATAATGGGTGATTTCAATTTTACTGACATTGATTGGATGACCCTACAACATGGCCATATAGGTAGTCGCTTGATAGATTTTCTCGTTGACAATTACTCAGTTCAGCATGTAAAAGAGCTCACAAGACATGGAAACTTACTAAATCTATTGATCACTAGCCGCGAAGGCATGTTAACCGATGTAGAAGTCGGTGAAACTGTTGCAAATGGCGGTCACAACTTAGATTCAAACTACTATTTTTTTTTTTAGAATAGATACCTGTGTTTCTAGAATACCCGATTTCAGTAAAGCTCAGTTCATAGGACTACGTCAGGAACTTCAGTTTACAGATTGGGAGGCAAAATTAAGTGAAAGACCTGTATGATCAGATGTGGGAAATATTTCAAAATACGCTCACTAAGATGATTCATACTTACATTCCAAATCAGGCTCGCCCAAAATGGCTTGACAAAGAAACTGAAAAAAGTATTGCTAAAAAGAGACAAGCTTATAAGAAATACAAGTGCTCGGGTGTATCTAATGACTATCAAAGCTATGTATTAATACAGAGAGATTTAAAAAAGACAATAAAAAACAAAAATTACAATATGAAATTAATATCGCTGATGAATCCAAAGAGAATCCCAAATAATTCTATAGTTACATTAGAGAAAAAGGTTATTAGGAATCACATTGGTCCACTATTATCTGCTGACGGTCAACTTGAATATTCAAATGAAGGAATGTGTGATATTTTAAACTATTATTTTAGCTCAGTATTCGTAAACGGAACGCCTCAAAGTGAACTCCAAACTGAAACCTGTGAAAAAGTCTAGGGTAAACATAACAAAAGAAAAAATTAAAAGGTGTATAGAAAAACTCAAAATTGATAAAACACCAAGGCCTGACGGTTAGCATCCAAAAATCTTAAAGGAAATGAAAAATGAGATTGTTGTTCCATTAGAAATTATTTTCAAGAAATCCATCATATCCGGAGATGTCCCAAGAGAATGGGGGCTAGCTAACGTTACTCCCATATTCAAAAAAGGTGACAAAAAGAAACCAAATAACTACAGGCCTATAAGTTTGACTTCAATTGTAGGAAAAATGTTGGAAACTATCATCAAAGATTCGAACATCATTCAGAGGGTAACTGTTTGATAAATGCTAGGCATCATGGTTTCAGACGGAAGCGTTCTTGCGTGACTTACTCGAATTTTACAACACGGTCATCTCGAATTATAACAAAAGAAACAATATATATTTAATATATCTAGACTTTGCAAAAGCTTTTGATACCGTCCCCCACGAAAGACTACTTACTAAATTAGCTTCACGGAATAAGTGGTAGCCTATTAAGTTGGACTAGTAATTGGTTGAATGATCGAAAACAGAGTTGTTTTAAATGGAAAAAACTTCTAGATGGAAAAATGTTACGATTGGAATTCCTCAAGGTTCCGTTCTTGGGCTACTTCTATTCACAGTATATATAAATTATATAGACCACGGACTAAAATCTATTGTCTCCAGCAATGGTCTGAAAAGTGGCTAATGAAATTTAACACAAGTAAAACAAGGTAATGCACACAGGTAAAAATAATAGTAAGTATGAGTACAAGTTATTTGGATATTCGTTAACAAAAGTGAATAGTGAAAAGGATCTCGGCGTAATTATCAGTCACGATCTCAAATCATCTAAGCAGTGTATTTCAGCCTCACACACACACACACACACACACACACACACACACACACACACACACACACACACACACACACACACACACACACACACACACACACACACACACACACGCACACGCACACGCATACGCACACGCACACGCACACACACACATACACGCACACACACACACACACACACACACACACACACACACACACACACACACACACGCACACACACACACACACACACACACACACACACACACACACACACACACACACACACACACACACACACACACACACACACACACACACACACACACACACACACACACACACACACACACACACACACACACACACACACGCATACATGCATGCATACATTCATACATACATACATACATACATACATACATACATACATACATACATACATACATACATACATACATACATACATACATACATACACATTCATACATACCCACAATGCTTTATGGCCATGACTTCAGCAATGTCATTTGTCAAGGGAGATTGCAAAATCTTTGTCACTGACCTGATCAAGGACGTTTAAGAACGTCTTCCAGAGGACAATAAAATCTTAGGCAATCAGGCCATGCCCCCTCTATGTCAAGGGAAAATCAAAGGAAACTTCAAACGGATCTCATAAAAAGGAATCACCGTTTAATGATGTGGAAGACTTAGAAAACGCACGAATGACATTTTAGCCTAGAAGAGTGGTCACAGACAAGCATGTAGGTCACGGTATCTTTCTGAGTTGAAGTTAGTGAGAAAAAGAACCATGACGGTGAACAGTCCAATCTTAATAGATTTTTCTTTACCTCTCTCCTGTGACCAATGACAGGTTTCTGGTTTGTTGTAGTGGTCCTGGAAGATAGATAGCAGAGCTGCCAATTTTCGAAACCGTTAACCCTTTACCTCCATCAGGTGTAGTAGCCCTGAAGGGTTGACGCCTTGGCTCCGGAATGAGCCCAAGGTATCTATCAACTTCTATTGTATTTCTTACACCTTTTCACACATGGAGAGCTGACAGCGGGCAAGAACTCCTCTCCCACTACCCTCAGCCGGTGGCATAGAAACAGTCCCATAGTAATACAGCACAGACAACAATCCAAAGTCTCCTCCCAGAGAGAACTGTTGAAGGATCCAAGTACCATTGCCAGACGATGTGGGCTTGCACGTTTCAGTTCAGAAAAACTCGGTGCAACAGTTATTATTACAATATCAAAACAACGCAGGAAACTACAAGAGACCATAAGACCTACACTAAACAGTCCCATGTCCATTACCATCTATCATTCCCATCCAGAAAATTATTTTTTCTATTTTCTGATGCATATGCAGAGAAAATAGTTCCTCTTCAGCCTAGACCTAAGACCTACACTAAGCAGTCCGTCCATTACCATCTATCATTACCACCCAGAAAATTATTTTTTCTATTTTCTGATGCATTTGTAGAGAAAATAGTTCCTCTTCAGCCTAGAAATTGCTCCAGTGTTAGATCGGTTTAAGAAGTTCTGTGCATTCAGTACGGGGTAAAGTGGGACTCAAAGAATATTGCCAGTAATAAGGATCCAGCGAGATGAATCCGAGACTGAAGGATAACTTGTAGAATTGAACCTAGAAGTGTAAGATACATATTCAAGGGTTCAATAATCATGAAACCTTGTCATTGTGCCGCAACTGTTGAAGCAAAATTTTTTTGATATCTTCTCTGCTTGCCTACTACTTCAAGGTCTTGGAACTCCTATTCAGAGCTGAGGTGAAAATAGGGATGGAGTTATTAAAACGGAAGGAAGATAAGGAAGAATTTTTTGTTCTAGTAAATATAGCAGCTCGCAGAAACAGGGAAAGAAGAAAATCCACTGGTTCAAACTTTGCCTTGAAGACGGCACAGAAACATCTTTATCTGTGGACACGTAACGGTGGTTCCTTCCCAGTCATGATATGCATACGTGACCTTGCTGTGTACAAGCACCCGTCGAAAAAAATCAGATAGATGAAATACATAAACAAAAAGGAGGATGGCTGTCCACTGATATATGAATTTGAACTAGTGGATGCTTCATATCAGCAAAAAAGTTCTGACCAGCGTCAGTTGTTGAAATACTTAAAGTATTTTTATGTTTCATTAAGGAGTAAAATATATAAGAATGTAAAAGGTATAAGATATGCAAGTGAAACCTAGGACTTAAATCCTGTTTGGAGCAAAATTTTACCAAGAATTGTCACAAACAACATTTTCTCAAGTGAACAGGTTAACATAAGATATGCCTTATTATTGATTTTTTTTTTCAAAACGGCAGTAAGAGAAATGATTAAGAGGCTTCGAGAAAAAAAGGAAATAAAAGTTCCTGATTCATAGCGGTCCTTTTGTTCATATGTTCTTCTCCTCAAGAGTAAAAGCGTTAAATTTCATGAACTAAATCTAGAAAGCTTTGTCACGACAGGCACAGATATAGATTAATTAAAAAACAAAAAAATACAGTAATGTCATGTTTTTGTGACTGAACAACAGCAGGTATTGGAAAAAATAGAATTTTGGTGCAGTGTGTATGATCTGAAAAATTCAGTTGGTGTACAATTTTTAAAAACTGGCAAAAATTGTGTTAATAAAATTTTCTCCCTATATCAAATGCATTTATTGATAAAGTTGTAGCCAGGCAGTCTTAGTAATGACAAAGATAAGAAATAAGATGGAAAACAAGGTTATAAACAGTATCTTGATGATAACCAATGCCTGTTTTATGAATTTTAAAGTTCCTTCAGAAATGCTGAAAATATTCAATAGTAGCATGTATTGGAGTCCGCATGGCTGACAGTAAGTAGGAAGCCTTTGAAATGAAAATTATGAAGATTTATATTCATATATAATTATAAAAACTCTGGTTTTGTTATTTTTCCAATAAAACATATCAAATGAATTATCTCTCAACATTTTATGTTAACTTGGCAGTTGCCATAAAAATGTTTTTTTCAAAATCTACAGTATTTCAGAAGAGTGTAGAACTCTTTTGTAGGTGTAACTGTGAGGCTGTGAGCTGTAATGAAATGTCTAAATTGTGAAATGAATGTTAGTTTTCATATAAGTTTTTGTAAACCGTTTTCAATGTTAGCCTACTAGTTGAAAAATAATAATAATAAAATTAAGATTAATAAATGCCATATTAGTTAGGGAGTATTTGGCAACCCTTAGTGTTTGAGCGTACTACAATACTGAGCGGCGGTGCATTGGACTGTCAGTTCCTCACTTTGCAGTGTGCAGTCACATTCACACCTTAGTCTTAAACAAAGGTGACATCCTCACATCGGACAAATCACACTACGAAGTCAGTTGCTGGGAGAATACCTAGCTACCGTTTCTCAGTAAAGAGCAAATTGTAAAAGCAGAGCTTCTCCGTTGTGACGTCTGCCTCTCCTGTCTCGAGCATCCACACTTAGAAGGTTGTACTTAAGGACTACAAGTTGTAACTGCGCCTGACACCAGAAATTCTACTCGAAGCTGCAGCACAAGCACCATGGCCTCTCTAGAAGGAAAATTGGCACTAGTGACAGGTAATCTAGGGCAGACCGAGGTCGTGAAATGCATGTCAAACAGGGTGAAGGCTCTCGCACTGTTGTCAAATGTGCGCAGTTGCAACACTGCGGCCTGGTAGGCTTTGATATATTCGGCGATACTCCTGTCATCTGTCCTCTCGGGACTTGAAGACAACGCTCCCAAGTTCAGCCTTCGCAGTCAGTCTGGCACAGGCAGGGGAACACTCTGAAACTTCTGTTGTTGTTATTGTTGAGAGTCTCTTGAGGTAAATTTCTTCGGGTGTGAGGTTGGTCCGGGTCCGTGTGGTACCTAAGTCGGTCGGCCTCATTCTCCCTGTACCCAGTAACAGTCAGGCGGAGCGCGCACCTTTACCCCACTCCCATATTGCATATCATTCCATACATTTTTTTTTCAGTAATAACCTAAATCTACTGAAATTTAGTAAAATATGTCAACAGGGGCATGCCCCCCTGTTGCTAAACCCTTTCCCAATCGTAACTGCTCAGGCTGGTGAGAAGGGTTATCTCTTAATTCGGCGACTTTCTAATGGGCTTTACAGATTTCTTTCTATCTGGAACCTAACTTTGGTGTGGCTGCTTGTAAGATGTCGAACACTATTATTGACGAAGCAGTTCTTAAGTTCGAAGGAAAAGAACACTGGGATCATAACCTCTCGCACACGAACACACCAGTGAATCGATAGTGTTTATTTCTTTATCTATTTTTCCCTGTACAGGCGGCGGTAGCGGTATCGGACGGTCCGTGTGTCAGCTGCTTGACCGCGAGGGCGCCCGGGTCGTGGTTGCTGACTTGAACGAGGCCGGCGCTCAGGAGACGGTGAACCTGCTCAAAAGTAAGAAGTCTTGTTGAGCCATGGAAGTCTGCACCGAAGCCACCCCTCCCCCATGAGGATGCCTGTGGTGGCTCTCCTGCCAGAAATTGAACTAGGTCTCTGACCCCCTCCCTCCTCCCCCTTTCAGCTGTATATTTTGGTAGACTTGTAAGGATGATCAAACTGCAGTGGTAATGCAGTCTGAGGCTCTGAAAGACATCAATGCAGGGATCTGTGCAGACTTGTATGGCGAATGTAGAATGAGTGATGAGATAACTATTTTATATACATATATATATTTTATTCTGACACGGGGCTTCGCAAATGTTTTTACCTGCAACGGACTGCATCCATCCAGGTCCCGGGGACCACTTCGCGGTGCGCATGGACGTCTCCAAAAAGGCGTCTGTGACTCAGAGCGTCGACGCCGCCGTCAAGGCTTATGGAGCCCCGCCTTCTCTGATGGTCAACTGCGCTGGCTACATCGACTTCATCCCGCTGGTAGACCTCGAGGAGGCGAGCTTTGACCGAATGATCAACGTCCTTCTTAAGGTGACCAAACGTGCTTTGCTATGTTTACGTAATTGGGATCCAGAGATGGAAGCACGGATCTGTGTGAATGTGTGTGTATTTACCTAGTTGTATTTTGCGGAAAGGGGAGCTACGCTCGTGGTGTCCTGCGTGCGTGCGCGCGCGCGCGCGCGTGTGTGTGTGTGTGTACGTGTGAGTGTGCGTGGTGTGTGTGTGTGTGTGTGTGTGTGTGTGTGTGTGTGTGTGTGTGTGCTTACCTAGTTGTATTTTACGGGAAGGGGAGCTACACTCGTGGAGTCCCGCCTTTGTATCTTGCAGTGTTTAGTTTGCTCTTAAATTTGTGAATGTTTTTTCACATACTATTATTTCGTCCAGTTTGTTCCAAGTGTCCACCACTCTATGTGGAAGACTGTTCTTATTCAGATCTCTTCTATAACTATTTTTTTTTTTTTTAAGTTTCTTACCATGTCCTCTTGTGTTTCTCTTGTTTCAATTTAACAAGTCCTCTCTACCGAGTATTTGTGTCCTTCATGATATTGTAGGTGGTCAGTAGGTGGCCTCTCTTCTTTGCTCTAAAGTCGGTAACTCCAATTTAGCTAGTCTCTCTTCATAAGACATGGTTGAAAGTGCTGGAGCCATTTTTGTGGTCGCTCTCTGGATCCTTTATTTTTTTATTATTATTATTCTTTTTTTTTTATTCTTTTTGGTACTGGGTGACCACAATGTCGCCGCATATTCTAGTCTAGGCTTTATCAGTGTGACTAATATCTTTTTAAATAATTTCTTCGTCCAAATAGGTATATGCCAATTTTATTGATCTTAGCATATTATACGATTCTCCGACAATTTTGTTTATTTGTTTATCAGAGGACAAGTCGTTTGAGATAATTACTCCCAAAACTTTTTCAGATCCCACTTTCTTTACCTCCTTAGTTCCAATTTTATATTGTCCTGATATTCTATTTTCACTTTTTCCGAACTCCATTATGCTACACTTCTTAATGTTGAAGTCCACTTCCCATTTCTAACTCCACTTCCAAACCTTATTCAGGTCTTCCTGTAGTGATTCGCAATCCGTTTCGGTTTTACTTTCCTCAAGAATTTAGCGTCGTTTGCAAAGAAGCTCATGTAACATTCCACATCATCATTCATGTCATTCACATAAATAGCAAACATTATTGAAGCCAATACAGATCCCTGCGGAACTCCACTAATCACCTCCTTCCAATCTGAATATTTTTCTCTGAGTACTACTCTCATCTTTCTACCATTCAGGAAGTCCTCCAACTAGTTTAGCAGGTTGCGTGGGCATGTGCGTGGGCATGTGCGTGTGTGTGTGTGCGCGTGGGCATGTGCGCGTGTGTGTGTGCGCGTGGGCATGTGCATGTGTGTATGAGTGAATGAGTGTGTGTGTGTGTGTGTGTGTGTGTGTGTGTGTTTGCGCGTGTGCCTGTGTGTGTGAATGCGTCAGCGTGTGTGTACACGCGCGGGCGCTTTTGTTATTTCCCCTCTGTCTATCTGCATGATAACAAGATTAAGATGCTACCCGTCTTTGCCTACATGTACGTGTACGTATGTGGAGTGTCGTGATTGTGGTGGTGGGCTGCATGGTAGCCCGCTCCATTCCTGATACGACCATGTACTGTATGTGGGCGGGTGGATGGATCCGACTGTATCGTCAGATACAGAACTGATGAATGAAGTATCAGTTTTACCCATCTCATATCAGAATATTACTATATAGACTTTGAAATGTAGGTCTTACCTTTTCATACCGTTATTGTTATTTGCAGGGTTCCTTTTTGGTCACGCAGGCCTTGGCTAAGGCGGTCAAAGCTGCTGGCATCAAGCAGGGCTCGTTCGTCTTGATCTCGAGTATGCTGGCACACATTGCCAGCGAGACCACGGGCCACTACTCGGCTGCTAAGGCCGGGGTCCTGGCCCTCAGCAAGACCTTCTCTAAGGAGCTGGCACCGTGAGTGGCTTTTCCCCATCGTTGTCTCTTACGGGGAGACGGGCGAGTTATGCATGGTACCTCCAACCCCGAATTCATCGAGGAGAGATAGAAGACAGGCAGAGAGACATTTAGAGAGAGACAGAGAGAGATAGAGTTAGAGATAGAGTTAGAGATAGAGTTAGAGACAGAGTTAGAGAGAGTGTTAGAGTGTTAGAGAGAGAGTGTTAAAGAGAGAGTTTTAGAGTGTTAGAGAGAGGGTGTTAGAGAGAGAGAGTGTTAAAAAGAGAGTATGTTAGAGAGAGATTGTTAGAGAGAGAGTGTTAGAGAGAGAGTGTTAGAGAGAGTGTTAGAGAGAGAGTGTTAGAGAGAGAGTGCGTTAGAGAGAGTGTTAGAGAGAGAGAATGTTAGAGAGAATGCTAGAGAGAGAGTTAGAGAAAGATAGATTTAGAGAGAGTTAGAGAGAGAGAGTTAGAGAGAGAGAATTAGAGAGAGAGAGAGAGAGAGAGAGAGAGAGAGAGAGAGAGAGAGAGAGAGAGAGAGAGAGAGAGAGAGAGAGAGAGAGAGAGAGAGAGAGAGAGAGAGAGAGAGAGTTAGAGAGAGAGAGTTAGAGAGAGAGAGAGTTAGAGAGATATAGATAGAGTTAGAGAAGAGTTAGAGTAAGATAGAGTTAGTGATAGAGTTAGAGTTAGATAGAAATAGAGATAGAGTTAGACGTAGAGTTAGAGTTAGATTAGAGTTAGAGTAGAGTTAGAGGTAGGGTTAGAGGTAGGGTTAGAGTTAGAGTTAGAGGTAGATTTAGAGGTAGATTTAGAGGTAGAAGCGCGTGTTATGCACGGTACCTCCAACCACGAACTCATCGATGACAGATATAAAGATAGACAGACAGAGAGACAGAGCGAGACAGAGTCAAAGAAAGACAGAGACAGATTCAGAGACAGAGTCAGATTCAGAGACAGACAGACAGAGAGACAGAGTTAGAGAGACAGAGTTAGAGATAGAGTTAGAGATAGAGTTAGAGAGAGATAGAGTTAGAGAGAGATAGAGTTAGAGAGAGATAGAGTTAGAGAGAGATAGAGTTAGAGAGAGATAGAGTTAGAGAGAGATAGAGTTAGAGAGAGATAGAGTTAGAGAGAGATAGAGTTAGAGAGAGAGTTGTGTAGCGTGTTAAACGTAGGGCTACACAACTCCGAAAATAGATACAGCTTTAGATAACACGCTTTTAGAGAAAACTGAGTGCGAGAGAGACTAGGGAGTTCTAGTGAGTCCGGATCTTAAAACCAGGAAACAGTGCATTAGTGCCAGGAATAAAGCTAACAGGTTTCATTGCTAGGACGGTAACGAATAAAAGTGCAGAGGTAATTATCAAACTCTAGCAATAGTTAGACCCATCCTTGACAATGCGGTACAGTTTTGGTCTCCGTCCTACAGAATGGACTAGAACAGTGCTTCTTAACCTGGGTTTGATCGAACCCCAGGGGTTCGATGAGACAGTTACCGGGGAAATTGTCTCTGAGAGGGAACAGCAAAAGTTACATTGATTTGCAGTAAATATTCATTATGATTTTGTTTTACGTAAAATTCATGTTTTGTTGGTTTTGTTCTTTGAACACAGTGTGCAAATGATCCATGGTACAGTTTGTGCACTTATACAGTATATAGTTCCTATGTTTTGAATTTGAAGAAAAAAAAAACACATTTCATTTTTCTAACTACGAAGGGTTCGATGAATGCATATATGAAGCTTGCGGGGTTCAGTACCTCCAACAAGGTTAAGAACCACTGAACTAGAATCAGTACAGAGAAGAATGACCAAAATGATACATGGACTCAGAAATTTGCCTTACAAAGAGAGGCTTAGGCACCTTAACTTACACTCTCTGGAGAGACGTAGAGTGCAGGGTGACCTAATAGAGGTGTTCAAGTGGACCAACGGTGATGCAAATAAGGTCATCATATTAAAACAACAGGGCGGGACTCGTAGTAACTGGACAAATTTAGATTTAAGAAGGAAATAGGCAAGAATTGGTTTACTAATATGGTGGTCGACGAATGGAATAGACTTAGTAACCATGTAGTAAGCGCTGAAACTATCAGTTGTTTTAAGAAACGATTAGACAACTTTATGGATGGGGATGACAGGTGGTGATGTATACGGAGCTGCCAAGTGTAGACTTCACGGTCTCTTGCAGTCTCCTTCATTCTTATGTTCTTAAATATAGGTAGAGATAAGGGGATAGATAGAGACAGATACATAGATAGTCATAGAGAAATAGAGTGTTAGAGACAGATATATGCTTGTATATTGTGACAAGTTGATGAAGGTGGAAAAAGAAGTCACAGGTCTAGTTCCGAGTTTCTGAGTTTATTCCTGACCGGTGTCACTCTATGCTTCTTCTGAAGAAGCATAGAGTGAAACCGGTCAGGAATAAACTCATAAACTCGGAACTAGACCCGTGACTTCTTTTTCAGGCAGATATATATAGAGAGACAGAGATAAAGTGACGGAGATAGATAGATGGTGTGATAGAGAAATATAGTCATAAATAGACAGACAGATAGGAGGGTAAAAGGCGCATTACGACTAACCTCTTTCGATTAAGATGGCACTAAACATGTTTACGAGCGCGTCATTTTTAAGGATTGTGGTCTCAAAAGTGTTTGATCTTGCAGGAGATAAGAACACAAGTCGCCCAGTTCAAGATTGGTTATCAAGATAGGGAGGGTGAGCACACTAATGTAGCAAGGTGTCATACAGCTCGAACTTTCACGAACCGTACTGTGTGGTTACTTCAAGGCAGTGAACGGCCTTGTTTGGGCCCGTACGTCAGAAGGGGAGGGGGGGGGCAGCGGTGATTCCCGAACTGAGGTATGTTGACATTCCCGGAATGATGTTTTATTGTGGCAGAGACCGAGTAGTAGGCAGAGAAAGGCTGAATGGGTTTCCAGCAGCAACATCCAACAAGTTTAGTGAGATCATGCATATATGAGTATATCGTTATGTAGTTTCCTATATTTGTAAGCTCCTGCTTGACACTAGCGGACTCCATCCATATTTGTTCTGGATAAGTAGATGTGGTAGACCATTTTACATAACTGGGCTGACAGGTGTGTGGGGCTGTGGGCATCCTCCGGTCGGAATGGTTTCTTGATTGATCGCGACCCTCATCGGGATCAGGGTCCAACACTCCTAGCTGAATGATATCGCCTGCCGTCACTCAGAAAAAAATGAACCCGTGAGGT
Source organism: Oratosquilla oratoria (assembly GCF_046742065.1). Taxonomy (NCBI): domain Eukaryota; kingdom Metazoa; phylum Arthropoda; class Malacostraca; order Stomatopoda; family Squillidae; genus Oratosquilla; species Oratosquilla oratoria. The sequence goes on along the minus strand of NC_134790.1, from coordinate 40,220,701 downwards.
ACGTCCTGGAATTAGAGAGGGAGTGCCTGATAAACTTCTGTCTCTGTTCTTGGCGTCAGCGATGGCATCCGCGTGAACACGGTACTTCCTGGAATGGTCGAGACGGCCATTATGCCCAAGGAGGTGTTTGAACAACGAACAGCTGACGTTTTACCTTCGATGTCCATCAAGAGGGCAGGGAGACCCGAAGGTAAGAGCCATTGCACATTGCAAAATTTATCTCAGGTTCGACATTACCCTTCGACCTTTTCCAGCCGTGTCTGACACGTTTCTTTCCGCCGAGTTCTACTCATACATCATCTTTGCTATATTGTTAATCACACTTTTCACTTGTTTGTGCCATATCAGTAGAACCCTCTCTATTGCCTCGCGTCAAGATACTTTTACATCACATATCCTGTTTTATGTTGGTATTTAATTCCTATTTAGTTTTCTTTGCCTTGTGGCACTTACAGACAGGCAGTCTCCACTGCATCTACACTCCTCCTGTTTACTCTGATGCAGAAATACCAGTTCCACTCCATCTCTTACCCTCCTATCTTTTGGCCTCATTACCTCCTTCTTAGCTAGCCGCACCACTCTTTTTACTCCTGCCACCTCTCTGACACCTGATTGGCTATCGCGCACCGCTTCCTCGTTTGTTTCGCCTCACATCACCCCTAGCCAGAGATATCTGAACGTTTTGTCCTTCTTTGTCCTATCACTGTCCTTTTTTTTTTTTTTTTTTTTTAACCCGTCTCTACTTTCCGCAGAAATAGCCGAGATGGTGTTGTTCCTCCTCTCCGAACGTAGCAGCTACATCACTGGTGCAGAGTTCTGCGTTTCTGGAGGTTCATAACTTGCAGCACCAGGACCGCAACGATTGAAAAAAAAAAAAAAAAAAAAAAAAAAAAAAAAAAAAAAAAAAAAAAAAAAAAAAAAAACTGATTTGGCAGAGACTTGGAGTCAAATCATTGGAAACTTCCTCATGGACACAACTTTACGCGCAGAATATCACCTGTAAACAAATATGATCATTCAAATATTGTGTGAAGCGATGTATTGTAAAGACTCTCCACTGTTATCTTTTTAAAAGAGGTATTGTCTGTGCAAGTCAAAAAACTAAACATTTGTTCCATTTGTTCCGAAGGCCCTTCCTTCAGGAGAAGGACTGGCTGAGTCAAACACACCCCTATCTACACGACGAAAACATACGAAACCTATCATCCAACAACCCCTCCCACCTCAGAACCTGGGGGATGATGAATCTACCCTGAAGCAACCCTGCTTGTGTGTATGTATATATGCATATATATATATATATATAAAGAAATACTAATACTATTAATAGCAGGTTTGAGAAGGAAATAGACAAGAACTGATTTACCAACAGTGGTTAATGAATGTAATAAACTTAGTCCCTATATAGTGAACGCTGAAATGATTGGTTTATGAGAAGATTAGATAAATTTATGGATAGAGATGACAGGTAGTAAAGAACATGGAACTGTCTATTGTAGGCCTTATGGTCTCTTACAATCTCCTCCATGATTATTTTTCAATGTAATAAAATTAGTAAAGAGCAAACTAATAAGTAAATGAATGAAAGAATTTATAAAAAAAAAAAAAATCAAGAATGTAAAGGAAATGCTGTCAAAGTTGACAGAAAATTTGTGTTGCATTTTGTTGTCGATAACCAATGTCTGTTTCTACCTTTAGTAGACAATATCACGTCGAAAGTCTACTTTGCCATTTCAATTTTGTGAATCGGGTGCATAGATTAAACTTATTTCTTGAGTATATCTTTTACATAACCTGTCAATCCAAAATCTGCAGCAACGCAGAGTTCTGCTCCAGTGATGTAGTTGCAACGCTCGGAGAGGAGGGACAACACCATCTCGGCGACTTCTGCAGAAAATAGAGACGGGTATTAAAAAAAATAATAGAAAAGTGACAGGACAAAGAAGGACAAAACGTTCAGATACCTGTGGGTGGACGTGGAAGTGCGAGGCGAAGCAAACCAGTCAGGTGTCGGAGAGGTGGCAGGAGTGAAAAAGAGTGGTGCGGCCATTACAAAGTTATTAATAAGAACAAAATATAGAAGGGTAAAATATGTGGAACTGTTATTTCTGCATCAGAGTAAACAGGAGGGTAGATGCAAAAGAGATTGCTTATCTGTAAGTGCCGCAGTGCAAGGAAAACAGGATATGTGCTATAAAAGTAGCTTGACGTGAGACGGTGGAAAGGGACCAATGTGGCACAAACAAGTGAAAAGTGCGACTATCAAAATAACAAAGAGGAAAGAGAGGTGTCTGAGACGGCTGGCAAAGATGGGAGAGTAATGTGGATCGGAAGGCAAACTGTGGTTTCCCTGCCCTTTTGATAGATGGCGAGGGTAAAAGGTCAGCTGTCCGATGTTCAATCACCTCCTTGGACACTATGGCAGTCTCGACCATTCCAGGAAGGACCGTGTTAATGCGGATGCCGTCGCTGGCGTCGACAAAGGACAAAGACAGAATTTCATCAAACTCTTTAGCTCCATGACACACCTCATTGATTATTTTTTTTTCTGGGTGACGCCAGGCGACATTATTCAGCTAGGAGTGCTGGACTATGGTCCCTATTGGGGCCTCGATCAATCGAGAAACTGTTCCGACCGGATGATGCCCGCCCGCTGTCTGGGTTGCGTAAAATGGTCTGAGCCAACTACTTATTCAGAATAAAAATGAATGGCGTCCATCAGTGTCAAGCAGGAACTTACTAATGTAGGAAACCATATAGTGATATGCATACAAGACCTCACTAAACTAGTTGCTGGATGTTGTAGCTGGAAATCCTTTCAGTTCTGTTCTGCGTACTATTACTCGGTGTCTGCAGGAATAAAACAGCCCATGATTGTGAGCAGACTTGTCCTGGAGTCACCGCTGCTCCCCATCTCCCTTCAGACGTAGAGAAGAATGTACGGGCCCAAACAAGGCCACTCACTGCTTTGAATTAGCCACACAGTTCGGATCATGAAAGTTAGAGCTGTATGTTAGAATCCTGAATTATGGGGCTCGCCCACCGCTTAGATTTTAGGACCCCTATCTTAATATTGATATTGAACTGGGCGTCTTGTGTTCTTATCTACTGCCAGATCAAACACTCCTCTGAGATAAATAAGATCGTCAGGCGCCAGCCAGACCACAATTCTTAAAAGTGACGCGTTAATTTATATGATTAGTGTAACCGTCACTAACCATCACCAACCACGCATGTGATCCATAAACATGCAACATAGTACTCGCCTTTGGCAAAACTTCTAATCTTTGTAAACCTCACCACTTTCCCAATCCAAAACGTCTGACTAAACACCTACGTAAGATCATAACAGGATGCTCCCAGTGTCACAACACAAGATGCCTAATGTCACCAGACAGACCCTTTTTTATTCTTACCCTAATTACACTACCATGACGTAACGTATACTCGTATACACCATATCTAACCAAACCCACCAACCATACAACTAACCCCTATATAACAGAATTAACACCAATGCCTATAATTGTTAACTAACATGCCTCATATACGGCAACTCACCAACCCCCTTTATTATCGGACATCTGTGCTGCTGACACCATGAGACTCCCCAGGTCACCTACCTGGCAGGAAGCAATGCCGAGGTCAAGGCCCAGGACGAGGAGTATTGGGTCAGGGACCTAGTTGTACACAATCTTTGTACCTGAGTAAAGTCAACAAAGTCCAGCAGAGACTTTACCTCACCCGTAAACCACTATTGCTTGTAGCTAAACACTGGTTACACTGGTGGCGAGCAGTGCTTTTACGCCAAATCCGAGGAGACACGCCTATCACGTAGCGAAAACACATTTGATTTGTTACACTGGTGTTCCTGCGCCTACCAAAGGAGGCACAAAGTAAAACCGTCGTCCTCAGCCGCTCAAGCCACGCCTACTGTGTAGCAAAACACATTTGTTTTGTTACACTAGACGTCTACCAGGACGCCTATCAGAGCGCCTACCTGAACACCTACCAGGACGCCTACCAGGTCGCCTACCAGCCACGACTACCATTCAGAACAAGACCACTGTCTGCGAAGGAGACACCGCTTGTCTTCGACTTCTCATATCTTCAATCAAAAGCCCCCGGAATCAATCCACAGAATTCCCTTCAGCTCCGCATCAAAACTCCAAAAGAAGCACGCTTCCAAGTGCGCGACACATCTGACAACACCCCTCCATGAACCGCCCCCTTCAAGACGTCATTCTGACTTCTAAATACATCTGCCTATCACCAAAGGCGCGACCTGCTGAATTGGTGGTGAAATCGTATGGCATGCGATTTTAATCCACATGGTGGCAGTGTGCTACCAATCGGACGACAGCTGTCTGCACAGAGACCGCTGTCAGAGTAGGAGAAAACGTCTGTCAACTCAACGCTTCAAGGTTCCAATCAGCTACGTGCACCTCCCAGGCGATCGAACTTCAATCAAACAACAAGACTACCACCTCCAAGGTGATCGAACTTCAATCAAACCACAAGACTCCCACCTCCCAGGTGATCGAACTTCAATGAAACCACAAGGCGCCGACCTCCCAGGTGATCAAACTTCAGTCAAACCACAAGACTCCCATCAATTCCGAGCACCTTCCAGCGAGAGAGCATCTATACATCACCTTTCACACACCCATCCTCCCCCGAGACATCTGACGAGTTACACAAATCCGCACTTTCAGCAAAACGACCCAGCAGGAACTTCTCCAAGGAACTGGTATTGTGAGTGGCTTTGCTTCGTCTCGTACAGGGATACGCGAATGACACGTGCATGGCACCTCGAACCCCGAATTCACCGAGGAGAGGCAGAGACGGAGAGAGGCAGAGAGGCAGGGAGGCAGGGAAATAGAGAGACAGATGAAGACATGGGGAGATAGACAGATCGGGTTGTCGGGAGGTCATCCTTTGGTTGGAACGGTTTTCGATCGATCGAGATCCCCATTGGGACCAAGGTCCAGCACTCCTAGCTGAATAATATAATTTGGCGTCACCCATAGATAAAAATCAACCTATGAGATGCGTCCTGGAAGTATAGAGCGAGTGCCTGATGAACTTTTCTGTCTCTGTTCTTGCCAGACAGTCTCAGACACCTCTCTTTCCACCGAGCTTTATTCAGACATCTTTCTTTCTATCTTGTTAGTCACAATTATACTTGTTTGTGCAGCCTTGGTAGAACCCTGTCCATTGTCTCGTGTCGAGTTATTTTCGCTTCACATATCCTTATCTTTATGTCGGTATTTAATTCCTATTCAGTCTTCCTTGCACTGCGGCATTTACAGACAGGTCTTCACCGCCTCTACCCTCCTGTTTAATCTGTT
>NC_134790.1:40200350-40210350 GCF_046742065.1 Oratosquilla oratoria | reverse complement strand
TGTATATATTAATGATATGGATAAAGGAATTGAAAGTTATATGAGCTTCTTTGCGGATGATGCAAAATTGTTGAAAAAAAGTGAACACTGAAGAAGATTGTGAGTCGCTACAGAGTGATCTCAATAAAGTATGGGAATGGAGTAGGAAGTGGGAGATGGAATTCAACATCAAGAAGTGTAGTATAATGGAATTTGGAAGAAGCAAAAAAAGAATAGTGGGATCATATAAATTGGGAGAAGAAGAAATTAAAAGGGTAGAAAATGAGAAGGGCCTGGGAGTCATTATTATGAATAATATGTCCCCTGAGAAACATATAAATAAAAAATTTGGAGAAACTGATAATTTGAAAAGAACAATCAAAGTGGCACTTTCATACCTAGACTAAGAAATGGTGAAGAATATACTGGTCACTTTGATAAAACCAATATTGGAGTATACAGCGATGGCGTGGTCACCAAGTCCAAAAAAATGTATAAAAAAAACTTGAAAGAATACAAAGAGCAATTACGAAATTAGCACCAACACTCTCAAAACTATCATATGAAGAGAGACTAGCAAAAATTGATCTACAGACATTGGAGCAAAGAAGAGAGAGAGGAGACTTGATAACTATTTATAGAATCATGAAAGACATGGAAACTATTGATAGAGAGGATCTAATAAAATGGGATAGTAGAGATACAAGAGGGCACGGAAAGAAAATAAAGACAGTTATGGAAGAGACCTGAAAAAAAACCCAGCCTTCTCCATAGGGTAATAGACGTTTGGAACAAGTTAAATGAGAAAGTGGTGTGTGCAAAAATAATACACGAATTTAAAAACAGTCTAGATAAAACGAGATATGAAGACGAGACACCACGAGCATAGCTCCCCTTCCTGTAGAATACAACTAGGTAAATACAACTAGGTAAATACACACATACAAATAAACAAAGAAATATACGATAAACAAATGAATATAAAAATATATAAATTAATATGAAACAAATAAATAAATAAATATAAAAGTAGATAAATGAATAAATACATACATACATATACCAAAGGCATTTTCCCCCTTACAAGGGAAGTAGCTAAAAAACAAAGGCATAAAAACCATTCCCACTCATTCCATCCCTAATACACTCCATTCCCCTTCACCCTATACCTTCCCTCATATCTTGGCACCTCATGGGTGACGGGTCATCCCTGCATCTTGTCCACTGCCTGGGTCAGAAGCAGTGTCGCAAGACACAGCTCATCCACAGCAAGGCCGCTTCATTAAATCGGCGACCCCTCCCCCCTTTCCATCCTCCATGCAGAAAAGGAGAAGACGGGGAGAAATCCCTTCGGGCTGGGTCAAATTTTTTTCACAAACTACCTCACCCCCCATCCCCCACCCATTCCACCTCATGCATCACATCATCCATATACAACCATTCACCCTTTTCTTCTGTCTTCTCCCGTCCCTCCTCAACAGACATTCCCCTCTACTTCAAGGACCTTTCTACTCCATCCATCCATCTCATCCTAGGTCGCCCCCTCATGTTCACCATCTCCACATCTGCCTTCCACACGTCTTTTACTAGTGTTTCTTCACTCATTCTTTCCATGTGTCCAAACCATCATAACACTCTTTCATCCTCTCTATCTCCCAACTCTCTTACCACCCCCGCTTTCCTCCTCACCTCCTCATTTCTCACTCTATCTAGCCTAGTAATCCCTATCATACTCCTCAGACACCTCATCTCAAACACATTCAAACTACTTCTCTCTTATGTCCCATGTTTCTGCCCCATAGAGTGCTGTCGGCACAATCACTCTTTTATACAACCTCCTCGTAGCATCCATTCCCAAATGTCTATTTCTTATTACACTTTTTAATCCCGTAAAGCATTTAATCACTTCTCTAAATCTATATTCTATCTCCACCTCCACTCCTACCTTTCCTGCCACATTCGCACCCAAGTATCTAAAACTATCCATTTCCTCCAGTCTCTCTCCCTTAATGCTCACTTCCAGTCTGCTACCACTTTCACCCCTTGTACATCTCATCACCTTACTTTTACCCACATTTATCTTCAATTTTCTTTTTTCCACACTCTCCCAAACTCTGTCACTAACTTCCTCAATCCCTCCTCTGATCCTGCTACAAGCGCAGTGTTGTCCGCAATCAACAGCTGGTTCACCTCCCACTTACAAAGGATTACAAAGGCGGAGCATGCCGACAGGAGACCTTTTGGTCCATATCTAGGTCGGATACGAAAAAAATCATAATAATAATAATAAAATAATAAATAAAAACTATAATAATGTAAATAACAAATAAAATACATAAATAAATGCATATAGTATAGTTAAATAATAAACAAACAGGTAAATAGTAAATAATAATAAATTGACATATAACTAATAATAAATGAAAATCAAACAGACAAATGATAACAAAACAAAAACAAATGATATAAGATAAATTATAATCATTACAGCATCTTGCTTAGGTGTTTATCTAAATGATTCTTAAAGATTCGAACTGAACTACATTGCACTACCTGTGCAGGAAGTTTATTCCATTCATAAACTACACGGTTGGCAAAGCTTTTTTACCTACTTCCAAATTGAATCTATTTCCGGACAGTTTCAGAAAATTGTTTCTTGTCTGATTCTCATTCAACGCGAAAATTTTGTCACTTTTGATGTCAATTCCCTTTAAAATCTTAAAGACCTGTATCAAATCACCTCTGAGTCTACGATTTTTTAGGGAAAATAGATTCATATGTTTTAATCGATTTTCGTATGATATATTTTTGATATTTGGAATCAGTTTTGTGGCTCGCCGTTGTACTTTTTCCAGTCTGTCAATGTCTTTAATGAGATTCGGTAACCATACGGAAACAGCATATTCCAAATGTGGACGAACTAACGATTTATATAGCTTGTTAATGAGTGATGGACTTATGAAATCAAAAGATCGCGCAATCAGTCCTAGAATCTTATATGTTTTCTCAGAGGCTGAAATACACTGCTTGGATGATTTGAGGTCGTTACTGATAATTACGCCGAGATCTTTTTCACTATCCACTTTTGTTAACGAATTTCCAAATAATTTGTAATCGTACTTACTGTTATTTTTACCTATGTGCACTACCTTGCATTTACTTATGTTAAATTTCATTAGCCACTTTTCAGACCATTGCTGTAATTTATCTAAACCTTCTTGAATATCTAATTGGTTTAAGTGATCATTTGCCATTCCGCACAGTTTTGTATCATCAGCAAATTTGGAAACAGTAGATCTTAGTCCATGGTGTATATAATTTATATATACTATGAATAGAAGTGGTCCAAGAACGGAACCCTGAGGAACTCCACTTGTAACATTTTTCCATCTAGAAGTTTTTCCATTTAAAACAATTCTCTGTTTTCGACCATTCAACCAATTACTAGTCCAACTTAATAGGCAACCACTTATTCCGTGTAAAGCTAATTTAGCAAGTAGTCTTTCGTGTGGGACGGTATCAAAAGCTTTTTCAAAGTCTAGATATATTAAATCTATATTGTTTCTTTTGTCATAATTCGAGATAACTGTGTTGTAGAATTCGAGTAAGTTAGTCACGCAAGAACGTTTCCGTCTGAAACCATGATGCCTAGCATTTATCAAACGGTTACTTTCTAAATGATGTTCGATAGCATCTTTGATGATAGTTTCCATTATTTTTCCTATGATTGAAGTCAAACTTATAGGCCTATAGTTATTTGGCTTCTTTTTGTCACCTCTTTTGAATATGGGAGTAACGTTAGCTAGCTTTCATTCTCTTGGGACATCTCCGGATATGATGGATTTCTTGAAAATAATATCTAATGGAACAACAATCTCATTTTTCATTTCCTTTAAGATTCTTGGATGCCAACCGTCAGGCCCTGGTGTTTTATTAACTTTGAGTTTATCAATACACCTTTTAATTTTTTCTTTTGTTATATTTACTTTTCTCCATTTTCTTTAACCATCTCCAATCCCTGACCCACCACCGTTGCATTTACCTCTCGCACCACCCCATCCATGTATAAGTTGAACAGCCAGGGTGACATAACACATCCCTGACAAAGTCCCACCTTTACCTCGAACCACTCATTCTCTCCATTTTTAATCCTGACACACGCTCTACTACTCCCGTAAAAACTCTTGACAGCTCATAAAAGCTTTCCTCCTATTCCGTATATCTGCAATACCTCCCACAGTGCCTTCCTGTCTACACTGTCATAAGCCTTTTCCAGATCAATAAAAGCCCAAAAAACATCCTTACCTTTTTCTATAGCTTTCTCATATATCTGTCTTACCACAAAAATCTGATCTACGCAACCTCTACCTGTCCTAAGTCCACACTGTTCCTCACCAATCACTCCCTCTGTTCCTCTCCTAATCCCTTCAATCAAGATCCTCCCATAAGCCTTCTGAACTACATTTAACAAGCTAATCCCTCTGAAACTACTACACTCACACTTGTCCCCTTTTCCCTTGTAAAGTGGAACTATACAGGCACTCCTCCAGTCTTCCGGCGCTGTAACCTCTCTGAAACAAACAATGAATAACCTCACCAGCCAGTCCACCATCACTGTACCTCCTTTTTTCAGACATTCTGCTTGGCATCCATCCAACCCAGGTGCCTTACCTACTCTCATCATCTTAACAACCGCCTTACTTCATCCTTCCTTATTTCTCCTCCATTTTCCTCACTATTGTATTCTAAACTTACTAGCATTATGCTACATGTAGATTCAGTCAAATGCGTAGTTAGAAATTATGTATGTGTGTATGTACATACGTGTCAGCGTGAATGTTCGAGAACTTACATATTGCCATTTGGTACCTATTAAGTAATTATCAATTTATTTGTAATGCGAAAGTTGAATGAATGGGATATAGATCATTATTACTATCAAATTTAAGTTGTCATGTAACTGAAAGGATATGAATGTAAATTTCTGTGTGCGAGTGAATAATTATGATAATTGTATAAATTAGATTTAGCAACTGTTTGGAGCAGGATACCCAGCACCGAGTCACGCACGTAGAGAGTGAGTCGTGAGCTCTTAGGGTGCATGTCAGGTCATCGCTTGACTTTTGTGAGAGTGAGTGAAGACGTAGATTGTACTTTCCACGTACAATTACAATGGAAGTTTACCTGTAGTGTTTTACTCCACCTTATTATTGACCAAACAATAAGGTGGAGTAAAACACTGCAGGTAAACGTCCATTGTAATTGTACGTGGAAAGTACAATCTACGTCATCACTCACTCTCACAAAAGTCAAGCAATGACCTGACATGCACCCTAAGAGCTCACGACTCACTGTGTGTGTGTATTCACCTCGGATCTGCTGCAGCCTCTGTCGAGACAGCCAGACACCACCCTACGGCAGCGAGCTCAGAGCGTGTGTGTGTGTGTGTGTGTGTGTGTGTGTGTGTGTGTGTGTGTGTGTGTGTGTGTGTGTGTGTGTGTGCGTGTGTGTGTGCGTGTGTTTATATTGTTTGGTCAATGATAAGGTGGAGTAAAACACTGCAGGTAAACTTCCATTGTAATTGTACGTGGAAAGTACAATCTACGTCTTCACTCATTCTCACAAAAGTCAAGAGTAGTAGGTTTTAAAAAGACATAAGCAAGAACTAATTTACCAATAGACTACTTAACGAATGGAACAGACTAACCATACAGTGAGCGCTGAAACCATTGGTTGTTTTGAGAAGATAAGATTATTCTATGGATAGGGATGACAGACGGTAAGGGACATGAAACTGCCTAGTGTAGGCCTAATGGTCTCTTGCAGTCTACTCCATTCTAATGTTCATGTGCAATGAAATGAATAAAAACAAACCAATAAGTAAGTGAATGGATGAATGAATAGAACGAAACTATTAAAGAGGTGGAGGAAATACAATCGAAATTGATAGAGGAATTGTTAGAGTATTGTATTCTGCTGGCGATAACCAGTGTCTCTACTTTTGCGGACAATATCACGTCGAAAGACTATTTTGTCATTTTTTTTTTGTATGAATCGGGTGCATAAGTCAAGATCTTTTCTTGAGTGTATGTTTTATATAACCTGTCAATCCAAGCTACCCTGACTCCCCGATGGCCCGGATTCAAATTTTGGTGGCGATTGCTGGACGAGTTGTTATTTGTGGAACTCCTGTCACACCTACTCGACTGAAGTGAGTTCGAGTAGAGACGACTTCGGCTCCAATCTTTCATTTTTCGAATCTCCAAATGTCAAATCATCTTTGCGTCATATATTGATAAGCTGAATGAAGAAATAAGAAAAGTATTTCAACAACTGACACTGGTCAGAACTTGTTGAATTGTCCTGGGAGTCATGAATAATGTAAGCGAAATTGTGTTCCAGCTTTTCAAATTCACAATATTTGACGAGAATCTTGAATGTGTGACCAGGGTTTAAGACATCGTTATACGCTAGTGATTCATTCCATCATGACGATAAAATCGATGCAAATAAAAGTTTCGTTCAGATGTTACCACGTCGCCTGATGAGGTTGGGGTTTGGGTGGAATAAGAAGAGGTTTGCATCGCAGTTGACGGTCAGCTTTTCTTCCTGCATACACGTATCATGTGAGGCTCCAGTACTGGAGCAGCAGTAAAGTCCTGTTCACACTCTTGGTTTGACGCGGAAGTCACAGTTGTGTGTTACCACTTCGGCAAAAAGGAGCTTTGGAATATCTTGATTAACTGTTGGTACTTTGTGCAGTGCTTTATGGGCACGACTCCAGCAGAGCAGTGTCATTTGTCAAGGGAGATTGCAAAATCTTTGTCACTGACCTGATCAAGGACGTTTAGGAACGTCTTCCAGAGGATATTAAGATCTTAGTTGGAACCAAGAAACTGCAATCAAGCAATGCCGCCTCTATATTAAGGGAAAATCAAGGGAAATTTCAACCGGAGCTCATAGAAAGGAATCATTGTTTAATGATGTGGATGACGAAAACACACGAATGACATTTTAGCCTAGAGGAGTGGTTACAGACAAGCATGTAGGTCATGGCATCTTCCTGAGTTGAAGTTAGTGAGAAAAAGAACTCTGATGGTGAACAGTCCAATCTTAATAGACTTTTCCTTGCCTTTGAGTTTACTCTCTCCTGTGTCCAATGACAGGTTTCTGGTTTCTTGTGGTGGTCCTGGAGGAAAGATAGCAGACCTGCCAATTTTCAAAACCGTTAACCCTTTAGCTTCATCAGGTGTAGTAGCCCTGAAGGGTTGAAGCCCTTTTTCGGAATGAGCCCAAGGTATCTATCAACTTCTATTGTATTTCTTACACCTTTTCACACATGGAGAGCTGACAGCGGGCAAGAACTCCTCTCCCACTACCCTCAGCCGGCGGCATAGAAACAGTCCCATACTAACACAGCACAGACAACAATCCAAAGTTTCCTCCTAGAGAGAACAGTTGAAGGACCCAAGTAGTTCCTCTTCAGCCTAGAAATTGCTCCAGTGATAGATCGGTTTAAGAAGTTCTGTGCATTCAGTACGGGGTAAAGTGGGACTCAAAAAATATTGCCAGTAATAAGGATCCAGCGAGATGAATCCGAAACTGAGGGATAAATTGTAGAATTGAACCTAGAAATGTAAGATGCATATTCAAGGGTTCAATGACCATGAAACCTTGTCAGTATGCCGCAACTGTTGAAGCAATTTTTTTTTATATTTTCTCTGCTTGCCTACCACTTCAAGGCCTTGGAACTCGTATTCAGGGCTGAGGTGAGAATAGGGATGGAGTTATTGAAAACGGAAGGCAGGCAGTCACATAGGGAAGAAGTTTTTGTTCTAGCAAATATAGCAGTTCGCAGAAACAGGGAAAGAAGAAGAAAATCCACTGGTTCAAACTCTCGCTTTTCACCTTGAAGACGGCACAGCAACATCTTTATCTGTGGACTCTCAACGGTGGTTGGCTACGTGATGTTGCTGTGTACAAGCACCCGTCGAAAAAAAAAATCAGATGAATTATCTGAATGATAAAAAACATCAACAAGAAGGAGGATGGCAAAGGTTCCCAGGATGTTCCTGTGATAGTAGAACGCTAGAGCAATGTAGGATCCCTGCCATCCACCCCATGTTCAAGTTCATCGTAAAAATATGTATTTAAAATAAAAAAGTACGTATTTTTTGTAACATCTTATTATCCATTTTTGTGTAAAGTAACTTACATTGTATGGAAATTTGTTCGAAAAAAGGTTCGTAGATAACATGGGATTTTTAGTTGCGAAGTGGCAACACTGACCGTACGTGGCCTTGTCAAACTCCTCCCGCCTTGCGCTGTGTGTCACAGGGTTGCCAAATCGTGCCCTAAATGGCATTTTGCCAGTAATATTTGATCTTCTTGTAAACTGACGTTTTTATGTAAAAAAAAAATATATATAAAAAAAATAAAAAAAAAAAAATAAATAAATAAATAAATAAATAAATAAATAAATAAATAAATAATAATAATAATAATAATAAAATAAATAAATAAATAAATAATAATAATAACAATATAAATAATCTATGTAAAAAAATGTTTTTAGTGTTTACTTGTCCATTGATATATGAATTTGAACAAATGAATGCTTCATATCAGCATACAAGTTCTGACCCCTGTCGGTTGTTGAAATACTTAAATTATTTTTGTTTCATTAAGGAGTAAAATATATAAGGATGGATACATAAGAGTGTATGAAAAGGTTGAAGATATGCATGTAAAACCTTGGACTTAAATCCTGTTTGGAGCAAAATTTTACTAAGAATTGTCACAAGCAAAATTTTCAAGTAAACAAGTTAACATAAGATACTGATGCCTTATTTTTGTATTGATTTATTGATTTCATAACAGCAATAAGAGAAATGATTAAGAGGCTCCGAGAAAAAAGTAAATAAAAGTTCTTGAAACATAGCGGTTCTTTTGCTCAGATATTCTCCAGGAGTAAAAGTGTTAAATTTAATGAACTAAATCTAGAAAGGTTTGTCACGATAGGCACAGACATAGATTAATGTGAAAAAGTACAGTAATGTCAGGTTTTACTGACTGAACAACATCAGGTATTGGAAAAAAATAGAATTTTGGTGCGGTGTGTATGATATGAAAAATTCAGTTGGTGTACAATTTTTCAAAACTGGCAAAAATTATGACAATAAAGTTGTTTCTCCTTATATCAAATATATTCGTTGAAAGAATTTATAGCCAGACAGTCTTTTTATTTGACAAAGATAAGAAATAAGATGGAAAACAAGGTTGTAGATAGTACCTTGATGATGAGGTCACATTTAATGATAACCAATGCCTGTTGTATGAATTTTAAAGTTTCTTCAGAAATGCTGAAAATGTTCAATAATGGCATGTATGTGAGTCCGCATGACTGTGACAGTAAGGAGGAAGCCTTTGAAATGAATATTATTAGTTTTATATTCATATATAATTACAAAAACTCTGGTTTTGTTATTTTTCCAATAAAACATCAAATATTTTATATCAAAATGGCAGTTGCCATAAAAAAAAAAAATATATATATATATTTCAAAATCTACAGTATTTCAGAAGAGTAGAACTCTTTTGTAGGTGTAACTGTGAGGCTGTGAGCTGTAATGAAATGTCTGAATTGTGAAATGAATGTTAGTTTTCATATCGGTTTTTGTAAGTCGTTTTCAATGTTAGCCTGCTAGTTGCAAAAAAGAATAATAATAATTCAGATTCATAAATGCCATACCAGTTAGGGAGCATTTGGCAACCCTGAGTGTGTGAGCGTACTACAACACTGAGCGGCGGTGCCGCGGTGCATTGGACTGTCAGTTCCTCACTTTGCAGTGTGCAGTCACATTCACACCTTAGTCTTAAAGAAAAGTGACATCCTCACACCGGACAAGTCACCCTCCGAAGTCAGTTGCTCTGGGGGAATACCTAGCTACCGTTTCTCAGTAAAGCGCAGCTTGTAAAAGCAGAGCTTCTCCGTTGTGACGTCTGCTTTTCCTGTCTCAAG
>NC_134790.1:40165350-40192850 GCF_046742065.1 Oratosquilla oratoria | reverse complement strand
AATTAGTATGTGGTCACTTTTCCCAATTGGTGTTTTATAATTTATATCTTCCATTATTTCTGGTTCAGAGGTGAATATAAAATCTAGTCTCGATGGTTCTTTGTTTTGTCTATATCTAGTATTTTCTTTAACCCATTGCGTCAATGTGTAATCTATGGTCATATCCAGTAGGACATTTCCCAAGAGTTCGTCTCCACCTCCCATTGTCAGTTCTTCCCAATTTATTTCCTTTGCGTTAAAGTCACCCATAATTACTATATTTTCTCCATATTTCAGTGTCTCGGTTAATTCATTCTTTGTATCTTCTAGTAATTTTGAGTGTTCGCTGTCTGTCCAGGTCTTAGTTTTTGGTGGCACATAAACAACTATAAACCTTCTACTTTTCATTTTGCTGTTTTCGACTTTAACTGTGATTAATTCCACATTATCTTTTCCTTCTGTTGCCTTTATTACATTTAAGTCCTTTCTATTCAATATCATGACTCCTCCCTCCAGTTTGTCTGTCCTATTTTTCGACCAAATTTTGTATAATCCTTGTCCCACCATACCTAATTGTTTAGGACATTTCCGTTTTGTCTCTGCAATTCCCATTATGTCAGGTTTCTCCATTGATATATAGTCATTCAATTCATTGAATCCTGATATCATACCGTCGATATGCCGCTTTTATTTTTTTCTTCTCTTCTCTCTCCCTCTTTTTTTTAAGTTTCTATTTTTCTGATGTACAATTTTCTCAGTCTCAGATCTATCACTCTCTCTCAAGAAAAAAAAAAAAAAATCCGTCTCCGTTCTTTTCTTGATTTTTCCCTTAGCCTCACTTCTCAATTCCCTATCTTCCTCTAATTCCTCGGGATTCATTTCCTTTTTTATCCATACATTTTTGTATTTTTCACTGTTTGCTAGTTTTGCCACTTTTGATAGTACTTCTGCTATCATTTGTGTTCTTAGTTTGATTTTTATTGGTCTGTGATTCTTTTCTTTTGAGTATGTACCCACTCTGTGTACGTCATCGATTTCTGTATCTAAACTTTGTCCTTCTTGGACAGCTTTTAGAATTTCCTTCGCAATTTCTTTCTCTCCCTTTTCCCTTTTGGTATTTGTGTACAATGTTTTTTACTTATACCATAAACTACAATGCATTTCTTTTTGTCTACTGTGTCTCTCACCCAATTTTCCTTCTCTTTGATCACCTTGATCACTGTTTCCTTTGTATTCTCTTCTACCTGCTGCTGTACTATTTGTGTGAATGATTGTTTTTGACTTTCGCGTTCCTTTTTCCACTGGTTTTTTATTTCGTTTAGGTCAGTTTCTTTGATTCTTCCATTTATTCCGTTACTGCTTTCAATTGTTCTTTTACCTCTTTTTTCAGTTCATCATTTGTAATCTTAACCTCGTTTTCCTTTCTTTCATTTTCTCTTTTTATCGCACTTAGTTCACTTTTTAGTTCGTTTAATTCACTTAGTATTACTTCGTTTGTTGTACGAAGGTTGGTTACTTCTAGTTGCAAAGCTTTGTAGTCTAATTTTAAATCGATCACTTCGTCTGCTAAGTTGTTAATTTCTTTGTTTCGTATTGCTCTGCTAATCCTTAAATCTTTGTGTCCAAGGTTTTCTCCGTTGTTTCCCCTTCCCTCCTAAACCCCGAGAAATATTCATCACTTACGTACCCTCTGCTCGCTTTGAGAGTGTCATTCAGGCATGTTTTTTCCTGCGTATTACCCCCCCACGGGGACTCAATCCTGGATTCGTCTAGTCCTTTTTTCGTTGGTTCATTGATTCTTCCTTCTTCTTTATTATTTTCCATTGTTTAAACTATTTACTGAAGAACTGGATGGGATACAAACCCCTGCGGTCCCACGAATACATATTGATACTCTACTCAATACCAATGAGGCGTTTTTTCCTGGTGAACAGTTAAAGCGCTCGTTCGGAGCGCTAATCGTAGCGAAACTCGGAGAGAAACCCGGAGCAGCTGTTGATACTTCCTTTCTCCTCGACTGCTTACGACCGAATGTGTGCGCGAGCGTGTTTGCGCGCGTGTGTGCGTGCGTGTGTGCGTGCGTGTGTAAATGCGCTTGTGTGTATATATATGTCTCTGTGTGTATATATATATATATGCGTGTGTATATATGCAAGTTTCTTGTGTGTTATTTACAAATGTGCTACTACATTTCTGTATATACATATATATATATATATATATATATATATATATATATATATATATATATTGTCATGGGCTTACTTGGTTTGGCCTGAGTTGATGGAAAGTATGGAACTAATTTCGAGTCTAGGGGTAAGTCAAGTTCCAGATCGGGAGCAAGGCCTTAACAATAAAGTGGAAAGTATAGATAATAAAGCTAGATTAAGGCACATTCCGAGGAAAAGCTCTATTTGAGACTGGATGTAAGCAAGATTATAATAGAGGTAAGATAGAGGTCTGCACGAAACTTAAGTAAACTATATTTACAATAAGAAAAGAAAATAAAGCTTTACTGTTTTACATTTACAAGCATATACTCACAATACACTGAGAAATACATAAAGCATACATAATACACATACTATAAACAAAACAGTCCAAGTTAATGGTTTACACTAAATACAGTACTTGCAAAAAGAGGCGGTGTACCGATATTACAGCGACGAAGGGTTGAGACCAAGAAGGTGGGGGGGGTGTGTGACTAATTGTTTCATGGTCAAGTTTCGAACCTAAACGTATGAGAGACGTTGATGGTGATAAGCCGAATTCAAAACTTCGTTAGGAGCAGGCGGGAGATTTGAAAATCATCCGATTCACCGTTGGCTAACAATATATATATATATATATATATATATATATATATATATATATATATATATATATATGTGTGTGTGTGTGTGTGTGTGTGTGTGTGTGTGTGTGTGTGTGTGTGTGTGTGTGTGTGTGTGTGTGTGTGTGTGTGTGTGTGTGTGTGTGTGTGTGTGTGTGTGTGTTGCGCGTGTGCCCGTGTGTGTGTGTGTGTGTGTGTTTACCTAGTTGTATTTTACGGGAAGGGGAGCTATGCTCGTGGTCTCCCGTCTTCATATCTCATTTTATCTAAACTATTTTTAAATTTATGTATTGTTTTTGCACACACCACTTTCTCATCTAACTTGTTCCAACTGTCTAGTACTCTGTGAGGAAAGCTGTTCTTTTTCACATCTCTTCTATAACTATCTTTCTTGATTTTCTTTCCGTGTCCTCTTATAGTTCTATCATCCCATTTTTTCAGGTTCTCTCTATCAATAATTTCTATGCCTTTCATGATTCTGTAAATAGCTATCAAATCTCCTCTCTCTCTTCTTTGCTCTAGTGTCTGTAGTTCAATTTTTGCTAGTCTCTCTTCATATGATAGTTTTGAGAGTGTTGGTGCCAATTTTGTAATTGCTCTTTGTATTCTTTCAATTTTTTTTATACATTTTTTTGTACTTGGTGACCATATCGTTGCTGCATATTCCAATCTTGGTCTTATCAGAGTGATTAGAATTTGCTTCACCATTTCTTCATCCAGGTATGTAAATGCCACTTTGATTGTTCTTATTGAATTGTAAGTTTCTCCAAAAATCTTATTTATATGTTTCTCAGGTGACATATTATTCATAACAATGACTCCCAGGTCCTTTTCATTTTCTACTTTTTTTATTCCTTCTTCTCCCAATTTATATCATCCTGTTATTCTGTTTTTGCTTTTTCCGAATTCCATTATACTACACTTTTTTGTATTGAACTCCATCTCCCACTTCCTACTCCATTCCTGTACTTTATTCAGATCACTCTGTAGTGACTCACAATCTTCTTCCGTGTTCACTTTTTTTTTTAACAGTTTTGCATAATCTGCAAAGAATCTCATATAACTTTCAATTCCGTCATCCATATCATTAATATATATAGCAAACATTATTGGGGCCAGAACTGTTCCTTGTGGAACACCGCTTATTACTTTATCCCATTTTGAGTGTTTGTCTCTTATCACTACTCTCATTATTCTTTCTTGCAAAAAGTTTTCCATCCATTTAAGCAGTTTGCCCTGTATTCCTCCTTCAGTTTCTAATTTCTTAAGCAACTTCTTATGTGGTACTTTGTCAAAAGCTTTTTTTAGGTCTAGAAATACACAATCAGCCCATCCATCTCTTTCTTGTATTATATCTATTAGCCTTGAATAGAAACATATTAAATTGGTGATGCATGATCGTCCTTGTCTGAATCTAAATTGCCTTGGATTTAGCACGTTGTTTTTTTCTAAATATTTTACCCATCTACTTTTGACAATTCTTTCACAAATTTTTGCTATTGTACTTGTTAGAGAGACTGGTCTGTAGTTGGTAGGGTCTTCCTTATTTTCCCCTTTATATATAGGTACTATATTTGCTTTTTTCCAATCTTCTGGAACTTTTCCTTCTTTCAAGGAATTGTTTATTATGCTATGTATTTTGTCTGCCAGTTCATTCCTGCATTCGTTCAAAATCCAGTTTGCTATTTCATCTGGTCCATGCGATTTTCTGACATCAAGATTACTCAAGTGTTTCAATATTTCATTCTTAGTTACTTCTATTTCTTTCATGGGGGGGAATTTCTCTTTCCATTCTTTCTCTTCAGGTTGTATGTTCTCCCTTGTAAACACTGATTTAAAATGTTTGTTCATAATTTTCGCCATTTCAATTTCCTCTGTGTATTTAACTCCTCTTTGTCTTAATTTCTCCAAATCTTGTTTGTTTTTCAATTTGCTGTTTACAAATCTGTAGAATAGTTTTGGTTGTTCTTTACATTTTTCTATGACATCTTTTTCATATTTTCTCTTTTCCTCTCTGCACGCTTGTACATACTCATTTCTATTACAAGTATATATTTTCCATTTTTTCAGGTCTTCTGTTTTTTTCCATTTGGTCCAAGCTTTGTCTCTTTTGTCTTTTAACTCCCTACAACTTTTGTTGTACCAGCACTTTACATATTTCTTTTCTTGTTTTTGTCTTGGGACATACTTTTCCACTCCTTTATTATAAATTTTTGTCAAAATATTCCATTTCTCTTCCACTGTTGTTTCTTTTTTGAATATTCCTTCCCAGTTTTCTTGTTGAAATAACTCTCTTATTTTATCAAAGTTTGTTTTTTCATACATCATTCTTCCTTTTCTATATTGTTCATTTCTTTTCATGTATTTTTCCTCATTTAGTTCCAGTTCAATCAATATGTGGTCACTTTTACTTATTGGTGTTTTATATTCAATCTTTTCTACTATTCTAGGTTCAGATGTGATTATTAGGTCTAGTCTCAATGATTCTTCTTCATTTCTATACCTAGTGTTCTCCTGTATCCACTGTGTCATCGTATGGTCAATAATCATCTCGAATAGAACATTTCCCCATGAGCCGTCTCCACCCTTTACTGTCATCTCTTCCCAGCAGACTTCTTTGCAATTAAAGTCGCCCATCATAACTATTCTTCCTCCATCTTCCATTATCTTCTATAATGTTATCTTTGTGTCCTCTAACATACTTTTATGTTCACTCTCTACCCACGAGGCTCTTTTTGGAGGCACATAATTTATCACAAACTTTCTGTTCTTCTTATCTCTGTCTTCCTCTTCGATCATAATCATCTCTACTGTATTCTTTCCATATGTGACACACTTCACGTTTATATCCTTCTTAGTCAGGAACATAACTCCACCCCCTTGCTTTGTGTCTCTGTTTCTAATCCAATAATTATATGGGTCATGTCGTTTCTACAATTCCCATTATGTCCGGTACTTTTTCCTTCAGATAATCATTCAGCTCATTCAATCCTGTTATTAATCCATCTATATTTGTGTAAGATACTCTTAATTTTCTGCCACTTCCATTGTATTCTCTGTTTCCCTTTTGTTTTTCTCTAGTATTTCGAATTTCCTTACTTTCATATTCACTATTCTCCAATAGTATTTCTCTTTTTCTGACTCTGTTCTGTTCTCGTTTTTTTTCCTTAGTTTGTTGTCTTTTCATTTTTTCCTCCTCTCTTTCCTCTTTATTCATTTCCCTTTTTATCGATATATTTTTATATTGTTCACTTGCTGCTAGTTTCCCTGTTTTGGATAAGATATTCTCTGTCGTCGTCTGTGATCTGAATTTAATCTTAATTGGTCTGGTCTTATCTGTACTATACTTTCCGAGTCTAAACTTCTCTTCAATTTGTTTCATGATTTCAGGTTCATCTTCCTGAACTAATTCTAGTAATCTGCTTACTTTTTAATTTTCCTCATTGATTCTTGTGGTTCTATCTTGGTTGTGTTTCTCTTCCATTCCTAATATAATTACACATTTCTTTTTATCTGCTAAGTCTCTTACTATATTCTCCTTTTGACTCATCACTTTAATAACTGAGTCTTCACTTTGTTCTTTCATTTGCTGTTTAATTATGTCAGTAAATGCAACTTTACTGTTTTCTTGGATTGTCCTCCAATCCTTAGCTTCTTTAGCTATGGCCTCTTTGTTGTCTTTATTATTCCTCTTTAATTCTTCATTTTCCTCTTTTACTTCTTTTAACTGTCTTTTTAGTTCTTCTGTTTCCTTAGTTAAGTTTTTGTTCGCCTTCTCTAGTTCTTCCAATCTTTCAACCCTTTGCGCAATTTCTAACATTCCACCGAACCTACTATCCCAATGTTCGGTCATTTGATCAAGTTTTTGTTCTAGTCTTGTCAGTCGGGGAAGGTTGGTATCCGTCCCCCCCCTCATTAAATCCATGGAAATTATTATCCTCACCTTCTATTGTGCTGCTCATATCTATGTTTCTAATCTTTACATTTTTGTTAGACCCTTCATCGTCACTAAATTGATCTGGCCCGCGTTTGTTTACATGGCGTCTGCCTACCTGGACCAAGTCCTCTCCTTCCTCATTTCCTTCCATTTCCCTCAGTAATCCCTCCCCTTCTCCTTTTTCCTCACTTCCCACTACACCACGAGCAATCCCCTTCCCTGCAAATACAATAGGTACTTCCTTTGCGTTGAGATCCACGAAAATTTTACTTTTTCTTCAGGACGTCAATCCTCGCCGTCTGTCCGACGTAAGTGTGTGTGTGCGTGTGCGTGTGTGTGCGTGTGTATATGTGTGTGTGTGTGTTTGCGCGTGTGCCCGTGTGTGTGTGTGTGTGTGTGTGTGTGTGTGTGTGTGTGTGTGTGTGTGTGTGTGTGTGTGTGTGTGTGTGTGTGTGTGTGTGTGTGTGTGTGTGTTTGTGCGTGTGCCCGTGTGCGTGAGTGCGTGAGCGTGTGTGTACACGCGCGGGCGCTTTTATTTTCCCTCTGTTTGTCTATCTGCATGGTAACAAGATTAAGATGCCACCCGTCTTTGCCTACATGTACGTGTACGTATGTGGTGTGTCGTGATTGTGGTGGTGGGCCGCATGGTAGCTCGCTCCATTCCTGATACGATCATATACTGTATGTGGGCGGGTGGATGGATCAGACTGTATCCTCAGATTCAGAACTGATGAATGAAGTATCAGTTTTACCTATCTCATATCAGAATATTACTATATAGACTTTATAATGTAGGTCTTACCTTTTCATATCGTTATTGTTATTTGCAGGGTTCCTTTTTGGTCACACAGGCCTTGGCTAAGGCGGTCAAGGCTGCTGGCATCAAGCAGGGCTCGTTCGTCTTGATCTCGAGTATGCTGGCACACATTGCCAGCGAGACCACGGGCCACTACGCGGCTGCTAAGGCCGGGATCCTGGCCCTCAGCAAGAACTTCTCTAAGGAGCTGGCACCGTGAGTGGCTTTTCCTCATAGTCGTCTCTTACGGAGAGACACGCATGTTATGCATGGTACCTCCAACCCCGAACTCATCGAGGATAGGTAGACAGACAGAGACGGAGAGATAGAGATAGAGAAATAGTTAGAGATAGATTGTTAGAGAGATAGATTGTTTGATAGACTGTTAGAGAGATAGATTGTTAGAGAGATAGATTGTTAGAGAGATAGATTGTTAGAGAGATAGATTGTTAGAGAGATAGATTGTTAGAGAGATAGATTGTTAGAGAGATAGATTGTTAGAGAGATAGATTGTTAGAGAGTTAGAGGGTTAGAGAGTTAGAGGGTTAGAAGGTTAGAGGGTTAGAAGAATAGAGGGATAGAGTTGGAGGGGGGACAGAGTTGGAGGGGAGGACAGAGTTGGAGGGGAGGACAGAGTTGGAGGGGAGGACAGAGTTGGAGGGGAGGACAGAGTTGGAGGGGAGGACAGAGTTGGAGGGGAGGGCAGAGTTGGAGGGGAGGGCGGAGTTGGAGGGGAGGGCAGAGTTGGAAGGGAGGACAGAGTTGGAGGGGAGGGCGGAATAGGAGGGGAGGGCAGAGTTGGAGGGGAGGACAGAGTTGGAGGGGAGGGCAGAGTTGGAAGGGAGGACAGAGTTGGAGGGGAGGGCAGAGTTGGAGGGGAGGACAGAGTTGGAGGGGAGGACAGAGTTGGAGGGGAGGGCAGAGTTGGAGGGGAGGGCAGAGTTGGAGGGGAGGACAGAGTTGGAGGGGAGGACAGAGTTGGAGGGGAGGATAAAGTTGGAGGGGAGGACAGAGTTGGAGGGGAGGACAGAGTTGGAGGGGAGGACAGAGTTGGAGGGGAGGATAAAGTTGGGGGCTGTGGGCATCCTCCGGTCGGAACGGTTTCTAGATTGATCGTGACCCTCATCGGGATCAGGGTCCAACACTCCTAGCTGAATGATATCGCCTGACGTCACTCAGAAAAAAAAAATGAACCCGTGAGGTACGTCCTGGAGCTAGAGAAGGAGTGCCTGATAAACTTCTCTCTCTGTTCTTGGCGTCAGCGATGGCATCCGCGTGAATGCGGTACTTCCTGGAATGGTCGAGACGCCCATCATGTCCAAGGAGGTGCTTGAACAACGAACAGCTGACGTTTTACCTTTGCTGTCCATCAAGAGGGCAGGGAGACCCGAAGGTAAGAGCCATTGCACATTGCAAAATTTGTCTCAGTGTGCATTAGGTTCGACATTACCCTCCGACCTTTTCCAGCCGTGTTAGACACATTTCTTTCCGCCGAGTTTTACTCATACATCATCTTTGCTATATTGCTAATCACACTTTTCACTTGTTTGCGCCACATTAGTAGAACCCTTTCTATTGTCTCGCGTCAAGTTACTTTTACATCACATATCCTGTTTTATGTCTGTATTTAATTCATATTAAATTTTCCTTGCCCTGTGGCACTTCCAGACAGGCAGTCTCCACTGCATCTACACTCCTGTTTACTCTGATGCAGAAATATCAGTTCCACTCCATCTCTTACCCTCCTATCTTTTGGCCTTATTACTACCTTCTTAGCTAGCCGCACCACTATTTCTACTCTATGACATCTGGCTATCGCGCACCGCTTCCTCGTTTATTTCGCCTCACACTACCCCTAGCCAAAGGTATCTGAACGTTTTGTCCTCCTTTGTCTTATCACTGTCCTTTTTTTATCCGTCTCTATTTTCCGCAGAAGTGGCCGAGATGGTGTTGTTCCTCCTCTCCGAGCGTAGCAGCTACATCACTGGTGCAGAGTTCTGCGTTGCTGGAGGTGTATAACTTGCAGCACCACGACCGCAACAATTCTCGAAAAGAAAAAACCTAAAATGATTTGGCAGACTTGGAATCCAATCATTGGAAACTTCCTCATGGAAACAACTTAACGCGAAGAATATCACCTGTGAAGAAATATGAACCTTCAAATACTGTGTGAAGTTAGCATTCGTGCAATGCATTGTAAAGACTCTCCACTGTTATCTTTTTAAAGGAAGTATTGTCTGCGTAAGTAAAAAAAAAAAAAGAAAAAAAAAAGAAAATAAAAGAAAGAAAAAAATGCATTTGTTGGTAGGGTTCTTAGTATGTTCCATTTGTTCCGAAGGCCCTTCCTTCAGGAGAAGGACTGGCTGAGTCACACACCCCAAACCAAACGACGAAAACATACGAAACCTATTTTCCAACAACCCCTCCCACCTCAGAACTTGGGGGATGATGAATCCGCCCTGAAGCAACCCTGCTTACAAAGGATTATAAAGGCGGAGCATGCCGACAGGAGACCTTTGGGTCCATATGTAGGTCGGATGCAAAAAAATAATGATAAATGAATAAATGAACAAATAAAAATTATGATAATGTAAATAATAAACAAAATAGGTAAATAAATACATAGGTATAGTTGAATAAACAAACGGGTAAATAGTAGATAACAATAAATTGACATATAGCTAATAATAAACCGAGAATCAAGCATATAATAATAACCAAATGGACAAATGATAGCTAAACAGATAAACAAATAAAACAAATGATAGTCATTACAGCATCTTGCATAGGTGTTTATCTAAATGATTCTTAAAGCTTCGAACTGAACTACATTTCACTGCCTCTGCAAGAGTTTATTCCATTCATTAACTACACGGTTGGCGAAGTTGTTTCTACCCAGTTCCAAATTAAATGTATTTCCGGACAGTTTGAGATCATTGTTTCTTGTCTAATTCTCATTCAGTGTGAACATTTCCTCACTTTTGATGTCAATTCCCTTTAGAATCTTAAAGACCTGTATCAAGTTACCTCTGAGTCTACGCTTTTTTAGGGAAAACAGATTCATATGTTTTAGTCGATTTTCGTATGATTTATTTTTGATATTTGGAATAAGTTTTGTGGCTCTCCGTTGTACTTTTTCCAATCTGTCAATGTCTTTAATGAGATTCGGTGACCATACAGAAACAGCATATTCCAAATGTGGACGAACTAACAATTTATATAGCTTGTTAATTAGAGATGGACTTTTTAAGTCAAAAGATCGCGCAATCAGTCCTAGAATCTTATTTGTTTTCTCAGAGGCTGAAATACACTGCTTAGATGATTTGAGATCTTAACTGATAATTACGCCGGGATCCTGTACACTATCCACTTTTGTTAACGAATTTCCAAATAACTCGTAATCGTACTTACTGCTTACCTGTGTGCATTACCCTTCATTTACTTGTGTTAAATTTCATTAGCCACTTTTCAGACCATTGCTGTAATCTATCTAAATCTTCTTGAATTGGTTTAAGTGATCATTTGCCATTCCGCACAGTTTTGTATTATCAGCAAATTTGGACACATTAGATTTTAGTTCATGGTCTATATCATTTGTATATATTATGAATAGAAGTGGCCCAAGAACGGAACCCTAAGGAATTCCACTTGTAACACTTTTCCATCCAGAAGTTTTTTCCATTTAAAACAACTCTGTTTTCGGCTATTCCTATCATATCGAAATTTTCGCTGTTGACATACGCCTGTATTTCTTGAAATTTGTTCCTAATACTACGAACATTAAAGTACATGGTTTTAAGAAACTCGTGATTATTTCTTTTTGACACGTTTTGAGTTTCAATATCATGCCTTACATTATATTTTTTTTATTGACACCTTGCTCTATATTGATATTTGGTCTTTCATTGACATTCAATGCCTCATTAACATTTCTCCCATCAATATATATATATATATATACAGTATATACACACACACACACACACACACACACACACACACACACACACACACACACACACACACACACACACACACACACACACACACACACACACACACACACACACACACACACACACACACATGGCGCTGTGGTTAGAGCTCTGGCCTGCCACTACGGAGGTCCGGGTTCGACCCTCGCCCGGGGCTGAAATAATATCAGTATCGCAGCGCTGAGGGGTGTTACTCCAACTCTCGTGGGCGGGGAGTTGGGTGTGTGTGTGTGCAAGGTCATAGCATTACCCATAGATCGGACCTACGAGCTCTGAGCTCTCTTCCAGGAGGGAAATAGCTGTCGATCACGAGTCCAACACGTGATCCAAAGACCAAGTGAATACACACACACACACACACACACACACACACATACACACACACAATACAAGTGAACATCTAACATGTTGGAAATATTTGCAAAAGCAAATTACGAATCAAATATCCTACCAGCCACTATAGAAAACTTATTTCAATATGTTATTGGGAAGTCAGTCTGATATCATTCAGAGAACAGGCAGAAGTTAATCAGTAATATCTGAATTGTTTGCATGATCGAGAGGGCTTTAGTCTTAAGATTGTGTTCATGTTTTGAAACGTCATTGAAGCGAGAAATTATGGTAAAGATAATTGTTTTTCACGGTCGAAATTGTCCATTGAGAGTCTCCACATAAAAACGAGGGAGATGCCTTGAACAAATCACTGTACGCCTTTAGCTGAAGGAGAGCTCCTCATCCCACGGAAGGTTGAAGTCCCTTCCGAAGAAACTTGTAGCGAGAGTTGTCGTATCTTGTCTTTAAGTTAGCTAACGTTAGGTAATTCTGTTCAGCTGAAAAATGCCTCTCACTCCTGGAAAAGAGAAATGCAATAGGCTTGGTTGGGGTGTAGCTTGACACTCTCTCCTCCCCCGAACCTAAAAACAAAAGCGAAAAACAGAAAGGAGACATTTTGTACGTCGGAATAGGAGGGGAGTTCTCAAGGTGTTCCTCAAGCCTCCGTCTGTGACATTTCATCATTACGTCTTATTCTTACCAACATAAGTGATTTATATAGTTTGTACTTAGAAAATTGAATTTTGAGTCGCCCACGCGTTAATCCTTGAATAAGCGCTCAAGCATACCTAAAAATTATCGGATTTTCAACTAATTAAAAATCTCCCCCTTTCTCTATGCAGGAGTTGTCCTCGGCAAAATTAAATCGCCTGGCAATAGTCGGCGCAAATATACAAGTTGTGAAGGAAAATGAGAGGCTTGATTGAGAGCTTTAATATTTTAGCTTCACAGGAGTCTTCTCTTGGCTAAATAAAGCCGTACAGTAGATGAAAGAACAAATGTATAAGACGTGAATGACAGTGGTATTGTCAAGGACCTGAAAATGAGTTGTTGATCACCTGAGATGTGGGTTCCACTATAATATCTGAAGGGATTATCTGGTTTGTCAGAAAAATGAATACTTAGACATATATATAACAAAAGGTCTTTCCCCCTTTGTAAGGGGCAATGAGGTTTAACTGAGCTGCGGCTATCGCCATCTGAATTTTTGTTTTAGTAAACTATAGTGAATTTAATATACCCAGCTGGTCAACACACACATAACTGAAGTTTCAGCATAATAAAAACAATGAAGACTTAAAATCTCAACCACTTTGAAAGGCAGAGCCATTCTTAAGCGTGGTTACTGCCATAACGGTATCTTATATCATTATGGCGAAGGTGGTAAGATAATATCGATTAGCCCCTTTCACACGCACACACACACACACGCACACACACACACACACACACACACACACACACACACACACACACACACACACACACACACACACACACACACACACACACACACACACACACACACACACACACACACACACACACACACACACACACACACACACGATGATGATGTTAGTGTTGGTGGTGGTGATGATGATGATGATGACGAACGACGACGGTGGCGACGACGACATTTCGATAACTTTTCGACCTACCAAACTACAGACGACAAAAATCAGCCTAGGGTGAAATAACCGGGATTCGGGTTGTCTTTTCGCTGCTAAATTCAAGTAATAACTGGTGCTGCCATCTTAACGATGGAAGAAAGCTTCCATGAGAACCTTCGCCTATTTCTGTGGCCAGTTCTCTTAATATGTATCCGACTAAAGAAAATGTATACAGGACAAAAGGTCTACTTTACTACTTGCTATAAAGCGAGTGACCTAACAAATAAAATGCGTGCATTAATTATTCATATAATGACGAAAAACACCATTCATCCGTGTATAGTAAATCCCCTATTGACCCTCAAACGGTTTTTGATAGTAACTTCGCTGAGGCGGAAAATGTCAGGAAATAAAAAAAATACGAAATATTTCTTTTCCCTAGCAAGACAGTGTGACTTCAGAAGAGAAGCAGGTCTATTATCTTTAAAGACAATGGCGAGGTTCAGACGAATCCGTAGGGCCTTTCCCCTGAGTGCCGCGGGCAAATGTTAAACGCCTAGGTCGTCGTTGGGCGACACAGCCCTCCTTTCTCCGCGGGGCCTTCCTCTTTTGGTTCGTTGAGATCGTCTCAGGGCACCAAGGGCCGATGGAACTCCGACCACCTGAGAAAGTGAGCTGCAACCGCTGAACACCCGACTTCCACCACTTGCCAGCACCTCATGGGTCCTTGTGAGGCAACAGGGCAGTACTTTGCGACGGAAGCCGATATCAGCTTGGGCAAGCCCGGTTCGTCACTCTCTCAGGCTTGCATGACCCCGTCCAAAGTTCCCTTGTCCCTTGGGCCTTCGAACGCTCTCGCTGATCCTCGGAAGAAGATTCCCACGAAGAGAAGTCGAGTCGAATCGTCCGCTGACGTAGGTAAGAACGGGGTTCAGACCTCTGGTCCCCTGGTGAGGTGCCGCCTTCCTGCGTGTTGTGTCCCTCGTCGCGCCCACTTTGCCGAGGGCGGGACTCGCCGGGGGCGCCCTCCGGCAAAGGGCCGAGTGCATCCCGGATGGAGGCTGCTCGCGGCGGTGCCACGGCCGAGTCTCCAGCAAGGTCCTTCCTTCGTCCCTGAAGGATCCGAGGTGATGTAAATCGGTATCGGACAAAAAGTTTACAGACACTCCTCAATCTTCTTCTACTCCTCCACTTCTTCCTCCTCCTCTTTCTCTTCTCTTATCTTCTCTCACTCCTATGTATAGCACACACACACACACACACACACACACACACACACACACACACACACACACACACACACACACACACACACACACACACACACACACACACACACACACACACGACTCGGTGGCGCGGTTGGTAGAGTCCCCGACTGTCACTACGGCGGTCTGGGATCGAATCCTGCCCAGGGCTGAAATAATTTCAGTATCGCTGCGCTTCGAGTTGTTACTCCTACTCTCGTGGGCAGGGAGTTGGATGTGTGTGTGCGTG
The DNA here is from genome assembly GCF_046742065.1 of Oratosquilla oratoria. Classification (NCBI taxonomy): domain Eukaryota; kingdom Metazoa; phylum Arthropoda; class Malacostraca; order Stomatopoda; family Squillidae; genus Oratosquilla; species Oratosquilla oratoria. The sequence continues at coordinate 40,177,867 of NC_134790.1, read as the reverse complement.
TAAGGTCACAGCATTAGCCTACCCATAGATCGGTTACACGAGCTCTGAGCTCTCTACCGGAAGGGAAATAGCTGTCGATCACGAGTACAACACATGATCCAAAGACCATGGTGAACCACACACACACACACGCGCGCGCGCGCGCGCGCTCTGGCACGGTTTGTAGAGCACTGGACTGCGAAGTACTGTGGTGATCGCAGTACCTAGTTCGAATCCTGCCCAGGGCCGAAATTATTTCGGTATCTCTGCGCTTCGGGTCGTTACTCTGACTCTCGTGGGCGGGGAGTTGGGTGTGTGTGTGTGTGTAAGGTCATAGCATTACCCATAGATCGGTCATACGAGCTCTGAGCTCTCTTCCGGGAGGGAAATAGCTGTCGATCACGAGTCCAACACGTGATCCAAAGACCAAAGACCAAAGTGAACACACACACACACACACACACACACACACACACACACACACACACACACACACACACACACACACACACACACACACACACACACACACACACACACACACACACACACACACACACACACACACACACACACACACACACACACACACACACACACACACACACACACATATATATATATATATATATATATATATATATATATATATATATATATTAGCACAGCGTAATGTAATAGCACATTGGGAAAATGAAACTTGTTAACCCACTGTCGGAGAAAAGAAATCAGAAATACTAATTATCTGTATATTTCGACCACTGACTGTGGTCCTCTTCAGCAGAATGATACAAAGAATAGAGTTAACAAGTATAAATATGGACAGGGAGAGAACAATTAGGAGACGCGGGCAAGGGGACTCAAGTTACTTGGGGTTGGTATGTGGGAATCTGTCCTGCCGCTTTCACAATCAATTTGTTTGCTGCCATCCATGTGATCCAGTCTGGTGACCATTGACCTTTCGATAAATTAAAATTGGGTAGGTGTTTAATGAGAGAGGATTCAATAATTTTTCTTCGAAAACTACACTGGGATTTATAAATAATTTCAGCCTTTTCCCAATCCATGCGGTGGTCCTCCTTACTGGTGTGGAGAAACACAGCTGAATTTTCTTGTCCGTACTTAACGGAATTTTTATGCTCCTTTATTCTCGTGGAAGAGACTTAACCAGGAAGAGACTTAACCAGGAAGAGACTTAACCACGAGAATAAAGGAGCATAAAAATTCCGTTAAGTACGGACAAGAAAATCCAATTTCAATTTATCGAAAGGTCAATGGTCACCAGACTGGATCACATGGATGGCAGCAAACAAATTGATTATGAAAGCGGCAGGACAGATTCCCACATACCAACCCCAAGTAACTTGAGTCCCCTTGCCCGCGTCTCCTAATTGTTCTCTCCCTGTCCATATTTATACTTGTTAACTCTATTCTTTGTATCATTCTGCTGAAGAGGACCACAGTCAGTGGTCGAAATATACAGATAATTAGTACTTCTGATTTCTTTTCTCCGACAGTGGGTTAACAAGTTTCATATATATATATATGTATATATATATATATATATATATATATATATATATATATATATATATATATATAAAGAAATACTAATACTATTCATAGCATGTTTGAGAATGAAATAGACAAGAACCGATGTACCAACAGTGTGGTTAACAAATGTAATAAACTTAGTACTTATATAGTGAACGCTGAAATGATTGGTTGTTTTGTGAGAAAATGAGATAACTTTATGTATAGGGATCACAAGTGGTAAAGGACATGGAACTGTCTAGTGTAGGCCTTATGGTCTCTTATAATAAAATGAATAAAGAGCAAACCAATAAGTAAGCGAATGAAAGAATTTATAGAATAAAAACATCAAGAATGTGAAGGAAATGCAGTCGAAGTTGATGGAAAAAAAAATTGTGTTGCATTTTGTTGTCGATAATCAATGTGTCTTTCTACCTTTAGCAGACAATATCACGTCGAAAGTCTACTTTGCCATTTAAATTTTGTGAATCGGGTGCATAGATTAAACTTATTTCTAGAGGTTATCTTTTACATAACCTGTCAATCCAAGTTCTGCAGCAACGCAGAGCTCTGCTCCAGTGATGTAGTTGGAACGCTCGGAGAGGGGGGACAACACCATCTCGGCCACTTCTGCAGAAAATAGAGACTGGCATAAAAAAAAAAAAAAAAAAAAGACAGGACAAAGAAAGACAAAACGTTCAGATACCTGTGGGTGGACGTGGAGGTGCGAGGCGAAGCAAACCAGTCAGGTATCGGAGAAGTGGCAGGAGTGAAGTGAGTGGTGCGGCTACTAATAAGTTATTGATGAGACCAAAATATAGAAGGGTAAAAGATGTAGTGGAGCCACTATTTCTGCATTAGAGTAAATAGGAGGGTAGATGCAGCAGAGATTGCTTGTCTGTAAGTTCCGCAGTGCAAGGGAAACTGAATAGGAATTAAATACAGACATAAAACAGGATATGTGATGTAAAAGTAACTTGACGTGAGACAATAGATTATTATTTTTTCTGGGTGACGCCAGGCGACATCATTCAGCTAGAAATGCTGGACTTTGGTCCCTATTGGGGCTTCGACCGGAGGATGCCCGTCCGCTATCTGGGTTGCGTAAAATGGTCTGAGCCAACTACTTATTCAGAATAAAAATGGATGGCTTCCATCAGTGTCAAGCATGAACTTACAAATGTAGGAAACCATATAGTGATATACATATAAGATCTCACTAAACTAGTTGTTGGATGCTGCAGCTGGAAATCCTTTCAGTTTTGTTCTGCGTACTGTTACTCAGTGTCTGCAAGAGTAAAACAGCCCATGATTGTGAGCAGATTTCAGTCCTGGAATCACCGCCACTCCCCATCTCCCTTCAGACGTAATGGAAAATGTACGGGCCCAAACAAGGCCACTCACTGCTTTGAAGTAGCCACACAGTTCGGATCGTGAGAGTTTGAGCTGTATGTTGGCATCCTCCTACATTAGGGGGCTCACCCATAGCTCAGTTTAAAATACCCCTATTTTAATATTGATATTGAACTGGGCGACTCGTGTTCTTATCTCCTACTAGGTCAAACACTCCTCTGAGATAAATAAGATCACCAGGTGCCAGCCAGACCACAATTCTTAACCCATTAAACTCCGATGACAAGATTTTTGTCATTTGATCAAATAAAACAAAAAATCATAAAACACCAAAATGTTTGATCAAACACCAGAAAAATATGACGTCAGTCCTCGCTTCGCTCGCGAGCGAGGCGAGGACTGACGTCATATTTTTCTGGTGTTTGATCAAACATTTTGGTGTTTTATGATTTTTTGTTTTATTTGACCAAATGACAAGAATCTTGTCATGGCAGTTTAATGGGTTAACCTACCTGCTGCCTTCCACCCGCCTCCACCCCCTTCCACTCACGACCATGAACTTCGCATTGGCTCCTCGCTCGTTCCCAGTCGAGCGAGCCCTTCTGGACCTCAGCACTTCCTCGCTAATTCAACTCTACCCACCTCAGCCTACCAACTACAACCTTCACCCATCGACACCCTTGGCTCGAGTGCCAACCGAAAATTGCAAACCCAGCAATATTTACGGTCAACATCATCAGATACAGCCTAACGTCAGTCTTCAGCTAACCACAGTGTTACTCAGACATCAGCTATCGCACGTAATGTACCCATTTCCCAAATTTTTACACATGTAAACACATTTGATATAAAGAGTATGTCACAAACCAATAAGTGCATACAAATATCCCATATACCAAAAACATAAAGTGATCAAATGATTCATTTCCAGTTCTCTAAATCAAACATAACATCCAATAAAAATATCTACATTCATAAGATGTAAAGTAATTGATATACAACAAATTCTCCAATGGTCTATAAAGTATAGGTCAACCCACGAGCGCTTCGCTTTTCCTGTGTTCTGCGCATCCGTGACGTCAACGGGTGCAGTAGAGGTTAAACGCGGGAGCGTGTGTCAATCTGTGCTTGCCACTGAACGGGACAAGGTCACACTTCTCTGCCTACTTATCCTCACCGTTCTTGTGGTATCACAATGCCGTCTTGCGCCGTGCGTAGCTGTGCTAATTTTCGAGTGAAAAGGAAATTTAATTTTCATTATTTTCGGTTTCCAAAAGATAAAGAAACCCCAAATCGCTGGATTCAGCTGTGTGGGAGAAAAGACCATAAACCCACTGACTCAACGCGTATGCGGCTAACATTTTGAACAATTAGCATTTCAGAGAAATATGAAATACGAACTCCTTGGAATACCGGTGCCTCCAAGTTGTATAGCATTCAAGCCTAGTGCAGTTCCATCGTTACATTTACTCAGATGTCATGATAATATTAGTAATAATATGATATATATATATATATATATATATATATATATGTATATATATATCATAGCAATGATTATTATATGGATCATGTGAAGATCTGTTTCCCTAGAACACCCATGTAAAGAAATTCCACCCTCATAGTAAACTGGCAAGATGTGACCTTGCACAGCTGTCCCCAGGTCAGATCCGAAGGCGGGGTTATATTCGCATCTAAAGTCATGTCAAGTCCCTGGGATCATGTGAAGACCTACCTCCCCAGATGTGCTCATCTGAAGATCTGTCTCCCTATGCCCGTCTGGGGAGACAGATCTCCAATTAAAGTTAATAATAGTAGTAATACTAATTATTATTATAAGAGAGAGAGAGAGCGGGAGTAGAAAAAGAGAGCGAGAGTAAGGCCGAGAGAGAGAGAGAGAGAGAGAGAGAGAGAGAACGGGAGCCATGGGGAGGGGGGGAGGAGGAGAGAGACACCTGACAGATCACGCCGACTGCACCCAGTGACGTCACGAACCCCCCACTTCCCCCGCTGGGTATTTGGAACCTGCGCGTGGGTTGACCTATACTATATAGACCTTGCTTCTGGACCTCAGCACTTCCGCGCTAATTCAACTATACCCACCTCAACCTACCAACCACACCCTCCACCCACCACCACCCTTGGCTCGAGTGCCAACCGAAAATTGGAAACCCAGCAATATTTACAGTCAACACCATCAACTACAGCCTAATGTCAGTCTTCAACTACCCACAGTGTTACTCAGACATCAGCTACCGCACGTAATGTACCCATTTCCCAAATTTTTACACATGTAAACACATTTGATATAAAGAGTATGTCACAAACCAATAAGTGCATACAAATATCCCATATACCAAAAACATAAAGTGATCAAATGATTCATTTCCAGTTCTCTAAATCAAACATAACATCCAATAAAAATATCTACATTCATAAGATGTAAAGTAATTGATATACAACAAATTCTCCAATCCACATAGAACTAATAGAAATAACTATACTTATCAATCAACAGCTAATACAAACAAATGCATACTACCAATAACAGATATAGAATATCAGACACCATGTAAACATATCAAACCTGAGATATATACAACTCAATAATTAAATAACAAAACGTCCCCCAGTACATTTTGACACAATATATTTATGAGATTTTTTTTCAAACTCATTCTATATAGATAACAAATAGAACACACCTCTATATAGATATGAAATAAAATACATCTCCCAATGCAATTTCGGCAATATACTTACGAGATATTTCTTCAATCTCATTTTATACAAATATCTCTCAAATACAAGTTACAATATCACCTCCTCCATCATGTACTCAAATAATTAACCAATATATATATGACAATTCAATATCACACTAACCTTAGACTAAATCAAAACTAAACCTAACAAAATGCTCACCTCAGCATGACTCAACCACAGCCCCCCCCCCCCGAGGAAATAAAATAAGATAAATCAAGAAAACACAACGACAAATCCCACAATGAACAAAACCAACACATAAAAAAATGCCACTATAATAGTATCATTCCTCCTACAGAAGCAAAGACATCATGCGTTCCAATACGTTACATGGCCCTCACGATCACTTACCAAAAGTCTTTCCCACTATATGTATAAATACTTCTCTACTTCCTTCCGACCGTGACGCCCCGGAATAACACACAATTACATCAAACTCAAAACTATACTAAATATATGTATTGCTAATATAATATAACCATCTCCAACACATTTGTCGATATTCAACATTCAAAATTTTATCACCTTCCCAACTCAGCTCAAACAATATAGGTCAGACAAACCCAACCAAGATACGAAAATCACACAAATTTCAGAAAATACATATTCTCAAAACTTTCCACTCAGACGCCCAATAATCATTTCATACCATAATCTAAACCCATACATCTAATATATACATCCATCTCATACATTTTTTTTAAACTCAAAAGTTAACTGCTTCGAACAAACAACAAAACCCACAGATTTCCATAATCTATGTATAAGAGTGATGATAAGAACAGCAACATCATTTACAGAAATAACAATTCCTCCCCCCCCCAAAAAAAAAAGCCAATAATCATTCACAAACCTCAGCATAATGGAACAAAATGAATAGATAAAAGAAACAGTCCCATTAACTTTTACAACTTCTTACAGAAAAAAAACATAAATCCCAAATTCCTACACTGTAATCCTACCTGTAAACGGATATATCTTCATGTTAATTTACCAATATGAATATTTAGCCTTAAACATACTAACACATTCTCGTTAAAAACAAACTAACCAATATTTTTAGGATGTCATGTCTTCAGTAAAGCTATGTCTCTAGTGAAGGTGTACCCATATACAAATTACATATATCTCACAAAAAAGAGATCACCGAACCAAAATGACAAAACTCATTGAACAGAGAAAGAATATAATCAGTGCAAGTGCGAGCAACAAATTTATTCTCATTGGAAAGAGAATGCACGTGCAAGTGATTTTTTTTTAAGTAGCTTTATTGAACACATCCAAGATATGATACAATACGTAAACCCCCCCCTTTTACTCATTCAAATAAATTTTACAAGTCAATGTCTCCTACTAGCAACTTGACAAATTATCATATCTTTATATTTCTTTTGTAATTTTGTATGTCAGACCCCACTGTCACGACCTTGACCCAAGGTCGGGGAAGTAATGTAACCGTCACTAATCATCACCAACCACGCACGTGATCCACACACATGCGACATGGTACTCGCCTTTGGCAAGACCTCTAATCTTTGCAAACCTTACGACTTTCCCAATCCAAAACGTCTGACTAAACACCTACATAACAGGATGCGCCCAGTGTCACAACACAAGATGCCTAATGTCACCAGACAGACCCATTGAACCATTTTTTTTACACTTACCCCAATTACATTACAATAACGTAACGTATATACACCATATCTAACCAAATCCACCAACCATACAACTAACCCCTATATAACGGAACTAACATCTATGCCTATAATTGTTAACTAACATGTCTCATATACGGCAACTCACCAACCCCCTTTATTATCGGACAGCTGTGCTACGGAGACCATAAGACTACCGAGGTCATGTCCCTGGCAGGAGGCAGTGCCGAGGTCAAGGCCCGGCACGAGGATTATTGGGTCAAAGACCTAGTTGTATGTAACACTGAAAAAAAACTCTGGCATGGAAAGTTATAGCTTTTCTAGACTAATTTTGGGGTGCTTAATCCAAATCTGATATCAGAATTGCTATCACACCACATTTTTACGCTATCACCATACCCCATTTTCCTGTAATTTTCTGCAAGTATTACCTTTTCACTCTTCCTCATTACAAGCTGCTTAATATGTTTTTACGCTTCCTTACATACATACATATATATATATATATATATATATATATATATATATATATATGTATATATATATATATATATATATATATATATATATTACTTTCTTATCGTTAGGGATAAGCAGAGGTATTTTTCTTGCAAAATCTGGCAAGTTTTTTATTTTTCTTTGTCTCGCCAAAGAAAATATGACAGTTGATTTTTGAGCTGCAGTGCAAAAGGTTAGGGTTACTCAATGTTGTGATTCTTTTGCTTCGAGTTTTCGTTTTTCTTGTTTATTATTTTTAGATTCAATTTTATTTTGTTTATTGGGGAACAGGTTATACATGTTAACTAATTTTGTATCTACATTTTGTACTAATTTACGTGACAACAAAGTTTCTATAAATGTGTAGACCAAAGTAATCATGCTGATAGTTATGACCTACATAATTGTGTTTCTTCTTTGCAGATCGTGATTACTTAGCAGTTAGAATGAACGCAGCTATGGCTACAACATCGCAAAGAAGAAAATGTTGTAATGACCCAAATGTATTTTGTTACATCTGCGGAAACTACACTTTAAAGGATCAAAGGCGCAACATAACTACTTCTGTCAAGAAAATGTACCTTGCCTACTTTAAGGTACATCTTGGAGACCAGGACAAAAGCTGGGCTCCTCACATAGTGTGCAAAACATGTGTTGAAACCTTGCGATCATGGACTCAAGGAAAGAATGCTAAGCTCAAGTTTGGAGTGCCAATGGTTTGGAGGGAACCAACAAACCATTTTGATAACTGTTACTTCTGTCTTGTCAATGTGAAGGGTTCCAATAAGAAAACCAAGCATCTCTTGGAGTATCCAGATATCCCTTCTGCCATTCGACCAGTTGCACATTGTGATGAAATATATGTACCAGTATTTGCTGGAGTACCTGAGATTGATGACGCCATCAGTCCAACAATTTCTAATACGGATGAAGATGAACCGGATGATGTTTTTCTGCCATCTTTTGAAGATTATGATACGCCTTCTCTGTTCACTCAGGCTGAATTAAATGATCTGGTAAGATATTTGTATTTGCCAGAGATGTCTGCTGAATTATTAGCTTCCAGGTTGAAAGAAAAAAGAATGTTAGAACCTGGCACTAGTGTTTCTTTTTGTCGTAACAGAGAAGCAGAACTACGGAAGTATTTTAAGTCTGATGCTCAACTTGTGTATTGTAGTGATGTTGAAAGCCTTCTGCTTGCTATGGGACTACCTGCATATGATCAAAGTGAGTGGAGACTTTTTATTGATAGTTCCAAAAGGGGCTTGAAATGTGTTTTGCTTCACATCGGAAACAAGTTTGGTTCTATTCCAGTAGGACACTCGGTAATCATGAAAGAAGAATATGCCAGCATCAAGATTGTTCTGGAGAGGTTGCAACATCATGTACATAAATGGTTAATCTGTGTATATTTGGAAATGGTGAACTTTTTGCTGGGTCAGCAAGGAGGTTACACACAATACCCCTGTTTTTTTGTGTTATTGGGACAGTAGGGCTACAGCAGACCACTGGGCGAAAAAGGAATGGCTCCCAAGGAGTTTGACACCTGGTGAGAAGAACATCATCAATAATCCTCCTGTTCAGAGAGACAAAATAGTCTTTCCTCCACTACATATGCACCTTGGTTTGATGAAACAATTTGTGAAAGCCCTTGATCACAATGGAGAATGCTTCTACCACATATGTTCAACATTTCCATGTCTGAATGAAGAGAAGAAAAAAATCAAGAGTATTTGATGGACCTCAGATAAGAACACTACTCAGAGATGCCACCTTTGTCACAACAATGAATGAAGTAGAGGCTAGAGCTTGGAATGCTTTCTCTGATGTAATAAAGAATTTCCTTGGAAACAGGAAAGCTGACAACTATAAAGAGATTGTGGAGGAACTGCTTCTGAGTTTTCAATCACTTGGATATAAAATGAGCATCAAGTTGTACTACTTACACAGTCATTTGAGTAATTTTCCCCGAGTACCTGGGTGATATCAGTGAAGAACAAGGTGAACGCTTTCATCAAGACATTAGAATTATGGAAGAACGCTACCAAGGCAGATGGGACTGCAATATGATGGCCGACTACTGTTGGAGCTTGAAGAGGGATGTTCCAGATGTTGTGCATGACAGAATGTCGAAAAAAAGAAGTTCATGTAGCTGTAACTTAATCATAAACAATGAGTATTTTGTACATTTTTGCATATAATTCTTTCACTATAAGCACAAAATTGCCAAATTGCCAATTCACGTAAATACATATCTTATATCTTGGAAACCTGATGTGATGGACAAAAACTGATTGCATATTTGAATTCAGCACACCAATATTAATTCGAATTCGGTCTTAAAGCCCATGCCAGAAATATTGTGTTTACCAGTGTAATCTTCGTACCTGAATAAAGTCAACAAAGCCCAGCGGAGACTTTACCTCAGCCGAAAACCACCATTGCTTGTAGCTAAACACTGGTTACATTAGTACCATCAAAATCGGAAGAGGTCAGTCACAAAACGGTTCTAACCCTTCCTCCTTTCCCCCTTTTCTCCTGCCACCTTCTCCTCACCTTTCCACCATCCATTATCCCCCTCCTCCCCCCTCTGTCATTGCTCTTCCCCTCTTCCGGAAACTAAAATCGTCTACCGTTTTTTTTTTCAGCTGCCTGACGACGAGCCTTCAAAAAGAGTACCAGTCCACCCCTCCTCACACATACACAGAGTGGATCTTTCACATTATATATATATATATATATATATATATATATATATATATATATATATATATAAATGTGTGTGTGTGTGTGTGTGTACACAGGCACACAGGCACACACACGCACACGCACACACATGCACACACACGCATACACACATGCACACACACACACACACACACACACACACACACACACACACACACACACACACACACACACACACACACACACACACACACACACACACACACACACACACACACACACACACACACAGACACACACACACACACACACACATATATATATATATATATATAGATATGTATATATATATGTATATATATGTACATGTATATATATATATACATGTATATATATATATATATATATATATATACATGTATATGTATATATGTGTGTATATATATGTATGCATGTATGTATCTCTTTACCTATCTATTCGTCTATCTATCTATAACTCTATATCCCCATCTCTCCATCTCTCCATCTCTCTATCTCTCCTTGATGAGGTCTGGATTGATGCACATGTCAAGCGCGTCTTCTCGTAAGAGACGACGACGAGGCAAAACGACTCACGGTGCCAATTCCTTGGAGAAGGTCTTGCTGAGGGCCAGGACCCCGGCCTTGGTTGCCGAATAGTGGCCCACGGTTTCGTTGGCAACGTGTGCCAGCATACTCGAGATCAAGACAAACGAGCCCTGCTTGATGCCAGCAGCCTTGACCGCCTTAGCCGAGGCCTGCGTGACCAAAAAGGAAACCTACGGATAACAATAACTATATGAAAAGGTAAGACCTACATTCCAAAGTCTATATAGTAATATTCTGATATGAGATAGGTAAAACTGAAACTTCATTCATCAGTTCTGTATCTGACGATACAGTCGGATCCACCCACCCGCCCATATACAGTACATGATCATAACAGGGATGGCAGTGGGCGCCTACCATGGTGCCCACAACCACAACCACCACCGGTCACATACGTAGATGTACATATAAACAGAGACGATTGGCATGAATTCATCTTAATCATGTTACCATTCAGACAGACAAACAAACAGGGGAATTAACAAAAGCGCGAGCGCATGCAAACGCACACAGGCACACGCTTAAGCATTCACAACACACACACACTCCTCCCAGACCTCGTTATACCTTGACTTCTCACAGGAATGTGCCCTTTAGGGCTACAGAAAGCAGAATGCCTAGTCCTACACTCCGTCCTGTTATAGCCACCTTTCCGACCCGGATAGGAAGACTCGGTGGCAGTATTCTTTCTTCTTCCTACCACAAAAGAAAGGCGAAAATGGAAATAAATACTCAAAGAAGTGGCGCAATACAGTTTTAAGGGGTGTGATAGCATAACGGAGGGACAGTCGTAGCATAATTTCTCTATGATTAGAGATTTGCTCTAACATAGACAAAATGATGTAGGCGCTCCCCATATAGTCCCTAAAATATCGTTTTCATGCTACTGTACATTTTATACCGTACAGTAACATGTAGCCAATACTTCAGACGGGGAGACCTAACCACCAAATAATTTTTTTTTTTTTTTTGTATTTTTTGGCATACATTATTTTTTGCCACAAGAACGTCAGTTTCCCAGGAAATGAAATATTTTGGGCAAAATGCCATTTATGGTAAGATCCAACCCTGTATAAAGTATGTCAAATTAAATACCTCTCAGTGTTCTATATCAACTTGGCAGTTGCCATAAAGATATTATTTTAAAATTTTATTTCTAGGACTCTGTTGTAGCTGTGTAACTGTGAGGTTGTGAACTGTAATGAAATGTTGGAATTGTGAAATAAAAGGTAGTTTTTATTTCAGTTCTTGTAAGAAGGAAAAGAAAAAATATCGTTTTATATAATGGAGTGATAAAGTAACTATTTTATCACTTATTTTTAATGTTAGCGTGCTAGTTGCAATAAAATATCATAATTCAGAATCATAAATGCCACATCAATTTGGGAGCATCTGGCAACCCTGAGTGAAAGCGT
>NC_134790.1:40150350-40157850 GCF_046742065.1 Oratosquilla oratoria | reverse complement strand
CACGAGCATAGCTCCCCTTCCCGTAAAATACAACTAGGTAAATATAACTAGGTAAATACACACACACACACACACACACACACACACACACACACACACACACACACACACACACACACACACACACACACACACACACACACACACACACACACACACACACACACACACACACACACACACACACACACACACACACACACACACACACACACACACACACACACACACACGCACAAACACACACACACACACTTGCACACACACACACGCGCGCGCGCGTGCACACACACACACACACACACACACACACACACACACACACACACACACACACACACACACACACACACACACACACACACACACACACACACACACACACACACACACACACACACACACACACACACACACACACACACACGGACGAACACGTCAGTGAATTATTCGTGTTTATTTATTTCTGTTTACTTATTAATTGCTTAATTTATTTATGAATTAATTTATTTAGTTTTATTTTTTCCTGGACAGGCGGCGGTAGCGGGATCGGACGGTCCGTATGTCAGCTGCTTGACCGCGAGGGCGTCCGGGTCGTGGTTGCTGACGTGAACGAGGCCGGCGCTCAGGAGACGGTGAACCTATTGAAAAGTAAGAGGTCATGAAGAACCATGGAAGTCTGCACCGAAGCCGCCATGAAGATGCCTGTGGCGGCTTTCCTGCCGGAAATTGAACGAGAGATTAGTTTTCTTACCTCCTCCCTCCTCCCCCATTCAGGTACCTGTAAAGATAACACTGGTTAACAAAATTTATTAAAATACCTGTCCCACGAGCAAAAGGAGGTAAACTTGATCATTTTTCTGCTGATTTCTTATATGTTTTCATAATATTTCTATCAGGGGTAGTTTTTTCTGTGATAGTATATTAATTTTAAACCATTGTAACTAATAAATGAGGCTGATGTTTCAATGAAACTTAGCTTTAAAATGTGGAAATGTATGTTTTTCGAGTGTATTTTGCTTCTAGGAAATATAATTTTGTGTCCAACAGTAATTAGTCAATATTAAAGAGCTCCGCTTCCCTTTATATCGGGTTTCCATGTTCAGAATGTCATGATGAAGCCTCTCACTGTGCTCGTCACTGACAGCACCAATATTTGCAGGGAAAAAGTCCAAGTGAGAGTCTAGGAAGTGAAGTTTTAGGATTATATTACATCCCAAGGGCTTGTAGGATGTCAGTAGCTCTTTTACGATTTCAGAATTGTTATTTGCTTTGTGATTTCCCAAACACTGCGCAAACTTTCTTAAATGACAGCCATGCAGCTTTTTCAAGATCATTTAGCTTTTCATAAAGATTCTGGTCTCTCATCAGCTCCCTAATCTGTGGTCCAACAAAAATACCTTCTTTGATTTTTGCATCACTTACTCTAGGAAATTTATTTTTCAAATATGTGAATCCCTTGGAAGTTCTATCCATACCTTTAACAAAATTTGTCATCAACCCTAGCTTAATATGCAAAGGAAGCAGATAAATTTTCTCTGAATAAACAAGAGGAGGATTGAAAACCTTCTTCTTTCCTGGGGTCAGAGATCGTTTTGGCCACACATTCTTTTCATAATGATTTTTCTTATCCCGACTGTCCCACTCACAGAGAAAGCAACAAAAATTTATGTAACCCAGCTACATTCAAAGTAAAAGTGCCACAACCTTAAGGTCACCACAGATATTCCATTTATCTTCTTTATACTTAATTTTTCCAATAGAATCTTCGTACTCTCATATGTTCTCTTCATGTTAGCTGCATGGGCCAGAGGAAAAGAAGGAAACTTATTTCCATTGTGGAGCAAAACAGCTTTCAGGCTCTTTTTTGAAGAGTCATTAAACAAGCGCCACTCATTTCTATCATATTTATAGTTAAGTTCCTCCATAACAGAATATACATCACTGGAAAACACCACATCATCCTTTAATCTAGAAGCAAGAAGTTTAGATTGTTTTTTGACAAGTTTAAAACCCGCACAAGATAATTTAGATCCCCCTGACTCAATAAATGGGATTCACTTGAAGAACAGATTGGCTGAAAGTGCATGTCTTCTGTTTCTTTTTCCACAACCTCTTCACTTGACTCATTATCACTTAGTTCCATTTGTTTTGGAGGGTCAGGTATAGGAAAGTCTTGACTGTGAGGTACTGGTCTCATAGCAGATGATAAATTAGGATATTTTACAATATGCTTGGATGTTGATGTTATACCTTTTATATTTGTAATGTAGAAGTAGCAATCTGAAGCATGATCTTTTGGGTCTTTCCAAACCATAGGGATAGCAAAAGGTATATGGCATGTACCTTTCGCCCATGCAGTAAGAAGCCTGACACAGGTTACACAACATACATGAGGGGCACAGCTTTTATCCTGGTCCCCCACTTTGCAGCCAAAATAATGTTCATAACACTTTTTAATCAATGGCGTGAACCACCGTCTTTGTGACTTAAATGTCAATACACCGCAAACAAAATAAATATTGTCTGGGTGGTTTATACAGTTTTGTGGCATTATGAAGGTGAATGGTGGGTACGCTACTGTACAATATCACAAACTTATTGCCTCACAAATGCGCACTACACACCCTCATACCAACACTTCAAATACAGTACTGCCAAACGTATAACAATCTCACGCAATGTTGCCAAACTCAGTGTTGCCAACCACCTGATTGAAATTTATCCCACGTAACCCACGTAAGGTAACATACCGTGGAACACAAAAACTATGGGTGGTTTATTTTTAGATTCTGCATGCAAAAACATATAAGATACAGCTAGTGTTTTCCTTGGAGCAAATTCTTTGTTGACCAGTGTAATCAAATCGCAGGGGCTTTGAAGGGCATCAAGGCAGGATCTGTACAGACTTGCATGGCAAATGTAGAATGAATGAATAATGATTTTTTTTTTTTTTTTTTTGCTCACTTGAGGTTGTCACCTGCATCCATCCAGGCCCCGACGACCACTTGGCGGTACTTATGGACGTCTCCAAAAAGGCGTCTGTGACTCAGGGCGTCGACGCCGCCGTCAAGGCCTTTGGAGCCCCGCCTTCCCTGATGGTCAACTGCGCTGGCTACATCAACTTCGTCCCGCTGGCAGACCTTGAGGAGGAAAGCTTCGACCAAATGATCAACGTTCTTCTCAAGGTGACCAACCATACTTTGCTACGTTTACGCAAATGTGATCCAGAAATAGAAGAATCTGTGTGTGTGTGTGTGTGTGTGTGTGTGTGTGTGTGTGTGTGTGTGTGTGTGTGTGTGTGAATTTGTGTGTGTGCTTGTGTGTGTGTGCGTGTGTGTGTGTGCTTGTGTGTGTGCGTGGGTGGGTGGGTGGATGCGTGCGTGCGTGCGTGTGTGTGTATGTATGTGTGTGTGTGTGTGTGTGTGTGTGTGTGTGTGTGTGTGTCAGTGAATGTGTGTGTGTGTATGTGTATGTGTATGTGTGTGTGTGCTTGTGTGTATGTGTGTGTGTGCGCGTGTGTATGTGTGTGTGTGTGTGCGTGCGTGCGTGCGTGTGTGTGTGCATGTGTGCGTGATTGTGTGTGTGTGTGTGTGCGTGTGCATGTGTGTTTGTGTGTGTATGTTTGTGTACGTGCGTGTGTGTGTGTGTGTGTGTGTGTGTGTGTGTGTGTGTGTGTGTGTGTGTGTGTGTGTGTGTGTGTGTGTGTGTGTGTGTGTGTGTGTGTGTGTGTGTGCGTGTGTGGGTGTAGCCGTTGTTTGCTACAATGTAGGGATGCTAAATCCGTCTTGATAGTTCTCTTTATTTCTCAGCGTTTTGAACAAGCCTCCTCTTGAATGGCGTCACCATCCGCTTCTAAGCCTAATATTTCCCTATTCGACATTTTACCGATGGGTTGTCAGTTTGGCTTAATATCATTATTCATTTACGTAACGTGTGTGTGATAGTTCAGTTTAAGGGATTGAGTTAGTGTTAGTAAATGTGTCTTAACATGTAGTATACTCGTATTCCTCATATATTGATTGAGTCTTCTACTAGGTATGTGAATGTTGAATGTGTGTCTTGCGAGACATAAAATCATATTGTTTTTCCATGAATGAGCGCATGACCATGACGTTACTTGTTTACTTGGTATTTGGCGTTAGGATTCTGAAAATGACTGGAATCACGGTGACTATTGTTGGATTTGTATGTGATTATATTCATTTGGAATATATATCTATAGTTATACATGCAATGCGAGATGAGTGTGTGAGTGTGTGTGTCTGTGTATATATGTGTGTGTGTGTATATGTGCGTGTGTGTTTACGCGTGTGCATGTGTACGTGTGCGGGTGTGTACACGTGTGCGCATTTTTTTTTTTTTGTCTATCTGCATGGTAATACGATTAAGATGAATTCATGGCACCCATCTCTATCCGCATGTGTAGAATAGTATTCTACATTGGTTGGAGGCGTTGAAGATAAACTATTTGTGGTTCTTCTCTTTACTGTGGCACCACCGTGACTGGACTATGGACTACCTAGGGAAGACCAACCGCTTGCGCGGGATCGGTGTGTTTGGGAGGGAAGAGATGTCTGTAAGAAAATAAGAAAATAGTAGTTTATAAAAGCCGGCTATTGCCAATAAGTGCAATTTATGGGCGACTCACTGAGGGGCGATGATGATCGTGGCCCGGGAGGAATGGGCAGGGAACTTGAACGGCGACGCCGACGCCTGCATCTGGATACACGAAAAGGAAGGAAGCGTAGTGGCAGAGAAAGGATGAAAAACAGAAAAATCTTTAGTGGGAGGTAAACTGAAATGAGAATATGTAGTATGAAAATTAGAATGACAGCGAATTTTAGTTGAAGAAAAAGTACATGTAGATGTTTGTGCGTGGGACGTGGATATGTTCGTGATAGGTGTGTGTATGTATTAAATATCTTACGAGAATTGAGTAGGATTCACTTTCCGCGCATGCTCCCGAAGGAGATTGGCCCCTACCGGAGCAGGCCGGTGCTAATTTGGCCCCAAGCGAGGCAGAGCGTTGTTGAGTGGCCCAAAACGAGGCAGAGCGTTGCTGATTGGCCCAAGCAAGGCAGAGCGGTGTTGATAAACTCCAAGCGAAGCAGAGCGGTGCTGATTAATTGCCCAACCAACTGTCGTAAAGTAAAGACGTACCACCGAAGCTCCGAATTAAAAATTCCCGATACCCGAGCTATTCTCGCTTCTTCCGAGGTCTCGCTCTGTCGGACGATTCATGTCTCCCTTAACTCTACTGTAGAGAACCATATTCCCTGCGGTCTGTAAAACTTGGTTGTTCTGCAGTAGGGGGGGGGGAAACCTCCCTCCCGGTCTCGTTCCTCTTGTAGCACAACCGGCATAGACACGCGTGCGTGACCAGTAGTGGTGGGCAGCTACCGGTAAAGTTACCAGCTTTATCGGTAACAACCTTAACGGTAGCTTACCGGCAAAAATGCTGCTACCCTTAAGGCTCCGTTAACCGATAAGCTACCATAACACTCGGAGAGCGGTAAGCACGTCTCGGCTTGGTGGTACTGAGTGACGGTATTGACGGTAGTGGTGGGCAGCTACCGGTAGTTACGGGTTTTATCGGTAACAACCTTGACGGTAGCTTACCGGCAAAAATTCTGCTACCGTTAAGGCTCCGTTAACCGATAAGCTATACCATAACACTCAGAGAGCGGTAAGCACGTCTCGGCTTGGTGGTACTGAGTGACGGTACTGACGGGCCCAGTGTACCGCTAATTTTACCGGTTAAACTTTTACCATTAAGCAAGTATGTACCGCTAAGGTCTCGGTAATTTTTTACCATTAAAACAGTTTTTTCGGCATTTTTGTTAATTTCTCAATAGAATTAATGTTATTTCTGTGATCAGCATACGAAATTATATTAATTGTGAAAGTTTCATCGAAAAATTCCGCGTGTCGCCAAACGAAGACTCATATATGTATATATATATATATATATATATATATATATATATATATATATATATATATATATATATATATATATATATATATATATATATATATATATATGCTTAAGTGATGAAAATGCCAATATGCTTCTGTTTCTAAATAAGAATATGAACTAATTTGTATGAAAAGATAATTGAGGAAAAAAAAAAAAAAAACATGCTGACAATGAAATCTAATATATCCTTGAGTATTCACCTTGGTCTTTGGATCACGTGCTGGGCTTCCTTTCTAACTTTCTCTTATACTACATCTCATTTCAGTTTACCTCCCACTAAGGATTTTTCTGTTTTTCCACCTTTCTCTACTACTACGCCTCCTACCATTTTCTTAACTTTTGGTGATTCTAATCCCGGCCGCCGGCGCCGCCGTCCGAGTTCCCTGCCCATTTCTCCTGAGCCACGACCACCAACCGCCCCTAATCGCTCGCTCAATTGCCTGGTGACAAAAGCCCTCTTTTATACACTACTATCTTTTCATTTTCTTACAGACATTCTTCCCCTCCCACAAAAACCGATCCCGCGCAAGCGGGTGGTCTTACCTAGCAAGTCGCAATAACTCCAAGCAAGGCAGAGCGGTACTGATTAACCCCAAGCAAGGCAGAGCGGTGCTGATTCCCAAGCGAGGCAGAGCAGTGCTGATTAACCCCAAGTGAGGCAGAGCTGTGCTGATTAACTCCAAGCGAGGCAGAGCGGTGCTGATTAACCATAAGGGAGGCAGAGTGGTGCTGACGAGTCAGCGGTGGGCGGTTGGTCTCTAGCAAGGCAATGGGCGACAACTGGAGCGTAGTCAAAAGAGTAGATTCGATGGGCTGTGCGGTGGGCAATCGGGCGAGTGTAGATTTTTTTTTTCTTCCGATCACAACTTTGAAAACTGAGAATTACGTGACTCGGGAAACGTGTGTATTTGTCTAAAATGTAAGCCCGCTTGTCAGCGTCAACGAAGAGGTCAGGCATATGCCGGACCGGTCAGCAGCAGAGGAGAGAAAAATCTCCTCTGCCACGACCGCCCTGTAAAGAGCGATGGGCAGTGAATGTGAGAGCTGGAGCTAGGAGCGACGTCTGACCACTGCTGTGCCTATGCTGGTTATGGTGCTCTCCACCAAAGGACGTGACGAATAAAATGGTGGATTTTGCCAACAAAATTTTACCATTTACAATTCTAAACATCTGTCTGTCTATTTACACATATTTACATTATGGAACTGACTATAGACACTCACTATTCATTTGAACTCTTTATACATATCTAAATGTAAGACGTGATGAATTACGTTAACTGTTGTCGTATGGTAACATTATATGGCCGAATGCGCCGGTCTGAGATGCAGATGTTTCGGCAGTTGATTTCTCAGGTCAAGCCAAACTGACCGCGGGTCATATCACATAATAAGTGGTCCGTTGCTATTCCCAGGATCTGAAGTCGAGTAGCTAGTGCATGCATATAATGAATAATTCACAGTCAATATACAGGCATTTCTTGCAACACATACGGTGGTGGGCCGCATGGTAAGCG
>NC_134790.1:40132850-40147850 GCF_046742065.1 Oratosquilla oratoria | reverse complement strand
CGTGATGGTGATGTGTGAGTGTTGTCTTATATGGTGACATGCCTCTCCCTTTCGATAGGTGACTCATGTCACCTGATATAAAGGTAAATGGAAGGGGGTGGCGAGAAACATATACAAAATTGCAGCGTGTTATGATACTTATGCGAAGTTCACCGTGTGCTGATGGAAAGTGAACGGTGGAAGTGAAATGAATGTATCATAACGTAAGACGCCGATCACCAAGGCCTGGTAACATCAATAAGAGAAATCACAAACGTTACCGGGGGGTAATGACACATGGGTTTTATATAATGCCGAAATGATACTGTCTGTCTCTAGCGAGGTATAACTGAACACACGATACTATTGTCAGAGCAAGGTGGGAAGGTGTTGGACTCATGTCTGTGAGAAACAAGTATTCTCTTGTCACTTCACTGTTCATATGACCATGAGTCACTTTGTATCTCTTTACTGTGATATTCACTGTTTATATGACCATGAGTCACTTTGTATGTGAGATTCACTGGTTATATGAATGCTACTGGAGTTTGTTGATGTAATTATTTGGATTACATTTAAGAAACTACCACCCCTTGGTGAAGTGTCATTAAGAAAAATTGTAACTGATGAAACACACATGCATATACATACATATATATATATATATATGTATATATATATATATACTGTATATATATATATATATGTGTGTGTACATATATATATATATATATGTATATGTATATATATATGTATATATATATAGATAGATAGATAGATAGATAGATAGATAACAAGAGTATAATAGGGAATAAAGTGTATCATATTAGGTGATATAAGTGCGCATCGGAAGTGAATACATAAAGTGATACGCAAGCGAACAATCTCAGAGGAAGTGAGCATCCAATTTTCACAGGGGTGATTATACATGTCTATGGCAATTGAAGGTCTGCTTCAACCACGTTATATAGGAAGCTAAGGTCGGCAAGAACAGCTTTGAAGCTCAATGAGGACAGAGATTGGGTACGTGAGAAAGGAGTGACCATCGGAGGCTCCGTTTGTGATCTTTTCACTGGATTAGGGCGGGTGGTGCTCTAGGCATTCTTATGAGGATGTATACACATAGTATCCTACCACAAAGGGGGGTTAGGATTATGAGGGTAATGGTGCTCAGTAACAGAAAAAAGTATAGGAGTATTGGCTGGGAGAGGGAGAGGGCACTCAATAGGTCAGAGGGAATATGATTTAACCATGTGACTTTTTTTTTTTTTTTTTTTTTTATTGAAGTGGACAGGGGCTTCGGGGGATAGGGGTTCCGGAAGGGCGGTTATGGGAGTCAGTGTAGTGCTGGGATTATAGGTCAGGATGTTATGATGATGGCATTCAATAGGTCAGAAGGAGTATGATTTAGCCATGTGACATATATATCTTTTTTATTGAAATGGTCAGTGGTCTTGGGGGGATAGATGGGTCCGGGAGGGTGGTTATGGGAGTCAATGTAGTGCTGAAGTTATAGGTCAGGATGTTGTGATGATGGTTAGGGTGGAGACTAGTATCTCTGTAGAAGATTCGGCATGAATCTGCAATGGAGATTGTCCCCTTGATCTTACGTTGTACTGTGGAAGGGTAGTCTTTACAAATAACTGAGAAACTGAGACAAAGGTGGTGCTTGGAAAGAATATTAAGTGTTCCTTGTTGATATGGATATGGTGGAGTTCGTTCTCAGTTGAAATCTGGTATTGGTATCTGTCTAACGTAATTTTATCAGGGTCTATGATTTGGGACAGGTAGGATGGTTTGGTAATGTGGTGGAAACGGAATAGAAAGGCTTACAACGGATTTGCATTGGAGAAAATCTGAAGGAAGCGATGTGTGATAGTCATTACGGTGGTAGGTAGGAGGCTGAGTGAGATGGTTGTGCCATTAAAAGGGTAGCGCGCGCAAACACACACACACACACACACACACACACACACACACACACACACACACACACACACACACACACACACACACACACACACACACACACACACACACACACACACACACGCACACACACACACACACATACACACACACACACACACACACACACACACATACACACACACACACACACACACACACACACACACACACACACACACACACACACACACACAGACACACACACACATACACACACACAGCTCTAACCTCTCATGGCGCTGTGGTTAGAGCTCTGGCCTGCCACTACGGAGGTCCGGGTTCGACTCTCGCCCGGGGCTGAAATAATATCAGTATCGCAGCGCTGAGGGGTGTTACTCCAACTCTCGTGGGCGGGGAGTTGGGTGTGTGTGTGCAAGGTCATAGCATTACCCATAGATCGGACCTACGAGCTCTGAGCTCTCTTCCAGGAGGGAAATAGCTGTCGATCACGAGTCCAACACGTGATCCAAAGACCAAGTGAATACACACACACACACACACACACACACACACACACACACACACACACACACACACACACACACACACACACACACACACACACACACACACACATATATATATATATATATATAATGTATATATATATATGTGTATATATATATATACATATATGTATATATACGTATATATTATATATATATCTATATATATATATATATAGATATATATATATACGTATATGTATATATATACCTATATATACATATATATATATATATATATATATATGTATATGATATATATATACATATATTATATATATACATATATATATATATATGCATATATATATATATATATATATATATATATGTATATATACATATATATGTATATATATAAATATATATATATATATATATGTATATCTAGACATATATATATATATATATAGATATATATATATATAGATATATATATATATATATTGGTGAAGACTGGCAGGAGATTCTCTTTAAGGCATATTCTGTTGAAAACGACATCAAAGAAGCCATTAAATAACTTTCTATATGAGGTCTGAAGCTTTCGAAAAGTAGATTTGTGGTAAGGGGAGAGGGAATGATTAAATTTTCGAAGAGTTATATGAAATAGAACGATTATAATGATGACAAAAATACAAAACACATTAAACACAATACATGAAATTTAAGCAGAAGAAAATAAACATGAAGACATTTCACAGGTATTTCTTCATCTTCAGTTGAAGCGAATAAAATGGAGAACGGAGCACATTTCCATTTACACATACATTACTCCTAGATGAATAATATTACATGGTGTCACTCAGAAAAAATCTGAGAGGTATGGTCCTGCAACTAAAGAAGGAGTGCCTGAAGTACTTTTTTTTTTTTTATCTCTGTTCTTGGTCGGCGCCAGTGATGGCATCCGTGTGAACACGATCCTTCCTGGAATTGTGGAGACGCCCATAATGCCCAAGGAGCTGTTAGAACAACATATAGCTAATACTTTACCTTTGTTGTCCATCAAGAGGCCAGGGAGACCCGAAGGTAAGAGCCATTGGAAATTTTACTTTATTATGCCTAACGTTCCATATTACCTTCCCATCTTTGCCAGCCGTCTCTGACACCTCTCTTTCCACCAAGCTTTATTCATACATCCTCTTCGCTATCTTGATAGTCACACTTTTCACTTGCTTGGACCACCTTGGCAGAACCCTGTCCATTGTTTTTCTATTCAATTAACATATCCTTTGTTCATGTCGCTATCTAATTCTTATTCAGAATTCCTTGCGCTGCGGCACTTACAGAGAGGCCATCGGCACCGATTCTACCCTCCTGCTTACTCCGATACAAAAATACTAGCTCTACCACATCTTTTACTCTCCTGTCTTTTGGCCTCTTTAGCTGCAGCCCTCTTTTCACTCCTGCCACCTCTCTGACACCTGACTGGCTATCGCGCACCACTTCCTCGTTTGCTTCGCCTCACACTACGTCCACCCACAGGTATCTGAATGTTTTGTCCTTCTTTGTCCTGTCACTTTCCCTTCTATTTTGTTTTTATTACCCGTCTCTTCTTTCCACAGAAGTGGCCGAGATGGTGTTGTTCCTCCTCTCCGAGCGTAGCAGCTACATCACTGGTGCAGAGTTCTGCGTTGCTGGAGGCTTATAACTTGCAGCGACAGAACCTCAACGATTTTCGAAAAGGAAAATTCCAAAATTTGTTTGGCAGAGACTTAGAACCCAATCATTAAAAACTTCTTCATGGAAATAATTGCGCACAAAATATCACCTGTAAATCAATTTCAATGTTCAAATATTATGTGAAGTTAACACTCGTGAAATGCATCGGAAATCCTCTCCACTGTTATCTTTTTAAAAGAGGTATTGCTTGTCCAAGTCAAAGAACGAAACATCGGTTGATATGATTTTTAGTATGTTCCATTTGTCCCGAAGGATATTCCTCCAGGAGGACTGGCCGTGTCAAAAGACACCCTCAACCGCACAGCAAAAATATGTGAAACCCATCCTTCAACAATCCGTCCAACCTCAGCACCTAGGGCAGGGGTTCTCAGCCTTGCTTGGCTCATGCACCCCTTTCACCCTTTGTCAGAATGTCATTCCCCCCTCCTTTCCAAGATTGCCTGTTTCAAAAGGTGCATTCTAAATAATATGCAGATATTATCGCACAGCGTAACACTTTTCTAATCCTAAGATTAACCTGGGTCAGCACTGGTATAATTCCAGCCCAGGTGACAGGCCAGATAGGCCAGAGCCTATATCTGCTTTCCTCACTCCGTAAACTTAATGTGGTCACAATTCACCCCCAGAAACCCCAAATTCCCCCCTGGGGGTGAATTTCACCCCTAATGAGAACCCCTGACCTAGGGGATAATGGGTCCACCCAGAGCCAACACTGCTTAAAAAAAAAAAAAAAAATCAATCAATCAATCAATCAATCAATAAAATAAATAAATAAATGAATAAATGAAAAAAAAGTAGATAAAAAAATAAAATAAAGATAAAAATAAAATAAAATAAAATAAAGTAGATAAATAAATAAACAAATAAATAAACAAGTAAATAAATAATAATAATAATGATAATAGTAATAGGTTTAAGAAAGAAAATGCAAAAAACTGGTTTACCAACAGTGGTTAACGAATGAAATACACTTAATATCCATGCAGTTAGTACTGAAACATTTGGTTATTTTAAGAGATTAGATATCTTTATGGCTAGGGATCATTGGTGGTAAGGGACATGGAACTACCTAGTGTAAGCCTTATGGTTTCCTGTAGTGTCCTCCACTCTTGTGTTCTTATGCAATAATGAATAAATGATATAATAAACCAGTAAATGTATGAATGAATAAATAGAATTATTTTTTTCTAAGGTGAAGGAAAAACAGTCGAAGTTGATAGAGAAATTATATTGCATTTTGTTGCGTCTCTTTCTACCTTTGGGGCAATATCACGTCGAAGTACTTTTTTTTATCTGTATTTTGTGAATCTGGTGCATAAATTGATATAATTTTTTGAATGTATAATTTACATAACCTGTCAATCTAGGCTGCCCTGACTGCTCGGTGGCCCGGGTTCGAGATTTGGTGGCGATGGCTGGATGAGTTGTTATTTGTAAGACATCACTGTGAACTAGTGATTCATTTCATCATGATGATAACAACATACATACATACATATACCAAGGCTTTTTCCCCCTTACAAGGGGGATAGCCAAAAAGAAAAAGGCATAAAATCACCTTAGGGTGCTGGTTCGAGAACTTCCAGCCCCTCTTATGCCTTCTCTTTTTCTTTTAGGAATATCCCCTGTGGGGCTACAAGGAGAAGGATGCCTAGTCCCAATCCCCGTCCCTTTCTTCTCGCCTCTTACGATCCAAGTGGAAATACTTGGTGGCAGTATTCTTTTCCCCCACCACAGGGAAGATGATAACAACGATGTGAATAAAAGTTTCATTCAAATGTTACCATGTCGCCTGATGGGGTTGGGGTTTGGGTGGAATAAGAAGAGGCTTGCATCACAGTTGGCGGTCAGCTTTGCTTCCTGCACACGCTGATCATGTGAGGTTCTAGTCCTTCCTACCCTTTACTGGCACAGGAGTATGGCCCTGTTCACACTAATGGTTTGAACTGAGCGGAAACCGCGGCCTTACCACATAGTCAACAAAAAATGCGCGATTGTGTTTGAACGCCTCCGTTGACTTACATTGTAATTGAATTGCAGCGGTTGAAACAGCTATTGTGAATAGCGTCTTAGTAACAGACGAGCTTCGTGATTCATCACTATTGTCTTGGATCACGTTTTGGACAAGTAATCGACAGCTATTACCTTCCTGGATGAGAGCTAAGAATTTATATATGGCCCGATCTATGTGCACTGTTGTGACCTTACACACATTCTCAACTCCTTAACCACCAAAGTTAGAATGTCGTCTCGAATTGCAGTGATTTTTTTTTTAAGTTGGTCTCGAACTCGTATTGTAGAATTAGCGGTCGAAAAGGGTACTACAGCACCGTCGAACAGTGTAACCTTGGTGTTCATGCATATTTTATCAGGATGTTCTTTCTCTTGCAAATGATGTTGTCATCATGATGATAATTCACAATGTTCTGAATGATGGGCTCAGTGTTGCCAACAAGTTGATGTGGTTCAAGAGGCGCCTCTCTGCTCGTTGGGACAGAGATAATTCCTTAACAACCATTCGAAGTTACACAGCTTCATAATCAAAGTAGAGAGACCCAATTTTAGGTAGGTAGAAAGTTGTAAATAGATGGATAAGTATTTATATATTTCTATGTTATACGTTGGTATTGATTAGGAAATCTTTTTTATAGTCTGTGTTTACAATGCTTTATTTTCTTTGGCTTGATTTATTAAAGAGAACGTATTCTATAAGCCTTGAGCTATTTTTTTTTTCGCGTGATAACCTGATATAGCTTTTGCTATAATCACACTACCATCCTTACATCCATTATTGTGATAAAAATGTATAATATGAAACACCATGGAAATGTGGTTTTGGTTAAATACAAGATGTATGTTTTCAGTATTAGGGGTGACTTTAATATAAAAGTCTCTCCTACCCTATCCCCTGCTTTGTCAACATTACAATATAATGCCAATCATCACCTCATTATATACCGAAAAAATAGTCAGAAATTGAAGTAATTTTTTATCATCTACCTCCATTTTCTCGCAAAAGAGTTCATGTAAAATATTAGATGCGCTTTTCCAATGGGTTGTCGTTACATTGCCCTTTATCTTGGTAATATAGGAAGCGGGTGAGGTTAGACCAAGCAAGAAAATGAAGACAGTGATACCACCATTTGTGTCAATAGTACACCTTGATCGACACTGATTGATCACATGTACATTGTCTTCGGGAGGCAAGAGCTTGAAGTCGTCAAAGATGGAAGACCAAAAACCTTCCCTGCTCTAATCAAAGCTGTAAAACGATATAACCAGCAAGAGCGGGCGAAATGGTTGTCACTGGCAGTCCCGCAAGGAAAGACGAGACCCAACATGAATACATGTTACTTCTGCAAGGCTTCGAAGAGTAGAGCGGCTGTCAGGCGACGACGGCTCGATCCTTTCACCTCACGGTCAAAAGAACTTTCTCTGTCTGTCTCTGTCTCAGTCTCAGTCTCAGTCTCAGTCACTGTCTCAGTCGCAGTCGCAGTCACAGTCTCTTTCTCTTTCTCTTTACAAAGGATTACAAAGGAGGAGCATACCAACAGGAGACCTTTTGGTCCATAACTAGGTCGGATGCGAAGAAATCATAATGTAAATAAATAAATAAATAGAAATTATAATATAAATAATAATAAATAGAATAAATAAATGCATAGGTATAGTTAAATAATAAACAAACAGTTAAATAGTAAATAATAATAAATGAAAATCAAGAAAATTATAATAAACAAACAGACAAATAATAACAAACAAACAAATAATATAAAATAAGTGGCAGGCATTACAGCATCTTGCTTAGGTGTTTATTTAAACGAATCTTAAAGCTTTGAACTGAACTACATTGCACTGTCTCTACAGGAAGTTTATTCCATTCATTAACCATACGGCTGGCGAAGTTGCTTCTACCCACTTTCAAATTAAATCTATTTCCTGACAGTTTAAGCCCATTATTTCTTGTCGTACTTTCATTCAGTGTGAAAATTTTGTCATTTTTGATGTTGTCAGTTCCCTTTAGAATCTTAAAGACCTGTATCAAGTCACCTCTAAGTCTACGCTTTTTTTAGGGAAAACAGATTCATATGTTTTAGTCGACTTGCGTATGGTTCATTTTTTATATTCAGAATCAGTTTTGTGGCTCGCCGTTGTACTTTTTCCAATCTGTCAATGTCTTTAATGAGATTCGGTGACCATACGGAAACAGCATATTCCAAATGTGGACGAACTAACGATTTATATAGTTTTTTAATGAGAGATGGACTTTTCAAATCAAAATATCGCGCAATCAGTCCTAGAATCTTATTTGCTTTCTCAGAGGCTGAAATACACTGCTTAGATGATTTGAGATCGTTACTGATAATTACGCCGAGATCCTTTTCACTATTTACTTTTGTTAACGAATTTCCAAATAACTTGTAATCGTACTTATTGTTATTTTTACTTATGTGCATAGCCTTGTATTTACTTGTGTTAGATTTCCTTGGCCACTTTTCAGACCATTGCTGTAATTGATCTAAATCTTGAACATCTAATTAGTTTAAGTGATTATTTACCATTCCGCACAGTTTTGTATATTCAGCAAATTTGGAGATGATATATTTTAGTCCGTGGTCTATATCATTTACTGTATATATACACTAAGAATAGAAGTGGTCCAAGAACGGAACCTTGAGGAACTCCACTTGTAAAAATTTTCCATCTAGAAGTCTTATCATTTAGAACAACTCTGTTTTCGATCATTCAACCAATTACTAGTCCAATCTTAATAGGCTACCACTTATTCCGTGTAAAGCTAATTTAGTAAGTAGTCGTAGGGGACGGTGTCAAAAGCTTTTGCAAAGTCTAGATATATTAAATCTATATTGCTTCTTTTGTCATAATTTGAAATGACTGTGTTGTAGTATTCAAGTAAGTTAGTAACTCAAGAACGTTTTCGTTTGAATCCATGCTGGCTATCATTTATCAAACAGTTACTTTCTAAATGATGTTCGATATCATCTCTGATGATAGTTTCCATAATTTTTCCTACGACTGAAGTCAAGCTTATAGGCCTGTAGTTATTTAGTTTATTTTTGTCACCTTTTTTGAATATAGGAGTAACATTAGCTAGCTTCCATTCTCTTGGGACATCTCCGGATATGACGGATTTCTTGAAAATAATTTCTAATGTAACAACAATCTCATTTTTCATTTCCATTTTTTCTTTTGTTATATTTATCGTAGTAAGTTTACCCTAGACTTTTCACAGGTTTCAGTTTGGAGTTCACTTTGAGGTGTTTCGTTTACGAATACTGAGCTAAAATAGTTGTTTAAGATATAACACATTCCTTCATTTGAATATTCAAGTTGACCGTCAGAAGATAATAGTGGGCCAATATTATTCCTAATAACCTTTTTATCTCTAATGTAACTATAGAATTCTTTGGGATTCTCTTTGGATTTATCAGCGATATTCATTTCGTATTGTAGTTTTCATTTTTTATTGTCTTTTTTAAACCTCTCTGTATTATTACATAACTTTGATAGTCACCAGGTGCACCCGAGCACTTATATTTCTTATAAGCCTGTCTCTTTTTAGCAATACTTTTTTCAGTTTCTTTGTCAAGCCATTTTGGGCGAGCCTGATTTGGGGAACGTCTGTAACGAGATGTAAGTGTTAATCATCTTAGTAAGCGTATTTTGAAATATTTCCCACATCTGATCTACAGGTCTTTCGCTTAATTTAGCCTCCCAATTTGTGAGTTGAAGCTCCTGACGTAGTCCTATGAACTAAGCTTTACTGAAATCAGGTATTTTAGATGCACAAGTATCTATTCTAAAATTCTTTAGCAGTTTGAATCTAAGTTGTGATCGCTGCTTGCAATAGTTTCACCAACTTCTACATCAATTATCATGCCTTCGCGGCTAGTGATCAATAGATCGAGTAAATTTCAAATTTCCATGTCTTGTGTTTTTATTTTATATGCTAAACTAAGTAATTGTCACCAAGAAATTCTATCAAGCGACTACCTATATGGCCATGTTCAAGGGTCATCCAATCAATGTCAGTAGAATTGAAATCATCCATTATCAATAAGTCCTGGTTGCAGAAATTAGACAGTTCTTGAAAAAACAGTTTGTCGTCTGCTAATGATAATGCTTTCGGCCTATATATTACACCTACATTCATTTTTTGTCCATTTGTTTGCATTAATTCTACCCACAAACTATCATGTGCATCTTTTTTCACTTTCTCTAAAACACAGAGCGCCCCCACCTTTCTTGTGATTTCTACATAACGTAAGAACATAAGAATAAAGGAGACTGCAAGAGACCATAAGGCCTACACTAGGCAGCTCCATATCCATCACCACCTGTCATCACCATCCATAAAGTTGTCTAACCGTTTCTTAAAACAACTGATAGTTTCAGCGCTCACTACATGGTTACTAAGTCTATTCCATTCGTTGACCACCCTATTAGTAAACCCATTTTGCCTATTTTTTTCTTGAATCTAAATTTGTTCACTTTAAATTCATTACTGCGAGTCCTGCCCTGTTGTTTTAATATGATGACCATGTTTGCATCACCCTTGTTAAAGTCTTTGATCCACTCGAACACCTCTATTAGATCACCCCGCACTCTGCGTCTTTCCAGAGAGTGTAAGTTAAGGTGCCTAAGCGTCTCCTCGTAAGGCAAATTTCTGAGTCCATGTATCATTTTGGTCCTGATGAAAGTATTTAAATCCCGCAATATTAAATTCAGCTTTAAACTCTCCACCATTTAACCATGTCTCGGTTATTCCTATCATATCGAGAGCTTATGACATAAGCCTATATTTCTTGGAATTTGTTCCTAATACTACATACATTAAAGTACATGGTTTTAAGAAACTCGTAATTATTTCTTTTTGGCACGTTTTGAGTTTCAACATCATGCCTTACATTACATTGTTCTTTATTGACACCTTGCTCTATATTGACGTTTGGTCCTTCATTGACATTCAATGCCTCATGGACATTTGCCCCATCACGGACATCTGGTCCCTCCCGGTCATCCGATTTCTTATATACACCTTGACCCCCTCCGTCACCAAGTCCCACACCGACCACCCGTTCTTCATTAACATTCTGTCCGGCATCACTTCCTAAAAGGATATTCTTTCCTTCGCTGACATTATGTCCTACCGTGATATCTTGTCCTCCACTGTCATTACATCCCATCGTAATATTTTGTCCTCTACTATCATTACATCCAATCGTAATATTTTGTCCTTTGACATTACATACTAATGTGATATTTCGTCCTCTACCTACATTATATCCTAAAATGATATTTTGTCCTACACTGGCATATTGCTCTACATTATTGCTATACCCTACTCTATTTTCCCAATACACTCTATTTTCCCTTTCCTTTGGGTTTCTACTTCAAAAAAGGAACTAATTCATTACAAACTCCCACATTGAGGTTTTTTAAGTACATTTTTGCCTCTGCGAGTAAGATGGATCCCGTCGGAAGCGTAAAGGTCGTGACGCCTGGAAAAAGAGATACCAAGGATCAAGAAAGTGGTATCCCAGTTGTGTGCACAATTGTGATATCCTCTCATTGATCCTTACGGCTCTACTGTTCCAACACGAGCCAGCGCAGATCCTTGGAAGGATTCCACAGACTACGTGACGGCTCCCACGCTCCTTCATCTCTTGAAGGAGGACCATGTAATTCCGAACAAGTTCTTCTGATCTCACCTTACCCACATCATTACTTCTTGTATGACCAATCGTAACCGTGTTCGTCCGCCTTTGCTCCCTGATGGTCTGGGTACAATCGGCGATCCCATGACTCGGTTGACATACAAGCCTGTAACGTCGTTTAGTTTTCCGCTGCAGGATGTCGTCATAGCCTCGCACCATGGAGTTCCCCACCATCAAGAACGCCTGATTTTCAGCCACCTCATCCTCCAGCATAGCAAAGCGATTGGCTAGATTCAGCGGTTGCTCCGCAGGGGACCCGCTTACCGAACGCGGGGTCGACGAACGGGACCCCACGGAATACCATTCGCTCACATCAGTGGCAGAAGGGGAAGAGGTGGAACGCTCTTTGGGTTGTGTGTGGGGTGGGGGTGGGGTGGGGATTCACTCTTCTCACAGAGCGCACTCTTGAGAAGACGAATTTCTTCCTCACACATCCTTAGACGGTCTCCAGGTTCACACAACCTTCACAAGCCGTTTCGCTCCTCCTACGACAATACAAATGGCAAAGAGAAAATGATAAAAAAAAAAAACTGTCACCAAATAAATAAACACACGTAACTTACTCTGCTTACCTTATACTATTATTCCTATCTTTGGATTACAGTAACAGACTACTGTTTTGGTTCGAAGTTACTAGAACACTACAATTTATCTTACAGCTGTAACTGTATAGCGCTATAAGTATACAGTTACAAAAATATAACACGATCAGTTGTCACTATTCGAAGATATAAACTTCACAGGAAGTGATAAACTTAACAAGAGGTATTCGCTAGCTGGTGTCTCAACAGTAATCGAGTTCTCTAGCTAAGGTCACTGAGTAGAGTGTGTTCTCTAGCTGAGGTCACGGAGCAGACTGAGCTGAGGTCACGGAGCAGACTGAGCTGAGGTCACGGAGTAGACTGAAAGTCACGGAGCAGATTGAGCTGAGGTCACGGTTTCTTTCTCTTTCTCTTTCAGCTTCTCTTTCTTTCTCTTTCTCTTTCTCTTTCTCTTTCTCTTTCTCTTTCTCTTTCTCTTTCTCTTTCTCTTTCTCTTTCTCTTTCTCTTTCTCTGTCTTTGCCTCTGCCTCTGTCTTTGTCTTTGTCTCTATCTCTGTTTCTCTCTCTGACTCTCTCTCTCTCTCTCTCTCTCTCTCTCTCTCTCTCTCTCTCTCTCTCTCTCTCTCTCTCTCTCTCTCTCTCTCTCTCTCTCTCTCTCTCTCTCTCTCTGTCTGTCTCTGTCTCCTTCTGTCTCCCCCTCTCTTTGTCTCTATCAAACTCTGTCTCTCTGTCTCTTTGTCTCTCTGTCTTTCTGTCTCTTTCTGTCTCTCTATGTCTCTGTCTCCCTCTGTGTATCTCTATCTCTCTGTCTCTGCCTCTCTCTGCTTCTGTTTGCCTCTGTCTGTCTCTGTCTCTGTCTGTTTCTGTCTGTCTCTTTCTGTCTCTATCTGTCTCCTCCTGTCTCTGTTTCTGTCTGTCTCTGTCTGTCTATGTCTCTTTATTTGTAATTGTCTATCTCTGTCTCTCTCTGTCGGTCTCTGCCTGTCTCTGTCTGTCTCTGTCTCTGTCTGTCCCTGTCTCTGTCTATCCTTGTCTCTGTCAGTCTCTGTCTCTGTCTGTCTCTGTCTCTGTCTCTGTTTGTCTCTGTCTATGTTTGTATCTTTCCGTCTCTTTCTGTCTCTGTCTCTGTCTGTCTCTTTCTGTTTCTATCTTTGTTTGTCTCTGTCCTTCTCTGTCTCTGTCTGTCTCTGTCTCTCTCTGTTTCTGTTTGTCTCTGTCTGCCTCTGTCTTTGCGTCTCTGTATCTGTCTGTCTCTGCCTCTGTCGGTCTCTGTCTACCTCTGTCTCTGGCTCTGTCTGTCTTTGTCTCTGTCTGTCTCTGTCTGACTCTGTCTGTCTTTGCCTCTGTCTGTCTCTGTCTCTGTCTGACTCTGTCTCTTTCTGTGTCTTCCTGTCTCTGTCTCTCTCTGTCAGTCACTGGCTCTGTTTCTTTTTGTCTCTTTCTGTCTCTCTCTGTCTCTGTCTGCCTCTGTCTACGTCTGTCTCTGTCTGTCTCTGTCTGTCTGTCTGTCTGTTTCTCTATCTCTGTCTCTGTCTCTTTCTCTTTCTGTCCCTGTCTTTTTCTGTCTTTGTCTGTCTCTGTCGGTCTCTGTCTCTGTCTCTGTCTGTCTCTGTCCTTGTCTGTCTCTGTCTCTGCCTCTGTTTGTCTTTGTCTCTGTCTCTGCCTGAATCTGTCTTTGTCTTTGTTTTTGTCTTTGTCTTTGTCTTTGTCTTTGTCTTTGTCTGTCTCTGTCTGTCTCTGTTTCTGTTTTTGTCTCTGTCTGTCTCTGTTTCTGTCTGTTTCTGTCTCTGTCTGTTTCTCTCTGTCTCTGTCTCTGTCTCCTTGTGTTTCTCTCTGTCTGTCTCTGTCTGTTTCTGTCTCTGTCTCTCTCTGTCTTTGTCTCTTTCTGTCTTTGTCTCTTTCTGTCTTTGTCTCTGTCTCTTTCTGTCCCTGTCTCTTTCTGTCAGTGTTTCTGTGTCTGTCTCTTTCTGTCTCTGTTCCTTTCTGTCTCTTTCTATCTCTGTCTTTTTCTGTCTTATTCTGTCTCTGTCTCTCTCTGTCTGTCTGTCTATTTGTCTGTCTGTCTGTCTGTCTATTTGTCTGTCTGTCTATCTGTCTGTCTGTCTGTCTGTCTGTCTGTCTCTATCTCTATCTCTGTCTGTCTGTCTCTGTCTGTCTCTGTTGCTGTCTCTGTTTGTCTCTTTTTGTCTCTCTGTCTCTGTCTCTTTCTGTCTGTCTCTGTCTCTGTCTCTGTCTGTCACTGTCTCTTTCTGTCTTTATCGCTTTCTGTCTCTATCTTTCTGTTTATGTCTCTGCCTCTTTCTGTCTTTATCGCTTTCTGTCTCTATCTTTCTGTTTATGTCTCTGCCTCTTTCTGTCTTTGTCTCTGTGCCTGTCTCTGTCTCTGCCTGCCTCTGTCTATGTCTATCTCTGTCTATGTCTGTCTATGTCTATGTCTGTCTCTGTCTCTGACCCTTGTCTAGCATTCCTCTCTCTTCTTTCTCCTCAATACCACCATCATCATCATCATCATCATCGTCCACTTTTAACTTCTCATCCTGCTGCTCTCCTTTTTATCAGCCCATAACTCCCTCCCTTTCGTCT
>NC_134790.1:40112850-40120350 GCF_046742065.1 Oratosquilla oratoria | reverse complement strand
TGGAGAGCATGTGCAATAAAAATGTGAAGGCCTAAAGAGATGATACTTCAACTTCATTACTTCTAAATTTGGGTAATGACTATATCACTATAATATACTGTATCCACTGAACTTTGGGGCCTAGATGATCGTTATTTATTTCATTCAACTTTGTGTAATATATTTCATAGGTTCCATTGGAATTCAACCCACATGGGATTCAGCCCAAAGGGATTTAGCCTAACCTAACCCAACTAACCCATTATCTTTAGTGAATTTAAAAGTGGACTGAATCCTGTATGGGCTGAATTCCAAGCCCACCTCTTTCATATCCTGTTAATTATTTCCAAATAATTTAGTGGCTTGTGTGAATATGATCATTATCTAAAAAAATAAGTACTGTACTCAAAAGTAGCCTAAATCACACTGTATTCATTCATTTATTTATTCATTTATAAATTATGCAATATGCTAAAATTTTCTGTTTCCATTTCAGGATCTGTACCAACAGCTTCAATCCCTTCATCATCGGCTCCACTTGAATTATCTGCATACCTGACTCCATTAAAAAGGTCATTATCAGACTCCTCCACAGGCGCCACTTCTGCTAAATCATTTTTATCCAAAAGAAAGTCATCAACATCTCTGGACAGATTTATCATAAAAACCTCACCCTCCCAAAAGGAAAATCTCGATAAAGAAGTTGAAAGAATTATATTTGCTACAAATTCACCATTTAAATATATTTTTTATAGATTTTAAATATTGTGGGGTTGCTATCTGATATGCGATCTGATTGCATCCTCAGTTTCTCAAGATGGTTCAGACCCTGAGGCCAAGTTATATTTCTCCATCCAGAAAAGATATTGCTGATAAGTGCTTGGATCTTGTGTATGAAAAGGAATATAAAAAGTGTGCAGATGACGTGAATAATGAAACTGTATGTCTTTCAATTGATGGGTGGTCTAACATCCATAATGAGCCCATAATATGTGTCACTCTAACAACATCCACCGGTCAGATTTATTTAGTTGACACATTAGACACATCAGGGAAACCACACACTACTGAATATCTTCTACAACTTGTACAAAGTTCGATCAAGAAGGCTGAACAAGATTTTGGTTGTCACATTGGAAGTTTTGTGACAGACAATGCAGCAAATGTCACCAAGATGAGAAAAGTCTTGGAGGAATCGAGTGAACCTGAGCATACCGTCCTCACATACGGATGTGCTACTAAATCTACTGGCTCATGACCTTGAGATTGATAATGTAAAGCAACACGTGGTCCATGTAGTTAAATATTTTAGAAATAATCATTATGCTGCTTCAAAGTATCGGCAGGAAGGTAGTCAGTGTCTAGTCATGCTCCAGGACACAAGGTGGAACACAATGTCGGACTGTCTCAAGGCCTATATAAATAACTGGCCAATTCTAATGAAGATCTGTGAAGTCAACAGGGATGCTATTGATACTGAAGTAAGAAACAAAGTATCAAATTTAGGCCTAAAACGTTCGGCTGAGGAATTACTGGATTGATTGCAGCCAATAGCAAAGGCTCTAGATGAGGTACAGAGTGACAAGTGCACTATTGCTCAAGCGGTAAATGTTTGGAAGAAATTACTTGGCCATTTCACAAACAATAAACAAGCTGAAAAACTGGTGAAAAAAAGGTATGAACAGTTTATCACCAAAGCTCACATACTTGCCAACATGCTTCATTCAGCACTTCAAGGAAAAATGCTCAGTGCAGAAGAGGTGAATATTACTATGGAGTATGCCAATGAGAAATATACAACACTTGTTCCTGTCATTATGAAGTTTCAGGCAAAATCACCTCCTTTCCAGGCGTTCAAGTTTACTGAGTCTGTGACCAAGACTCTGACAGCTATTGAGTGGTGGGATTCATATACAGCCATGTTAGACAGTGATATTCTGTTATCAGTGCGTCAACTCCTAACTGCAGTAGCCTCATCATCAGGAGTTGAAAGAGTTTTCTCCTCCTATGGACTTGTACACACAAAATTAAGGAACCGCCTCGGTAATGAGAAGGCAGCCAAATTGGTCTTCCTTTTCAAGACAATGAACTCAAATGTAAATAATGATTAATGTAAATAACTGTCCACTAACCTCATACAATAATACATGTCATGTCCGGCCAAAATTGGCATTTCAAAGCATAACAATGCGTTAAAAATAGTTTCATATTTCACTATAAAAGTTTATATTAACTTATACTGCATTGAATAAGTCAATAGTTGATATATTTGTCCTACAGTATATACAATGTTAGGTTTCTAGTTTTGATATATTTGTCCAATATAAAATGTTAGGTTACAAAGAAAGTAATGGCCTCCGCTAACGGAGCCAGGAATTTGGGTGCGCACGTCCTGTGTAATAGTAGTCCTTGACATATATATATATATACATATTTCTATATATATATATATATATATATATATATATATGTATGTATATATATATATACGTATATGTATGTATATATATATATGTATGTATACATGTATATATATACACTTATATATATGTATATATGTATATATATATATATATATATATATATATATGTATATATACATATATATATATATGTATATATATATATACATATACATACTACATACATATATATATATATATATATATATATATATATATATATATATATATATATATATATATATATATATGGCACAGATTTTCTATAGTGCAATTCTGGTTGAAATAAACTGATTCTTGAGGAAGCAAAGTCAATTGATATTGACAGCATAAGTTACTTTTCACGAATGAACGAAAATATTGCTCTGGCTGAATCTAGTAGTACATTGATGTCCTTGTGTCCGAAATCAATCCAAAATAAATAATATAGATTTAATGTATCTAGACTTTGCTAAAGCTTTTGCTACTGTCCCCCACGATAGGCTACTTACTAAATTAGCTTCACACGGAGCAAGTGGTAGCTTATTAAGCTGGACCAGTAATCGGCTGAATGATCGAAAACGGAGAGTTGTTTTAAATGGCAAAACGTCTAGATGGAAAAATGTTACGAGTGGAGTTCCTCAGGGTTCCATTCTTGGGCCACTTCTACTCATAGTATATATAAACAATATAGACCACGGACTAAAATCTATTGTCTCCAAATTTGCTGATGATACAAAACTGTGCGGAATGGCAAATGATCACTTAAATCAATTAGATATTCAAGAAAACTTAGATAAATTACAGCAAAGGTCTGAAAAGTGGCTAAGGAAATTAAACACAAGTAAATGCAATGTCATGCACATAGGTAAAAATATCATTAAGTATGATTACAAGATATTTGGAAACTCATTAACGAAAATTATGACGCCAATATTTCATCACTGAATGGCCTGAAATCTACTCATGCACTTGCCATGTTGATGTATCAGTCTGAATAGGATTCAACCGAAAATAATCAAGGTGAAGAAGAGATGATTCCCAGAGTTAACAAAGCCAATATGAAAAAGCCTGGTGATGACATTACTATTCACTACTACCATGGACCAAAACACCCAGGCATTCTTGATGTACCACCAACGAATGTAGAACAACAGAGTCAGAACGATCACAAGCCATCAGTCTGAATAAAGCGAAAGAACTAGATCTTCATTTCCTGAAATCTGTAACACCGAAGGACAATGCTGCAGAGGTGTTCATGTCACAAAAAATTATATTGCATGCAGCACCTTTTTCAAGTGCAATATCGACTCCAGTCTCAACTGTTACAATCTTCTCAATGTAGTTTTCCAGGATGCTCAAGGTGAAGCGGCTGACACTGATGACGAAAGGGAAAACGATAATGAAGACTTTCTCATTTTAAATAATCTATAAATATTCTGTGGCATGATTTTCTGATATCAGTTTCTGATAAAATGACCAAACATTCAGCATGTGTTTGTGTTCTTTCTTTATCACGATTTTTTTTTTTTGCAACCAATGTAACATTTAAGTTTTATACTGAACATGAACAACTCAATAAGATTTGGGTTTACACTTTATTTTCTATTATATTTGGGTTCCTTGACCTCGAAAACTGTAGAACTGATGTATCATATCATAAGATAGGCCTAAAAATAAGGAAATGAGAGACATTTATAGCTTTTGGATTTGCGCGGCAGCCATCTTGGACGCCATATTGAATTTCTCAAAATGCCCAAAGATGCCAGCTAGACATCATTCAGTTTCTTACTCTATGGAACTTTTTCTACTAAAAACAGTCAAAACCTACTTGGGGGTTATTTTTGCAAGGTCTACTTGAAAATCAGGGTTTGGCTGCTAGACCATAACCATGTGCTCTTGCATGTGTAGTACGTGACAAAGCTGTATTTAAGGCGATTGCTGTTCCGTCGGTGATAAAACTCGCGTTTTACCTGCCTGGGGACAAGGGGGGGTTGTGAGGGAGAGAGGGAAAGAGGCAGAGAGACAGACAGAGAGAGAAAAAGAGAGAGAAAAGAAAGAGAGAGAGAGAGAGAGAGAGAGAGAGAGAGAGAGAGAGAGAGAGAGAGAGAGAGGGGGAGAGAGAGGGAGAGAGAAAAGGAGAGAGAGAGAAGAGAGAGAACGAGACAGAGACAGAGAGAAGAGAGAGAGAGAGAGAGAGAGATAGAGAGAGGCGAGAGAGGCAAGAGAGAGAGAGAGAGAGAGAGAGAGAGAGAGAGAGAGAGAGAGAGAGAGAGAGAGAGAGAGAGAGAGAGAGAGGAGAGAGAGAGAGAGAGAGAGAGAGAGAGAGAGAGAGAGAGAGAGAGACAGAGACAGAGACAGTCACAAAGAGAGAGAGAGAGAGAGAGAGAGAGAGAGAGAGAGAGAGAGAGAGAGAGA
The DNA here is from genome assembly GCF_046742065.1 of Oratosquilla oratoria. Lineage (NCBI taxonomy): Eukaryota > Metazoa > Arthropoda > Malacostraca > Stomatopoda > Squillidae > Oratosquilla > Oratosquilla oratoria. The sequence continues at coordinate 40,115,512 of NC_134790.1, read as the reverse complement.
GAGAGAGAGAGAAAGAGAGAGAGAGAGAGAGAGACAGAGACAGAGACAGAGACAGAGAGAGAGAGAGGAGAGAGAGAGAGAGAGAGGAAAGAGAAGAGAGAGAGAGAGAGAGAGAGAGAGAGAGAGAGAGAGAGAGAGAGAGAGAGAGAGAGAGAGAGAGAGAGAGAGAGAGAGAGAGAGAGAGAGAGAGAAAGAGAGAGAGAGAGAGAGGGAAAGAGCTCCGATGTGGAGGTTTGAGGGTCGTTTGATTAATTGTAGAGCCGTTTGGGTGACGTCTGCTTGTCACCTCCCCCTTTCCCCTCCTTCTCCCACACTGTCTCCCTCCTTGCTTTCTTCTTTCTCTTCCTCCCTCTCTCCCTCTATCTCCGTCTCTCTCAAAGACCTACCCACCCCCTCTCACCCATTCATAACTTGCCATTTCCTGTAGATGTCCTTCCTCCCTCACTTGCTCGCATTGTCTTCCTCCTTTCCTTACTGCCTTTTCCATCTCCTTCACTTTCGCCTTCTCCTTCTCCTTCTCCTTCTCCTTCACTGTCACCTTCTCCTTCTCCTTCTTCTTCACTCTCCTCTTCAACATCCCTTTCTAATCCCCCTTGTAATTCTCCTCTTTCCTCCCCTTTTTCTTCCCCTTCTCTTTCCTCTTCTCCTTTTTCTTCTCCTTTCCTTTCTCTTTTTCCTTCTCATTTTCCTTCTCCTTTTCCTTCACTTTTTCCTTCCCTTTTTCTATCTCATTCTTCTCCTTCTCCTTTTCCTTCTCTTTCTTCTTTTCATTCTACTTTTCCTTCACCTTTTCCTTCTCTTTTTCTTTCTCATTTTCCTCCTCCTTTTCCTTTTCTTTTTCTTTTTCTGTCTTTTTTTCCTTCTCCTTCCCCTTTTCCTTTTTCTTCTCTTTACCTTCACCTTTTCCTTCTCCTTCTCTTTCTCTTCCTTCTTTTCTTTCTCCTTTTTCTTCACCCTTTCCTTCTCTTTTTCCTTCTCCTATTCCTTTTCTTTTTCCTTTTCCTTCTCCTTTTCCTTTTCCTTTTCTTTCTCCTTTTCCTTCTCCTTTTCTTTCCCCTTTTTCTTTCCTTTTTCCTTCTTCTTTCCTTCTTCTTTTCTTTCTCCTTTTCCTGCTCTTTTTCTACCTCCTTTTCTTTCTTCTTTTCCTTCTCATTTCACTTTTCCTTTTCCATATCCTTTTCCTTCTAAATTTCCTTTTCCTTTTCCTTTTCCTTTTCCTTTTCTTTCTGCTTTTCCTTCTCCTTTTCCTTCCCCTTTTCCTTTTCCTTCTGGTTTTCCTTCTCCTTTTCCTTTTCCTTCTGTTCCTTCTCCTTTTCCTTCTCCTTTTCTTGATTCTTCTCGCTTTCTTTTTCCTTTTTCTTCTCCTTTTTTCTCCTTTTCCTTCTCCTTTTCTTCTTACCCACCGCTTTCCTTCTCTTTTTCCTTCTCCTTTTTTTTCCTTTTCCTTCTCCTTTTCCTTCTCCTTTTCCTTCTTTTTTTCCCTCTCGTTTTCCTTTTCTTTCTTCTTTTCCTTCCCCTTTTTCTTCTCATTTTCTCTCACCTTTTCCTTCTCCTTTTCCCTCTCGTTTTCATTCAATTTTTCCTTCTCCTTTTCCTTCTCCTTTTTCTTTTCCTTCTTTTCCTTCTCGTTTTGTTTTTCCTTTACCTTCTTTTTTCTTTTCCTTCTTCTCTTCCTTCTCCTTTTCTTTTTTCTTCTCGTTTTCCTTCTCGTTTTCCTTCTTTCCTTTAAGTTTTCCGTCTCCTTGTCCTTCTCCTTTTCGTCCTCATTTTTCTTTCCCTTTTCCTTCTCTTTTTTCTTCTCCTTTTCCTTTTCTCTTTCCTTCTTCTCCTTTTACTTCTCCCTTACCTTCTCTTTTTTCTTCTCCTTTTCCTCTCTTTTTTCTTCATCTTTTCCTTCTCTTTTTTTCCTTCTCTTTATACTTCTCTTTTTTCTGCCCCCTTTCCTTCTCCTTTTGTTTCTCCTTTTCTTTTTTCTTTTTCTTCTTCTTTTCCTTTTCCTTTTTCTTCTCCTCCTTCTCCTACTCCTTCTACTCCATCTCATCCTCCTTTTTCTTCGTCTTGTATCCGTTCCCCCCGACCCCCCACATAGTGTCTGATTCCTTTAACTGTCGCCCAAGATCTCCCAACAGTCTGCCCTTTTCTCCCCACATCCCTCCTTCCTCCTCCTCTTCCTCTTTCCTTCTCGCATCCTTCGCACAACCTCTCTTCTTCACCTCCTCCCTCCTCCCTCTTTTACTCACATCGCTTCACTTTACTCCCGTATTTCCTTGCTCAATGTCTTTCATTATTATCACCTTTCTCCCTATGGCTCCGTTCTTCCTGCCTGTGCCTCTCTTGTCTCCTGGTTTTCCTATTTATCAATACTGCCCTCATTTCTCATTTAACTCTCCTCCTTCCTTCCTCACCCACTCACTCCCTTACAATCCCTTATATTCCCCTTTTCTCTTTTTCTCTGCCACCTTCTTCGTTAGTTCCTTCTTGTCCTTCCTTGCTCAGCGTATCTTTCTTTTCGGCCTTGGAGGAAGAGCTCTTCCTGCTCCTCCTCCTTCTACTCGTCGCCACTCTTGGTTGGTGGCCGCCTCCTCAGCCTATGCCCTTCCTGCCCATCTTACCCTCCCCCTTTTCTGTCACTTTCACTTTCACTTCCTCCCTGTTTCTCTCA
>NC_134790.1:40107850-40110350 GCF_046742065.1 Oratosquilla oratoria | reverse complement strand
GAAGTGGCAGAAAACTAAGAGTGTCTTACACAAATATAGATGGATTGATAACAGGATTGAATGAACTGAATGATTATTTGAAAGAAAAAGAACCGGACATAATGGGAATTGTAGAAACAAAATTAAAAGGCCCACTACCACCCAACAGTGTAGGACATGATACATACAATTATTGGATTAGAAACAGAGAGAAAAAAACAAGGGGGTGGAGTTATGTTCCTGACTAAGAAGGATATAAACGTGAAAGGTGTCATATATGGAAAGAATACAGTAGAGATGATTATGATAGAAGTGGAAGACCGAGATAAGAAGAGCAGAAAATTTGTGATCAATTATGTGCCTCCGAAAACAGCCTCATGGGAGGAGAGTGAACATAAAAGTATGTTAGAGGACACAAAGATAGCATTAACTAAAATAATGGAAGACGGAGGAAGAATAGTTATGATGGGCGACTTTAATTGCAAAGAAATCTGCTGGGAAGAAATGACAGTAAAGAGTGGTGATGACTCATGGGGAAATGCTCTACTTGAGATGATTACTGACCATTCAATGACACAATGGATACAAGAGAACACTAGGTATAGAAATGAAGAAGAACCATCGAGGCTAGACTTAATAATTACATCTGAACCTAGAATAGTGGACAAGATTGAATATAAAACACCAATAGGTAAAAGTGACCACATATTGATTGAACTGGAACTTAATGAAGAAAAATATATGACAAGAAATGAACAATATAGAAAAGGAAGAATGATGTATGAAAAAACAAACTTTGATAAAATAAGAGAATTCTTCCAACAAGAAAACTGGGAAGAAATATACAAAGAAGAAACAACAGTGGAAGAGAAATGGAATATTTTGACAAAAATTTACAAAAAAGGAGTGGAAAAGTATGTCCCAAGACAAAAACAAGAAAAAGAATATGTAAAATGCTGGTACAAAAAAAGTTGTAGGGAGTTAAAGGACAAAAGAGACAAAGCCTGGAACAGATGGAAAAAAAGACAGAAGACCTGAAAAATGGAAAATATATACTGGTTATAGAAATGAATATGTACAAAAGTGCAGAGAGGAAAAAAGAAAATATGAAAAAGATGTTATAGAAAAGTGTAAAGATCAACCAAAACTATTCTACAGATTTGTAAACAATAAACTGAAAAACAAACAAGACTTAGAGAAATTAAGACAAGGAGGAGTTGAATACACTGAGGAAATGGAAATGGCAGAAATTATGAACAAACATTTTAAATCAGTGTTTACAAGGGAAAATATACAACCTGAAGAGATTGAGTGGAAGGAAAAAGTCCCCCCTATGGAAGAAATAGAAGTAACAAAGAATGAAATATTGACACACTTGGGTAATTTTGATGTCAGAAAATCGCATGGGCCAGATGAAATAGCAAACTGGATTCTGAAAGAATGCAGGAATGAACTGGCAGACAAAATACATAGCATAATAAGCAGTTCCTTAAAAGAAGGAAAAGTTCCAGAAGATTGGAAAAAAGCAAATATAGTACCTATATATAAAGGAGGAAATAAAGAAGAACCTACCAACTATAGACCAGTCTCTCTAACAAGTACAATAGCAAAAATATGTGAAAGAATTATCAAAAGTAGATGGGTAAAATACTTGGAAAAAAACAACGTACTAAATCCAAGGCAATTTGGATTCAGACAAGGACGATCATGCGTCACCAATTTAATATGTTTCTATTCAAGGCTAATAGATATAATACAAGAAAGAGATGGATGGGCTGATTGTGCATTTCTAGACCTAAAAAAAGCTTTTGACAAAGTACCACATAAGAAGTTGCTTAAGAAATTAGAATATGAAGGAGGAATACAAGGTAAATTGCTAAATTGGATGGAAGACTTTTTGCAAGAAAGAAAAATGAGAGTAGTGATAAGAGATCAGCACTCAAAATGGAATGAAGTAATAAGCGGTGTCCCGCAGGGAACAGTTCTGGCCCCAATAATGTTTGCTATATATATTAATGATATGGATGAAGGAATTGAAAGCTATATGAGCTTCTTTGCAGATGATGCAAAATTACTGAAAAGAGTGAAAACTGAAGAAGATTGTGAATCACTACAGAGAGATCTAAATAAAGTACAAGAATGGAGTAGGAAGTGGGAGATGGAGTTCAATACAAAAAAGTGTAGTATAATGGAATTTGGAAAAAGCAAAAACAGAATAACAGGATCATATAATTTGGGAGAAGAAGGAATAAAAAAAGTAGAAAATGAGAAGGACCTGGGAGTCATTGTTATGAATAATATGTCACCTGAGAAACATATAAATAAGATTTTTGGAGAAACTTATAATTTAATAAGAACAATCAAAGTGGCATTTACATACCTGGATGAAGAAATGGTGAGGAAAATCCTAATCACCCTGATAAGACCAAGATTGGAATATGCAGCAACGATATGGTCACCAAGTACAAAAAAATGTATAAAAAAACTTGAAAGAATACAAAGAGCAATTACAAAACTGGCA
>NC_134790.1:40100350-40102850 GCF_046742065.1 Oratosquilla oratoria | reverse complement strand
TGGGCTGGGCTTGACTGGGTACGGAGCAGCGGCACAGGCATGCAGAACCTGTCAGGAAAGGTGAATGATGTCACACTGAAGCTTTACCGGTATCAAGGAAATGGATTTGAAAAACCTCTGCTCGTGAAGTGAGACGTATTCAGCACTCAGCAATGAATATCGCATTTCCAGGGCACATTTCGAATCTCAGCGGATCTTCCCGTTCTTTGATTCTTTACCGTCTGTAGGCTAAAGTGAAAAAAAAAAAAATCCTAAAATTCGTACAGGCCGACCCAAGGTCCGATCTTGAAGGGCTAGAGCCTTTGTCGGGCCGGTGATGTGTGGTACTTTTCCATAGATGAATGAAATCATCTAACGACAGGTGGCAGAGGATGATTAAATCACTTTCCCATAGGTTGGGAGGCTGATGGCGGGGGCGAGTAAGGACCACCCCATCATCATGGTGACATCCCTCGAGCGCCGAATGAAATGGCCCAACGTCGGTTCTCGATAGGAACGGTAGCGTGCTCCAGCGTACAAGGAGGACAGGGAAGTGGGGGAGGGGATTTCGAGGACGTGCCGATTTCGAAAGGGAGTTCGCTGTCGTAGCATGATCAATTCATTTCCGCGGGCGAATTGCAGATCTCCATCAATCTAAGGTCTTTAAGAGATAATCAAATTAAGCGTCGTCCATACACGCCGCGGCACCAAATTACCCGCGTGACGCTGTTCGTTGCCTCCAAATCTAAGATGTGAGCTCAGATTGGAGATTCGACCCATCACGGCTTACCCACGACAGGATTCAGCCAATAAAGGTTTATAGCTCGTCTTGTGGGTGGAAGGGTGCTAGGTCATCCTTCGAGTGCCGTGGCCTTGGAATGCAACACTGCCGTGGCAAGCAGCACGGCACGGCACCCGGAGGTGATTTCTCTGACGGTCGAGGGAGGGAGCTCGCTCTGGCTTGCTCAAGATGATCCTTGAACCCTCCTCGACTGAATGAGTTCCGTCCTGGAGGTGTGAGTTGTCAGTTCCAGAAATCGAAGGAGTGAGTGTCCGAGGAGTTGGCTTGCCTCTTTGTATTGGCTTCATGTTGGCCGGCAAGCGATTTCATCATCGGGAACACTTCCAGGCATCGTTAAGCCTTTGACTGCTTCTGTTTGCGCTACACACTTACCCTGGCGGGGTCATACCAAAGGAAGAACTTGTTGAGCCGAGGGAATCCGTTGCTCAGTGAAAAGGCTAAGGCGTCGTATACTTAATGGAACAGATGGATGGATGGGCAAGTGGCTGGACGGTTACAGCCGGACACCGTGGGCCGTCATGGCGTGCTATGCATCGTACTGGTCTTTTGACGTGCGCGGATCCGGATTCAGTCCCACAGAGGCTAACAGTGACGGCAACTTGCTCTGGTTGTCAGAGTTCATAGGGCGAAGGTGACGGTTTCAGCTTCATCCACGCGCTTCTTGGAGTGAGCTCATCTCTCTCTCTCTCTCTCTCTCTCCCTCTCCCTCTCCCTCTCCCTCTCCCTCTCCCTCTCCCTCTCCCTCTCCCTCCCTCTCCCCCTCCCTCTCCCCCTCCCTCTCCCCCTCTCTCTCTCTCTCTCTCTCTCTCTCTCTCTCTCTCTCTCTCTCTCTCTCTCTCTCTCTCTCTCTCTCTCTCTCCCTCCCTCCCTCTCTCTCTCTCCCCCCCCCCTCTCTCTCTCTCTCTCTCTCTCTCTCTCTCTCTCTCTCTCTCTCTCTCTCTCTCTCTCTCTCTCTCTCTCTCTCTCTCTCTCTCTCTCTCTCTCCCTCTCTCTCTCTCTCTCTCTCTCTCTCTCTCTCTCTCTCTCTCTCTCTCTCTCTCTCTCTCTCTCTCTTTCTCTCTTAATGACTATATCACCAGGTCAACCAGTGCAGGATGGCACGAAGGAGAGAGTACGTTGGTGGGGATGGAGGGAGAGGGGAAAGGGATTAAGGAATTAGGGAAATGGGGAATTAGGGATTTAGTGCGGGGAAGAAGGGCAGGAGGGAGAGAAGGGTTGCCAGAGCGCTGGGACGATGAGGATGAGAAGGAAGACGCTGTGCGGATGAAGGTCTGAAGTGCTGAGGCTCTGAAGGGCCTCCTCCGTTGAGACACACATTCTGTATATGTTTGTGGTCCGGAGCAGACCTTCGTTTTCTGTTGTTTTGCGGCCGCAGGGGTCCGAGAGGGATCTCGGTCGGTCGAGATGCCATTCAGGTCCGGGTCTGGTGTTCCATGTCGTTCTCTCCATGGAAGTACACGGTAGAATCTGTGACGTCAAAGAAGAAAGTTGCGGGTACGATCGACACCGACACGCCGCTGTTCCTGGCAGGGTTGCGGGGGTGGGGGGGGGCACCCCATGGAGGAATGAAGAAGAAAAGTGCTGAACCCACAACACACAGAGCACACCTGCACACCGATGCCGAGGCATGCACGAAAAACAAAGCAGCCTGGCTACACGGAATATAACACAGAGTAGCAGGCAGCTGTGCAATTGGGCAACTTGTTTTTCAGGTGGTTT
>NC_134790.1:40092850-40095350 GCF_046742065.1 Oratosquilla oratoria | reverse complement strand
TGGAGTAGGCAGTGGAGGCGGTGATGGGTGCTGGCGGCCCCAGGGGTGCTTCTTGGCAAAGAAGGTACGAACAAGCCTCACCTTGCTTACCCTCTAATTAATCACACCTGACCTCACTCCTTTCTCACCTCCTCTGAAGGACTATTGATCGCACTCACCCAGGTCTCCTCTTTTCCGTCACTCCCACTCGCTTGAGGTGCCCTCTCCATCTTTCTTCTTCGTCACCAAAATCTTCTTCTTCTTCCTCTTCTTCCAATTTTTTTTTTCTCTTCTTCATTCTCTCCTTTTTCTTCCTCTTATTTTTCTTGCTATTGTTGTGGCTATTTATCTTGTTCTTGTTTTTGTTCTTGTTGGTGTTGATCTCGTTGTTTTTGTTATTCTTATTTTCATTTTTGTTTGTTGTTCTTGTTGTTGTTATTGTTCTTGTTATTCTAGATGTTATACAAAAACAGAAATATACATATACATACAATATATATATATAAATATATATATACATATATATATATATATTGTATGTATATATATATATATATATATATATATATATATATACATATGTTGAATTATGTAAGACAGATAAGTGGAAGGGTGGAGAGATAAACACAGGGAACCGTTAGGGATTTGTTCCCTGTGTTTATCTCACCACCCTTCCACTTATATATATATATTTTTATATATATCTCTACATATATATATATATATATATATATATATATATATATAGATATGTATGTATATAGATATATATATATGTGTGTGTGTGTATGTGTGTGTACGTGTGTGTATGTGTGTGTGTGTGTGTGTGTGAGTGTGTGTGTGTGTATGTGTGTGTATGTGTGTGTGTGTGTGTGTGTGTGTGTCTGTGTGTGTGTGTGTGTGTGTGTGTGTGTGTGTGTGTGTGTGTGTGTGTGTGTGTGTGTGTGTGCTTTTGCGTGTGTGTTTGTGTGTGTGTGTGTGTGTGTGTGTGTGTGTGTGTGTGTGTGTGTGTGTGTGTGTGTGTGTGTGTGTGTGTGTGTGTGTGTGTGTGTGTGTGTGTGTGTGTGTGTGCAATATATAGGCCAAAAACATTATCATTAGCAGACGATAAACTGTTGTTTCAAGAACTGTCTAGTTTCTGCTATCGGGACCTATTGATAATGGGTGATTTCAATTTTACTGACATTGGTTGGATGACCTTTGAACATGGCCGTATAGATACTCGTAGTCGCTTGATAGATTTTCTCGGTAACAATTACTTAGTTCAGCATGTAAAAGAGCCCACAAAACATGGAAACTTACTCGACATATTGATCACTAGCCGCGAAAGTACGATAACCGATGTAGAAGTTGGTGAAACTAGTACAAATAGCAATCACAGCTTAGATTCAAACTGCTTAAATTTTTTAGAATAGATGCTTGTGTATGAAAAATACCCGATTTTAGTCAAGCTCAGTTCATAGGACTCCGTCAGGAGCTTCAGCTTACAAAATGGGAGGCAAAATTAAGCGAAAGACCTGTAGAACAGATGTGGGAAATATTTCAAAATACGCTTACTAACATGATTCACACTTACATCCCGTTTAAGGGCAGGCGCCCCCCAAATCAGGCTGGCCCAAAATGGCTCGACAAAGAAACTGAAAAAGTTTTGCTAAAAAGAGGCAGGCTCATAATAAATACAAGTGTTCGGGTTCACCTAATGACTATTAAAGTTATGCAATAATACAGAGAGATTTAAAAAAGACAATACGAAAAAACGAAAACGACAATACGAAATGAACATCACTGATAAAACCAAAGATGAGCTCAAAGAATTCTATAGTTACATTAGAGATAAAAAGGTTATTAGGAATCACATTGGCCCATTATTATCTGCTGAATGTCAACTTGAATAATCAAATGAAGGAATGTGTGATATTTTAAACAACTATTTTATCTCAGTATTCGTAAACGAAACACCTCAAAGTGAACTCCAAACTGAAACCTGTGAAAAGTCTAGTGTAAGCTTACTACGGTAAATATACAAAAAAAAAAAAAATTAAAAAGTGTATAGAGAAACTCAAAATTAATAAAACACCAGGGCCTGACGGTTTTCATCCAAGAATCTTAAAGGAAATGAAAAATGTGACTGTCGTTCCATTAGAAATTATTTTCAAGAAATCCATCATATCCGGAGATGTCCCAAGAGAATGGAAGCTAGCTAATGTTACTCCCATATTTAAAAAAGGTGACAAAAAGAAATAAAACTACAAGCCTATAAGCTTGAGCTTCAATCATAAGAAAAATGACTAAGTTTTTAACGTCAATTAAGTGTTTTTGGATATTTAAATTTATTACCAATATCATAAATGGTCTCAAATTTTTTGTTCTAAAAAATCTGGGGAACAAACTCTAAAGGCCCTTAGAAACATTGAGGTGAATACTGATACTTTTGTGCTAAGGTGGTGATAAGAATAATGACGTAGCTCAAAACACGGCAAAGAAATCTTTTTATAGTCTTACTCATAATCAGCAATTCAGT
>NC_134790.1:40075350-40085350 GCF_046742065.1 Oratosquilla oratoria | reverse complement strand
AATCTGTGTAAATTTAATTTTCAATGCGCATTGCACAAAAGCTATATATAAACTTAAAGTACAGTGATGGTAGTGACCTCAGACACATGTATAGTACACACTGAACTAACAGTCTCCCGAACATGCATATAATGCAGTGCACTTGAGTGCAGCCTTGGTGCACTTGCAGCGGCCGGTACATCCCTTCTTGCAGCCGCAGTGGATCAGTTCGTGCCAAGATTTTGATGCCTCTGGAAGTGTCGTCCAAAGAGGTTGCCACCCAGAGTCCTCATTTTTCCAATCCCAGTCAGTTGGGCTTGGTAACTCAGGATTCAGGACCAGAGTTTGGTTCCAGCGGTTGCCCTGGAGAGATGCACGCTTGATGTGCTGGTGGAGTGCTGCCTGCGTTGGGGGAATGTTTTCTAGAGCCCTAGACTTGTGTGCGAAGAGCTCTTTCCTAGAATCGTTGACTTTCATGATGTCACTGGTGCGGTCATACATCAGCACTATGAAGCGCTCCAGCAGTGACATTGACTCGTCACTGACATCACTTGGCATGCGTAAGAGTTCTTCAAAGGCATCAGTCACCTCTGGGAATACTTTCCAAATCTCCCAGGCAGTCTTCTTCCCTCTGCCAGCGAATGAAGACACAGTGTCGCACCCTGTGAGGGCATGGAAGATGGGGAGAGTAGCACATTGTCTTGGGTTCATGGAGGCAGCCAGTTCGTGAACAGCTATGTACCGGAAGCTGGATCCAGTACCAAGAGCTATCCACAGCTCGTCAGGATTGATGTTGTTGAAAGAAGCCACAGCCAGTACCACAACATCAGTATCCACAGTGCGTATGGCCACCTTCCTCATTCCCTTCTGCACAGCATCTGCCACATGTAGCAGCATGCGAGTGTCCGCCTCCTCGTGTAAACATGGTGCGAGGCTGGTCAAGTCGGACTCGGCAGGAGAGCATAGGACTCCAGTTCCACATGTTGCATACATTTCCTTGCCATCAGCTATTGGAAGACGAATGACCTCTCGTGACAGGAAACCAAAGAGCTCAGTCTTGTTTTGATCAACACGAAGGAAGGGCTTCCAGTCCTTAGGCATGATGATAGAGGGAGCCACTCTTTTCCTGACGCCCTTGCCCCTCTTCTCTCTGGTCGTGCCTTTCAGGCTGTCAGGTAGATATACATCCCAGACGAGGTCCAGTCTGTGAACCTTTCCTAGTTGAGTGGAGATGTAAGGTGCAAAGACTATGTTCCCATACTCTTGAAAGGTCTTGGCCGCTACAGGATTGAGCATTTGAACAATAGCTGCTCCGTCAAGGATTGTGGCATCAACCCCAAGTGCGCTTGTGATTTCTGGTTGGTCTGGTTTCAGGCAGTGTAGTAGATCTGCTTTGACTGCAGGGCGCATTTTTCCTCCTGTTGATAATGCAGGTGGGGCTGCCTGGTTCTCGTGGCAGAAGAACTGGTCAAGATCGCCATCACGTGATTGACATGCAATATACAGCCTCGAGAAGAGACTACAGTCACTCTTCACTGCGGCCAGTTGCATCTGCTGCTTTGACTGCGTCTTGGTATGTGGCCGACTGAAGAGTGGCAACTTGTTCTGGGGCAGTCTGTCTGTAACTGGCTTCGTGCATAGTTCCAGTCTTTCTTGAACAAAATTTGTGTATTGCTCCTCACCAAGCGACTCAATCTTCCTCACAGTTTCTGCCACTGGGGTTTCCATGATGTCTCTCGTGTCAAGGACCAGTAGATCTTGAGTGTTCTCTAGGAAGGGATTCCCCATATCTTGAAACACTGCTATAAGTGCTCTGACATCCTTCATATAGGCTGCTTCCACTCCAGGTTTCTGGTCATGATGAAGATGCCCACTGTCGTGAGCACCGCTATGTCCTCTTACCGCCATCTATTCAAACTCTGTCGTGATCCTGGCTATTTCTGGCCCTGCCCTGTCTTTTGTGAGCTGTAGTAATCTATCATATGACACACACATCCCTAGGCTGAACAGTTTGTCAATCAGACCTCTGCTCCTGGTCACAGCGTGAATCTTGCGGGCCACGTAGTGGGAATGGGGTTTCTCTCTCGCGGCTGTGACGCACTGAGTGCGCTATTGAGTGCGCTATTGTAAGAGCAGCAGGTGTGTTACTTATGTTGAACAACTGAGTCTGGTGCTTGATGTTCGCCCCATCGAGGATCATGTTCAACAGAGCAAGGAGGGATGGTGTCACAGAATCTTTCTGGCAATCAGCTTTGAACGAACCGTCAAATGTAAACCTGGTGTGAAACATTTCCCTACGGATTACTTGTGCTGCTCTTACTAGGTGCATGGCATCACTGTCATGATCACAGGCCTTCATCAGGGCGGAACCTATATGTTTCTCAAACATCAGTAGTGTGTCTCAGCCCTGAGAATGGGCTCTCAGATCAGGAAGCACAGAAGTCTGTCCTTCAGTCTGGTTGTGTGTATTCTGTTGGTTACCGGGACACCCAGCTGCTTAAGTCTCACCTTGTAGAGGTTACCTATGTCTGAGAGTTTAAATACAGGGGCATTGTCCTCATCTGCATGCATGTCCTCCATGAATGCCACCAACTCAGCAAAGGCTATGCCATGCAGACAATCCGCATCATCGTCCTTGAGTGCGGCTGGTCGGATTTTGTTATATAATGCACGGAGACAGTTGCGATGCTATTTTGCGTCGATGGCAACCATGTCTCCTGCAGACAGCTTGGCCAGCAGTTCAGTGTCCCCCAATTCAGTGGCACATCTCCTTACGTTCCTGTCAATGTCCTTTGTAGCTGCTTGGTGCAAGTCTGCAGTGCCAGCTGGCTTATTGCAGAAGAAACAGATAGGCTCGCTTGACTGTGGAAGTGTGTCGGCATATGCTGATCGTGTGCGCAAGGCTGAAGTACTGGTAGTAGATTGTTGTCCTGAAGCTGATTCTGCTCTGCTCTGCTGGTCTAACATTTTTTTGTTAAACTTTAAACGACATTTCTTGTGCCACTGAGCACTGTGTCTCTTCAAGGTAGCTTCTACGCCATCGCCATCATCCAGTCTTTCCACGTTGAGTTCCATTGGCATGCGGCGAAGTCCCTTGAAACGGACGAGGTCTTCTGTCAATGATGCATAGCCAACACCACTCGGTTTCATGGTAGATCTTAGTGGGCACTGTAAAGGTTCATCTGTCTCTGCTTGGCAAAGAATACAAAGCTCCCAGTTAGTTCTTGGGGGTATGACGCTTTGCCATAGTGACGATCAGGTCTGGGATGCTTGTATCTTGGCTTTGATCACCAGGCAGGGATCCTGCAACACAGAAAAAAAAAGAAAAAAAAAATTGTGTGAGACCATTGGATTCAGCGTGGAATTCGCTATAAAGGTATGGAGAGCAATTCGCTAATTTTGAATATTTTGTATTCTTTATTTATGATAAACTAGAAAAATCCTTAATTTTCCAGATTTTTTTTAGAAAAACTTTTTTATAAAATTAAAAAAAACAAATTCGAGAAAAAACTCTCTATACTTTTATAGCGAATTCGACGCTGAATCCAATGGTGCAATCGGTTTTGTTCCCACTCTTCAAACAAAAAAGCCATGAAGTCAGATTTGACCTCTGAGGACCGCGAGAGGTCATTGACCTCTCACGGTCCTCAGAGGTCAAATCTGACTTACCTCCCGATCTTAAAATGAACCTTATGGGATGTACTAACACTAGTAAAAAATGCATGCTTTAGTCATTATGTGCACAATTATTATGGTTATCCGCTGTACTATAAGCCAAGGTGGCTGCTGAAGTTGTGCCTGATGGGTGGTGGTTTCTGGGGAGGGTAACTGCTGGTGGTTCAACTGCTCACTGAGTGGTGAAGATGTCCCCGTTTCCACAAGACTCTGTTTCCTCGACTCCCCTATGGACGCAGTTTTATTGGTTGGCAGTCGGTTCCCGGGATGACTGGAAATATTAAAACTGAGAGATGCAGAATTCAGACCGGGCTTCCAGATGATGACGATGACGATGATGGTGAGGTCTATCTCTGCAGGCGAACAGGACCTACACCTTTCTTCATTTCCCTCTTCCTCTTCCTCTTCTTTCTTTCTTTCTTCCTTTCCTCCTCCTCTCACCCGCGACTGCCGCAAGCCAGGCCAAATTTCGTGAGGGGTCGAGGGAGACCTCATCAAGGCCGCAGCAAGAGCAGGCGATCGACAAGTGCGTCGTCCTTCGAGTGCCGTGTGATTTGTCTCGCCGTCGCCAGCCTCTTGTTGCTCCTTCTGCATCATCGTCGTCGTCGTCGTCAATTGGCAGGCGGAAGAAGCCTCCCGTCGTTCCAGATTCTAAAGTACTTCCTCCTCCTCCTCCTCCTCCTATGAAACAGAACAGTTCTTTCTCGCACTTGTTACATCGTTCTTCAAGCATGAAGAGGATCCGACACTCTGAGCAAACTCTCCCGGTGTCTGATAAATCAAGTTACAAATAGACAAAGAAGTTGATGAATGAACTCCTTCTATCCATTACTTTACTCGGAAATTGGCGATAGAAGATAGGCAGGGTAAACAAGTCCACATTGTCTCTCATAAATTGATGGATGAAGGGTAGAGGGAATGATAGATGGAGGGCACCGATATGCAGGGAGGAGGTGGAGTTGATTGATTGATGGTGGGATAATTGAAAGCCGCGCGATGATGTTGACGATGATGACGATGATGATGATAATGATGGTGATGAGTGTGGCGTGACGGTGCCAGAGATGAAAGCACCCTCAGGTGGAGGAGGAGGAGGAGGAGGAAGAAGAATACGAGGTGGAAGAGTAGGAGGAGTAGGAGGAGGTTCTTCGTCTTCTTCCCCTTTTGTTAGACTAATCCATGGCGAGGGATCTTCCTCTTCCCCCCTCGACGCCAAGTGAAACTAAACTGGTGGTGGTAATACCAAAGAAGAATCAAAATAAGAAGAAATTCACACAGGGGCGATCGCTTCCATGTGCGGGCCAGTAATTTCCCGTTAACTAGATCCTGTCGTTAAAAGCAAGGCGACGACATCCCTGAATGGGAAGTTTCGCGCAGCGGGCGCGAACATATGAGTGGATTGGGCGTGGGGTGAGGCTGGGTCGTCGCGGTGACCACTTGCTTAGAACTGTCAGCAATGCTCCTTCTTGGTCATCTCGCTTGTAGGCTTGGAGGCTGTCTATCCTCCAGGCCGCCCGAGACTCTCAGCCTAGCGTATACTCACCCAGCCTCTTCCTCCTTCTCCTCCTCCCCTCTTCCTCCTCCTCCTCCTCCTCCTCCACCTCCTTCTCCTCCTCTCTCCTACTCGACTTGGGAGTCGGCCCTCACCTGACTGGAATCGTCTTGCGTGAGTCGGTACCGCACACATTTCCCAAAAAATAGTGACATGCGTGGCACCCAATGCATAGGATCCACTCAACTGTGCCCATCACATTACATGGAAGACCACCCAGCAACACAAAAGCACCAGACAGGCGCATCAAACAGACCCCGGGACACTATTACAACACAATCCACAGGGCTCCACCACGGCTACCCAATCAAACTGCCATGAATAAACATACATACGCACATTCTCACAGACAGAGCTCTAGCTCTTCTGCAGCCTAATAGGGTTCTTGGCCGCCGCCCTCAACACACCGTCAATACACAGATGGGAATCCAAGCTAAAGAGAAGAGGGATAGATAGATAGATGGAGATAGAGATAGAGATAGAGATAGAGATAGAGATAGAGATAGAGATAGAGATAGAGATAGAGATAGAGATAGACATGGAGACGGAGACGGAGACGGAGACGGAGATGGATATGGATATGGAGATGGAGATAGAGATAGAGATAGAGATAGAGATAGAGATAGAGATAGAGATAGAGATAGAGATAGAGATAGAGATGGAAATGGAGATGGAGATGGAGATGGAGATAGAGATAGAGATAGAGAGATAGGGATGGAGATGGAGATAGAGGTAGAGATATAGATAGAGATAGAGAGAGATAGAGAAAAGAGATAGACAGCTAGATAGATAGATAGATATATAGATAGATAGATAGATAGATAGATAGACAGATAGATAGATAGATAGATAGGTAGATAGATAGATAGATAGATAGATAGATAGACAGATAGGTAGACAGACAGACAGACAGAGAGACAGATATATATATATATATATATATATATATATATATATATATATATACATATATATATATATATATACTCGTATAGATAGATAGATATATAGTAGATAGATAGATAGATAAATAGATAGATAGATAGATAAATAGATAGAGAGAGAGAGAGAGAGGGAGATAGTGATAAGGGTAGAGATAGAGATAGTCCATGGGCCAGACCAGATGTCGGTACCATTTGGATGGGCAAACTTTTACCCATACTAAATTGTTCTTAGGGTTAATATAAGCATATTGATGTGTGATAACATTTGCAGAAGAGTAGCTTTTCATATTCATTTGCAGATTAAGATTTTCGTCTATTGATGCACTTCCCTTACGTGCGAAAATTGCATAATATCATACTATTGCTACGAAAAGTCCTATAATATTATTGATTTGCAGACCTATATTAATTTTGAAGCTACATTTCTTGTATCTTTATGTTGCAGGTTGATGTCCTGAAGAGGCCATGATGAATCTCGCTGATAAAGAAGGTTGCACCTTGCCGGCAAAGCGACCACGCATGACATGCCTGATACACTGCTAGGGTGAAGACTCTGATCATATGGTGTCACCACAGAACCTGGAATCATGGAATTTTTTTTCTGAAGGCAGCAGAAATCAGGGAACATGGTCCAGTTTCGTAGCACGCCAAAGACTTGCCTGATGGCGAAATGCCAGAGATACAGTATCATTATAAGTGCCGTAGTATTTTCACAATGAAGCGGCTCCTGAAGAATGTATCGTGAAGAAAGCTGCCTGTGTTGGGCCTACAGAACAAGGTTCTACAAGATCATCTAGAGATGCACCGAGCTCTTCCACTTCAAGAGTGTTTGACAAGCGGTGCATTTTCTGTGAAAAATCAAGCAACTACCGAAAGGGTCAAAAGACTAGAGAAACCCTCATACAGTATTCAGAGTTGGGGTCTGATGATCGACTCCGAATTGCAGCAGCCAGAAAACTGGACAACAGAATGCTTGGTATCACGAGTCGAGAACTTTTTGCTGTTGAGTGACACTGTGTCCTGCTACCGTGCTTATACACGAGAAGAGCCTGCTGACACCAGTGCCGCATTGGAGCAGGGAGATGACATCGATTCACAGTACAAATCTGCAAAGAAGTGCTCATATGACGAACTGTTCTTGTACATAAGAAACGAACTCATTCCAAATCCAAGCCAGAAATACTACGCATGACAGACCTCACGTCCAGGCTAGTGTCCACAATGAACTCTTTTGGCATTAAAAATGTTACAGATTCGACGAGGAAATACCTGCGCCGAAAGCTGAAAACAGAGTTTTCAGATTCTATACACATTATTTCCGTTGACAAAGGAAAGCTCTTCCTGTACCCAGACAATCTGTCTATGTGTGAGCTTGTTAAAACCACCACTGTCTTGAAGAAGGAGCTGGAGCATGCTAGATCTGTCAACACTGGAGATGTGGTCAAGAAAGGAGCATTGAAAATGAGTAATGACATCAAGAAACAAGACAGCAGACAAGCATGGCCACTTGATGTGGAGCAGGATAAGCAAGACGTCATTCCTAAGTCGATCACTTGTTTCCTACGGGGGACTGTGACTGCACAAATCCATCAGAGAGAGTGAAACGACTCACTACATCCTTTGGCAGCGATATGATATATGCAGTCATCTGTGGAAGGATAAAACCACCAAAGCAACTACTCATCCTCTGGGTCCCCTACCATGGGCCATTGCCAATGGCAATGGATCTCTTTGCAAGACGAATAAGGTAGCTTTAGCCAGACACCTGGAGAAGAATGTAACAGTGGAGGAATATCCTATGCAGCTCTGCTAACAAGGCCAGCTTAATCAAGTTCTTGGTAGACAAGTGGAAAGGTTCCAAGCACAGAGAGAAACCTCACAACAAGGTGCTGTATGTCATGTGTGAGAACGACTGCTTGCGGATCGACAAAGACCACTGGTAGGGGTTTTCAGACTTCAAATCATCCTAGGAAGAGGCCGATACACGTACGTTGCTGCATGCCTTTCATGCAGCAGAGTCTGGCTACAAAGCAGTGATCATCACTGCTGAGGACACAGATGTTTTGGTGCTATGTGTAGGTTTCGCCAAAGACATACCATGCCTCATATATCAGAAGTGCGGAACCCAGAACAGGACAAGATTCCTAGACATCAACAAGCTAGGACGATCGCTGGGGAACAATGCGTGCCATTTTATGGTTGCTATGCATGTTTTCACTGGTTGCGATACCGTCAGTGCATTTGAAAGCCGTGGTAAGATAGGCAGCTTCAAGGTACTAAAGTCTGACAAGACCTTCAAAGAGGCCTCAGTAAGCTGGGACGAATATGGACTATGTGTGGTTGGACAACGGGTGAGGTTGGGAAACTGGCCATTGAGTGGTTGCGTGGGTCTCCCGCACCAGATACTGTGCTGGAACTTCTCTTGCAAGTGTACAAGGTCCTTCAAACTGCCAGAGTGCACATGTCTGGAGAATGGCCTCCAGTGCACACATATGTGCAAGCTACAACTGCGTAGCAACCAGTCACGTGAAGGCGAGTCTACTGCAGAGCTGACAGACTCCGATCTGGACGATGATGATACTGACTAATTCTCAGTGATGTAACTTTTAGCTTCCATAACGTAACACGTACATGTTAGCTTATTACAGTATTTTGGAAATTTATTTGTAATAACAAATAAACTTGCTTAAATGCCAAATTATTTTTATTATTTCTTCAATTCTCTTGCATATCTATGTATGTATGTGCAATAGTGTTAGCAGAAAACAAACGGAAATTGCAAAAGAAATATTCCAATTTAGTCTGACGTACATACATATACCAAAGGATTTCCCCCCTTACACGGGAGGTAGCCAAAGAACAAAGGCATAAAAACCACTCCCACCCATTCCATCCCCTACATACTCCACTCCACTCTACCCTCTTTCTCCCTCTTATCTTTGCACCTCCTGGATATCGGGTCATCCCTGCATCTTGTCCACTACCCTGGTTCAGAAGCAATGTCGCAAGACACAGCAAATCCTCAGCAATGCCGCTTCATTAAATCGGCGACCCCACCCCCCTCTCCTTCCCCTCATGCAGAAAAGGAGAAGACGGGAAGAAATCCCTTCGGGCTGTGCCAATTTATTTCTCATACATACTCTCTCACCACCCATCCCCACCCACTCCCCTTCATACATCACAGCATCATCCATAAACAACCATTCTCCATTCACCCCTATCTTCTGTCTTCTCCCGCCCTTTCTCAACAGACATTCCCCTCTTTTCCAATGCCCCTTTTACCCCATCCATCCATATCATCCTAGGTCGCTCGCTCATGTTCACTCCTTCACCTCTGCCTTCCACACCTGTTTTACTAATCTTTCTTCACTCATTCTTTCCATGTGTCCAAACCACCCTAATACTCTTTCATCAACCTTATCTCCGAACTCCCTTCTCACCCCCGTTCTCTTCCTCGCCCTCTCATTTCTCACTCAATTCAGCCTAGTAACCCCCATCATACTTCTCAGACACCTCATCTCAAACACATTCAAACTCCTTCTCTCTTCCTCTCTTATGTTCCATGTTTCTGCCCCATACAATGCTGTTGGCACAATCACTCCTTCATACAGTCTCCTCTTAGCATCCATTCCCAAATGTCTATTCCTCATTACACTCTTCAATCCACCAAGGCATTTACTCGCCTCTCTCAATCTACATTCTACCTCCACCTTCACTCCACCTTTTCCTGCCACATTTGCACCCAAGTATCTAAAACTATCCACTCCCTCCAGTCTCTCTCCTTTAATACCCACTTCTAGTCTGCTGCCACTTTCTCCCCTTGTACATCTCGTTACCTTACTTTTACCCA
>NC_134790.1:40055350-40072850 GCF_046742065.1 Oratosquilla oratoria | reverse complement strand
TCCTGAATAATCTATAACCTAACCATACCCCACCAAACTTTAACCCTTAACCCTAACCAAAATATTTTTTTAGAAATGAAATATAGTTATCCAAGAGTGATAGGGTATCAGAATATATATTGTTATGGGGGTCTATCTCTAAAACCCCAGGAGGAGTTCGTGAACAAACAAACAGACAGACAGACAGACAGACAAATTAAAGATAGTTATCCAAGTACCTTGGGTTGTAAGGTTTCAGAATATATATGATTATAGGGGTCTATTTGCAAAAACCTAGGAGGAGTTTGTGAATAATCGTTAACCTAACCATTATAGTGGATTGTTAACACTACATGATGAACGGTACTCGGCTGTAAGAGAAGAATTAAAACAAACATTTTAGAACTGGCCCGTCCGCAATATCAAATAAAGATAATCAATATTTCAACATTTGGTAAAATTATGCAATCATTTTACATTTACATGCTTTCTCCTTACAAAGGCTATCATAGTTTGTGGCAACATTAATTTCACAAATATAAATAATATTTATGGGCACATACAATTGTTTGTTTAATCATAGTAATTTTTTTTAACAAATATGCTATACACGTTAAGGGGAAAATACAGTAGTGGCGTGTTACTACACCATACTCCCCACCTAACAATTTTTATTTATCTATTTATTTATTTATTTTTAATTAAATATAGTTATCCAAGTACCTGGAGGGAAAGGGTATCAGAATATACATGGTTATGGTGGTCTATCTCCAAAACCCTTGAAGTAATTCGTGAACAAACAAACTGACAGACAGAGGCT
Source organism: Oratosquilla oratoria (assembly GCF_046742065.1). Lineage (NCBI taxonomy): Eukaryota > Metazoa > Arthropoda > Malacostraca > Stomatopoda > Squillidae > Oratosquilla > Oratosquilla oratoria. The sequence continues at coordinate 40,072,051 of NC_134790.1, read as the reverse complement.
ACGACTTTATTATAGTGTATATATATATATATGTATATACATATATTCATGTATACATATATACATATATGTATATATATATATATATATATATATATATATATATACATACATACATACATACATATATATATATATATATATACATATATATATATATATATATATATATATATATATATATACATACATACATACATATATATATATATATATATACATATATATATATATATATATATACATACATATATATATATATATATATATATATGTATATATGCTCCTAAAGAAGAAGGGTAAGGAGGAGTAGGAAAGGGAGAAAGAAGAAGAGGATGACGAGGAGGAAAAGGCGGAGGAGGAGAAGGAAGAAGAGCAACGTTTCAATTCGCACTTCGACTTAATTCATCCGACCTGTAACTTGAGTTGAGTTTCAAGTTTGCCCTCGTGTTTATTTCCCAGGGGTGCAGGTCCCCGCTATGGCGGGCTAATTATCCGCAGTAGACGTCGAGCCGAAATTTAGCTCATGTGCATTACTGTATATCCACCACGCTGTCGTCGGTTGGATTTGCGGCTCTGATGCCTTGGCCGCCGTCGCCAGGGACCTGTTTGTGGGCATCCTAGACATCAATATCACACCACTGCAGTGATGAAAAAGTAAACAAGTTTTTACGGTGTATTTCGTATAATGAACCGCAAGAGATCGTAAAAAATGTTTCATTACTTCTGGCAACCCTGAACCATGATGTCTCTGAGGGCAACTAATTCAATTGTCCATACAGCTTGATCTTAATCCAGTGTAATATTATGACCCTTTTCTTAACATTTTTGTCAGTGATATTTGAAGGTTCTTACATATAAATCGTGCAATACGGCTGTACTTGTCATGCGTGTCCTCACAACTCACTGTTGATTCGCATGTGTATGTTACTCACTGCTTGGCTCAAAGTTATGCTTATGAATGATTCATTTTCTTACGTGCTTGCACCTATGCCCACTGCTATGTTCATCAGCTGTAAAATCACTCCCAGGATGCGTTTCAGATCGTGCTAGTTCAAACTTCATCGGAAGAAGATTACGGTGTTAGTTCGATCAAAGTTCCCTTTACTGATTCTTCTTTGCGAAGAACAAACCTTCCTGCCCCAGCGACCCTTTGAAGGTGAGAGCACCCCTCGGGTTGAAATTTCTGACCGATTCATCGAAATAGTAAGCTCTCTACTTGAGGTTCCCAAACGGTTCCGTGTACATACCATTCTCTCCCGCCAGATTTGTAAAGCCATTCTTTAGCAGCAATGATTACCTTACCATACTTTTGGCTGGTCGCCTGCGCACACAGTTCTTTAATAATTAAGCTTAACAAGATTTGTTGTAATGCTATTGTCTTAACAAGGAAGCGGCGTCTGCTGCACGTTCGTGTAATACTTCTCGACATTGCAAAGCGGGCCAAGAAGAGTCTGGCGTTGTTCCAATTAGCTCTGCAAGGCGTCATTACAACTTTAGTGCTGTGCTTGCAGACTTAGGTCTAATATTGTGATGAATATTGTCTGCATCATCATTCTTGCTGACATCCCCTCTCTCTCTCTCCCCTTCCTCCTCTTCCTATTCTTTCCCCTCCTCCTCCTACCACTAATTTTCTTCCTTCTCCTTTTCAAACTGCTTTCCTTCTTCATCTTGCATATCATGAAGGTAACACCAAGTACCTGCTCTTCCACTGTCATCTGATAAAAACAATGATAAAGATGTCTGAGAGGTAGCTGGGACGATACCGAAGCCACCACTAATACTGCCGCCGAAAGCAATCACGGGCCCGAGGTCTTCCTTTCCTCCTTCATCTCCTTTTAGGGCGAGAGGACTTTTCATACAATATACATAAACAAGTTAATAAGTATATGATTATATCTATAACGACACACACACACACACACACACACACACACACACACACACACACACACACACACACACACACACACACACACACACACACACACACACACACACACGCACGCACGCACACACACACACACACACACACACACACACACACACACACACACACACACACACACACACACACACACACACACACACACACACACACACGGTGGCGCAGTTGGTAGAGCACTGAACTGCCACGATAGTGGCCTGAGTTCCTGGTTCGAATCCTGCCCAGGGCCGAAATTATTTCGGTACCGCTGCGCTTCGGGTCGTTACTCTGACTCTCGTGGGCGGGGAGTTGGGTGTGTGTGTGTGTGCAAGGTCATAGCATTACCCATAGATCGGACCTACGAGCTCTGAGCTCTCTTCCAGGAGGGAAATAGCTGTTGATCACGAGTCCAACACGTGATCCAAAGACCAAGTGAACACACACACACACACACACACACACACACACACACACACACACACACACACACACACACACACACACACACACACACACACACACACACACACACACACACACACACACACACACACACAAGCGTGTGCAACCAGCAAGATCGAGTGTATCGATATGTATCTTTTTGATTAAGGCATGCGTAAGATCAATGACGTCACACTTAGGCCATGTGTAGCACCTCTGACGTCACACTTGGGTCATATGAGCATTCATGCCTCACGTCCGCGTAGGCCCTATCGAGTTTGGCTGATATCGCCTAGGGAATTTCCTGAGGCACAGCGCATGCACATTCGGATCACCATCGCAATCTGTTGATTTGTTACTTGGGTCATACTCTACCACTCATATTACACCGTAATCATACTACATAATAATCATAAGATTATTACGCTAGTACGTACCTTCCTATGGTGTGCATCATGGTGCCCATGTTTGATATTCTTGAAGACTACTTCGGATACTCCTTTGGAGACTCCTTCGGGAGACTTTTTAAGACTCCTTCGGGGAACTTTAAAGACTCTGCCGAGATATTTTAAAGACTACTTCGGGAGACTTTGAAGACTCCTTCAGGAGATTTTGAAAACTCCTTCGTGAGACTTTGGAGACTCCTTTGGGAGATTTTGATATTACCTTCGGGAGAATTTGACGACTCCTTCGAGAGGCTTTTAAGACTCCTTCGGAAGGCTTCAAATTTGAATAACCGTTGAATTTCTGCGGGTCTTGTGCATCACGCTTGACATATTAATTGGTATTCTTGAAGACTACTTCGGAGACTTCTTCGGAGATTTAGACTCCTTCGGGAAACTTTTATGACTCCTTTGTGAGACTCTGAAGACTTTTCGGGAGACTTTGAACACTTTCGAGAGACTTTGAAAACTGGGAGACTTTGAAGACTCCTTCAGAAGACTTTGATAACTCCTTCGGGAAAATTTTAAGGCTCTTTCGGGAGACTTTAAAAGACGCCTTGGGAAGATTTCAAAGTTGAATAACTGTGAGATTTCCTGTGCATCACACTTTCCATGTTAATTGGTACTCTTGAAGACTACTTCAAATACTACTTCAGAGACTCCTTTGAGAGACTTTGAAGACTTCTTCGAGAGACTTTGAAGACTACTTCGGGGGATTTTGAAGACTCTTTCTGTAAACTTTGACAACCCCTTCGGGAGACTTTGACCACTCCTTTGGTGACTTTTAAGACTTCTTCACAATATTTTAAACTTGAATAACCATGTAATTCCCACGAGTCCTGCTAGTATATATAAAACACTACGGTTTTGCAGGTAATTTGGTCCGAATCTCATCAGATTCCCCGTGACATCACACTTGATTCACGTGTAACATCCATAACGTCACGGGGACGTCAGAGAGTCCACAGACGCTTTTATCCGGAGTACCCTCGGAATCTACTGGTGTTATTTGGGTCATACCTGCAAAAAAAAAAAAAAAAAAAAAAAAAAAAAAAAAAAAAAAATATATATATATATATATATATATATGTATATATATATATACAATATATATACAATATATATACATATATACATATATATATATATATATAAATGAATGAATGAATAAAATCAGATAAAATAAGTAAAATAAAATAGAATAAAATAAAATAGAATAAAAAAGAACAATGGTGCGAAACAGCTGGACTTCATAGCAAAAATTTTAACCCGTTCCAGAAACTAATTGCCAACCAATCAGGGCTGCACTTCCAGCTACTGTTGAGGATATTGACGGATTTTGAGGACTGGAAGGAGAGAGATGACCCTTTCTGACGTCCATCCAGCAGGAAAATACCGTCCAGGCGTCTAATGTGTGCCCGGCCCCTGATTGTCTGTATGAAGGTAAGTTCATCAACAGCATTCTTCCGCCACTCTCACCTTAACTCTTATTTACTACTTTTTGTTGTTACCAGGTGATGTTATTCAGCTGGAGTAACACAGGCTGCCATGTATGCACTTTTGCTCTCCCAGGTTCCCTTACACATTTTTTCTGATTGCCGCCGGGCGATTTCATTCACACAAGGAAAGTTAGAGAGGCTATCATGTGGGCCCTCTTGGATCCCCCGACTCATTTGTGTATTTTCTCACGGTGTCGCCAGGCGATTTTATTCAGCCGAGGGAAACCGGTGTGTCATATCCAAAGAGTAGTCCGAGAGAGTAATCCAAAATCGGTCCGAGGTTGGGGTCTCCATCGGTAGATTTTCCTACCCGAAGAGTAGTCATGAGAGTTGTCCAAGGTCAATCCATGGTCGGTGTCTCTATCGGTAGTTTTCTCGAAGAGGGTTGTCCTTATTCGGTCCAAGCTTCCCGGGTTTTCCATCTGTTGTCTTCAAGTGTCTGAAGAGTAATCCAGCAGAATAGTCCGAATTCCGGTGGGTTGTTACTAGGTCATCTGTTCGCCGGCTTTGGTTCATCTTCCGCCGGCGAGGTCGGTCGTCAGTTGGTAGGATCCCCAGCTACAACTACGGCGGTCCGGGTTCAAATCCCGCCCAGGGCTAAAATAATTTCAATATCGCTGCGCTGCGGGTTGTTACTCCAGCTCTCGTGGGCGGGGAGTTGGGTGTGTGTGTGCATGTAAGGTCATAGCATTACCCATAGATCGGTCATATATGAGCTCTGAGCTCACTTCCGGGAGGGAAATATTTGTCGATCACGAGTCCAACACGTGATCCAAGACCAGAGTGAATCACACACACACACACACACACACACACACACACACACACACACACACACACACACACACACACACACACACACACACACACACACACACACACACACACACACACACACACACACACACACACATACATATGTAAGTTCAATAACTCCTTGCATGATGGGCGGTCTGGAAGACATATAAGAGAGAGAGTGGAGAGGGAGGGGGAGGAAGAAAACGTGTGGCTTATCTAAGTCATGCTGGCCAGAGCCAGGTAGTTCTTTTCAGGTCTGGACACGTGAGAGTTCCTGGCTGGCTGGCTGGGTGAGTCTTTGTCTATTAGTGGGTTCATGCAGGACGCTCTTAAAGTGCACAGCTGAGCAAACTGCCCGTGGTGCAAGCCGCACATCCCTAGCAGGTCGACCTGACCTACACTTAGAGGTAAGCGCCGCTGTTATATCGGAAAATTCTGGCTAGGCAACGTTGAATGCCATCCTTCCCTCGTATACGGAAGAAAGTGTGTGTGGGGGGCTGGGGGTACAGGGGCCTCCCACACTGAATTGCTCACCGGGTGTATTCTACACGATAAACGTTTTGCATGAACTGGGAGGGATAGAGAGGAAGCGACAGCATGGGGAAAGGTGTCACCGGTAGGGAGAGGAACAACAGTGAAGTCCTATAAACTTTTCATGCTGCCGAACGGGCGCCACCTCGGCAAGGGCGAGCAGTATCTAAGTCAAAGAAACAGAACAACGAATAAAGAATAAAATGATGAAAAAAGGCAAAACGAAATGAAAGAAATAGATTGAAGGTGTGTTTATTCTTACACAAATACATAAGAAATAGAATTAGAAATGAAGGTAGAAAAGTGATGATGGAGAAAAAGAAACCACCAGTTGGCAAAACTGGAGAAATAAACACTGCTCCTCCTAAGGTCACATCCCTCACCCCGTCTCTTGCTCGGCCTCCTTTGGCAGTTCTCCCCATAGAAAACGCAATTCCTTTGCGCACTTGGTCTTACCTGCAGGAGTACTTACGTTGACAGATCCCACCACCCCAAGCGCCGAGTCTTTATTATTTCACCTTTCTTCCCTTTTCCTTTTTATGACGTTTTATATGATGCCTCCTTAGGCGAGGCTTCTTTTGATATAGAAATTATATAATGACAAGCCTTCTTTAATAGATTCATGCATGTACGTATAAATGAATTGTGTATGTAAATGCACACACACACACACACACACACACACACACACACACACACACACACACACACACACACACACACACACACACACACACACACACACACACACACACACACACACACACACACAAATATATATATATATATATATATATATATATATATATATATATATATATATATATATATATATATATTCTGATGAAAACGACAACAAATGAATTAGAAATTAATTTTTTTCGAAAGCTTTCGGAAAGTAGATATTTGTGGAAAAGAGAGGAGAAGTAAAATTCTAATAAACATTGAGAACTTATTTTTACAAAATTAATCACGCAATACAGAAAACAAAACGAACACAAAACACAGGAGAATATACTCAAAACTTTTCGCAGATCGTTCTTCATTTTCAGTTGGAGTGTAGACATGTAAACGAGTGATTTGTATAAATACGAAGTAAGACAAATCATGGAGAGGTCACGTTTGACTCTCCTCAGCTTGGATGACACTATTTCGTTATACCTCAGCCTAGCTGATCGTCTAAGAATTATTTTTGGGCCTCCGTGGTGTGCTTCCGTGTGTTCTTAGCCTCAGTGGGGTGCCTGTGTGTGGGTGTTCTCTGAACTTAAGGCTTTATTCATGTGGTCAAATGTCTCCTACGTGTAGATTTCATGCTAGGAAGGAGAAAGAAATCATTGGCTTGTACATTAATAGCAGGTTGTGAGTCTTTTATAATTACAGCCTCCAGGATGGTCAGGCAGTGGAGGTCCTTCTCCTCTGCGACAATTTCTGTATTACATATCATGATTTCTCTGTTGAGAGGGCATCTGTGGTGGATTCAAATATGGTGCTTAGGTCCTCCTTGTTGAAGGTGGAGGATGATTTGTCTGAACAGGGTGGTAGTTGTCCTTACCACGTAGGTAGATAGGGGCGTACATTCCTCTGGGCAAGTGACTTTGTACACTACGTGGGATTGACGAATTACATGAGGTTTTGGAGAAGTGTTGTTTCTCAGAATTAGAGAAGATGTCTTCCTGTTCCTGTAATAAATTGTGAGTGATAATTTATTGCGTTCTTTCGTGGAGGTCACATTTCTTTTAATAACGTTTTCTAATATATTTTCATCATCTTTATACTTATCGGACATGTAGGACATATAAAACATGCGGGGAGTATTTCCTTCTTGTTTTGTGGTAGTTTCTTTTATTGACACCTGGCACCAAGAACCTCATCACACTGCCACTGAACAAATGGAACTATTCACTGCCTATTTCATAAGTCTCACATGTCCAATTTCATTCATCATCCCCACGTCAAAAAAAAAAAAAAAAAGTCATACTTGCATTTCAATTGCCAATGACACTAACGCACCCCTCCATCAAACAGCTGGAACAAACATTTAAGATTTCGAAGTATATTTCTCACGCATCAAAGCCATGAATAACAAATTCCCTATTTCGCATGTTTGCACAACAATTTCAGACAAACCTACAGCACAGGAACCCACTGATGCACAAGCAGACTTGCTTGCACTTTGCAACAAGTTCAGACATACCTTTGCCACTCCCTTTGAGTTACTAATCTCATTCAGCATCATATACACCTTCGTAAGAACTCGAAACCCCGTTACATTTCTGGACATAACTGATACAGATAACCTACCTCCCAATCTCGACAATTACACGTTAGTTGACGACATAATATATCACAAAACAGCATTAACGAACAAATATGAACTCAACCGGTCAGTGTTCCAGCTCATAGTCCCTACGGGCCTCATTCCGGAAGTTCTGAAACTTCTACACAATTCCCCCATTGCCACACACCCTGGCAAGGAGAAACTCGTTACACAATCCAGATTGCACTACTTTTGGTTAGCCATGAGGAAGGATATACACTTCTACATTGATACTTGTCACTATTGTGAGACCCACAAAGGTCATATCAACGGCCATCTTCTTATCTTAACTTACCCTACGTTTTGGATCGTCAGGTTTTGCCGCTAGATGCCATCTAGCGGCAATACTTCTGTTTTGGAAGACTGATTGTAAACTTCTAGAACAGGGAGACATTTTGTGGTATCCTGGAGTGAGGTCGAGTTACAGGATGAGATCCTGAAATGGTATGTTGCCTTATAAGAACATGACATGAAAGCCAACCCGACAAAATGTGAAGTACTAGTTATCAGTAGACAAGCAATCGAATGACATGTCAGTTTGGACGATACCCCACTCCCTCAGGTGTCATCCTTTAAATATCTGGGGGGTGAAGTGAACAACAAAGGTAAGATTGAGGATGAAATAACATCAAGGATAAAGAAATGTGGCGCAAACACAATCCTCCTCTACCCGCTTTTCAAAGACAAGCACATAACATCAAGAATTAAAGTTGTCTTGTACACTACCATTCTACGTCCTATACTTCTGCATGGATCAGAAAACTTGGTCTACCACAACAAAACCTAGAAGTAGAATACAAACAACAGAAATGCGTATTCTCAGATTGATTTCTAGAGTTACAGGGCGGGATAGGGTTAGGAACACCACACTCTGGGAAGCCCTTGGCATAGAACCTATCGTTGAACTCATTGAAAGATCACAACTACAATGGTACGGCCATGTAAAGAGAAAGCCTCAAGATGAAGAAGTACACAGGGAAGACTGCGGAAAAGATGCACGGATGATATCGACGAGGCTCTCAGACGAAGTGGGGGAGAACCGAGACTATGCGGAGCATGCATTGTGGCGAGGCTTGGTGTCGACAAGACGAAAATCCTAACGACGTGGATGGTGAGAAGGCGAGCAGGTGAGCATATATATATATATATATATATATATATATATATATATATATAAATATATATATATATATATATATATATATAATATATATATATATAATATATTATATATATATATTATATATATATATGTGTGTGTGTGTGTGTGTGTGTGTGTGTGTGTGTGTGTGTGTGTGAGTATACATATATATATATATATGTATATATATATAAATATATATATATATATATATAATTATGTGTCTATGTGTGCATATACATGTACATGTACACACACACACACACACACACACACACACACACACACACACACACACACACACACACACACACACACACACACACACACGTATATATATTATATATATATATATGTGTATATATATATATATATATATATATATATATATATATATATATATATATATATATTGTCACGATAATACCCCTAACCAGGTGACACGATACCCCATCCGGGTGTCAAGGTACCCATTCACCTGAAAGACACCGTTCCTACTACTACTGTCATCCTACTTCGAAGAAACAAACAGTCAGCCTTCTCCCCCATCCCCACATGGGTCGCTCCGCAGCCAAGCGATAGTTCGGCAATTCGGCCTGAACAACTGTCCTCAGCCAATCACTGGCCAAGACGTCAGCCTAGTTTCCCTATATAAGCTAGGCATTCCCAAGACTCGAAAGACTCGCCTCTAGCTAGCTGCCAGCTTCGCCCCTATGTGGATTGTAACAGTTATTGCTTGGACAACGGACGACTCGACGTGCCAGGTTTCAGTTTTACCCGTTCTATATTTTCTACATATCTCTTTCCCCATTTATTTCTATTGTGTGTTAGGATTAATATTATTAATATTGTTTTGTTAGTTTATGTTGTCTCTGTTTGATTATATTTCATAATGAAATATTAAATGGCTAACACTGTCCTCTGTCTTTTGGCATACCAATAGTCTGATGCGTTTCTATAACCCTATTCTAACTTTGTTGTGGCTTGGGCACTCGGTATGCCCTTATAGTTAACAAGTATCTTTCCAGCCTGAGTCATAACAATATGCAATAAAAACACTAGGAACGTGTGTTCACAAATGCGTAAGTAACCACTAGGAAAAGTAAACTAGCGAAACAGAGCGCTCTCGTATAATTACATCTTAAGTGCTGATACAAAGAAGGATTATAAAATGAAGAAACAAGGTACAGAATATATGACTGAGTGAGACATGGTAGCTTATAGCATGTTTTGGCAACCCTGTAAATATGTACATTAGAATGTTTCTGGCAACCCTTCGATTCTTGAACGGAGCTTACTTTATATTTGTATGCCAGAGAGCTGTCTAGCACATTAAAATAAAGAACACTACCAGACTTTAATTCATCAATGTAGAGTTATACATACACTCTACATTCTGGCGGCCAGCGAAGGGATACGAATCTACACTCTACATTCTACAACGGTGGACATCGAAGCAACAGTTCACCACTAATTCCTTCGAATCACCTTCCAGCATTCCACTTACAAGCCAAAGCACCGACGCTCTTCGCTGCATCACCCACTCCCAACGCCACTCCGAAGCCAACTCAACGACAGCGGCTTCGATCTTCGCTGAAGCAATTACATACAAGGCAATACCTCTTAGCTGCATCGTCCACCATCTTACTACGAATCGAAGCCCTATTTCTACGCTATGCATCCTAAAGCATCTATGACGAGGAAGTCCCCCCTCCGAGACATTCCTTCAGTACCTACGACGAGGTAAATTCTTCCGAGGTATTCTCCAGCATATACGAGAATATCCCTTTTCGAGGCATTCTCCAGCATTCACGACGCCTGTCGCCTCCACCGTATCAACACAGAGACGTTGGACCACCCTTCACCATCGCACGAGTTGGACAACCACCCTTCTTTACCATCGAACGAGTTGGACCCCCACTCTTCTCCAACATCACATCACGCTCCGCAAGTCTCTGCACCAACAGCCAACGATCATCTTCTACGCGCCAACAATCTTCGCGGCATCTACGAGCCAAAACTCTCCCACTCCCCGGCCTCCACACATTTTTATTCTATACATGAACGTGTCCAAAGCCCTCTCTGACTCAACATACCGACCCTATACACGAAGCCAAGCTCCATTTCCACCAACCATGTCCCCCTTTCTACTACCAACTTCTCAGAAAATTCACCTTCTACTCAAAACACCATGGCAAAACAAAATCTTATTACAGTCATTAAAGGTGAAACAACATTACTACTCTTCAACGGCAGGAACATTCCTGTACACAATTTCCTCATTGAGGTTCATTCAAAACTACTGCGTAGGAATGCCACACATGACTAAACAAATATATCCATCTTAACATCCAAAATAGACAAGCATGACACTTTAGCTGGTGACGTCATTCAGTCTGACTTATTTGAGGAAACAGCATCCTATGATCAATTTGTAGAACAATTTAAAAAGTCATTTGCTGCTTTTGAGCCACTTGGAGCATTTCCCCCCATATCTCTTTGGCAAAAACTTACAATCATGGCCCACACACAACTAAAGAAAAGGCAGTCAAATAGCTTAAGCATTTAAGAACGAACTCAGAAAGTCTCAAAAACTCAGACTGGGTCTCAGAAAACAAAATTTCATTGGAACACGTAGTCTCCCTCATGGCATACTTTCGCCTACTCTCCTAATTATACCCAGGTACACTCCAGAAAGCTAGCACCATTACATTCAAACCAAGTATCACATTAGACGAATTATCGAGGATATTCTCTGACACAGAACAAGTTATCACTCAGATACAAAACTAGTCAGTACCCATAGGACCCACACACGCAATAGCACAGGTCATACGGTCCCTCTCACATAACACGGGATCAAGACATACATCATGCACGCGAGATCGCTCATGACAACGCTCTCCTTCAAGAACACGAATGTTTTGTACATACTGCCATTAACTAGGACATTTTGTTAACACGCGTTATCACAGATACCCGTCACAACCAAACTGATACTGCGAGCATCATGATACATGTTCCTACACGAGTGATCGTTGCCATGTGCTGCTAGTACGGAGGAAACACAGACCAGAATCCCCAGATCGCTCTCCTGCTAGACATTCACGTAACAAATCTCTTGCTAGACATTCACATAACATATCTTCTGCTAGACATTCACGTAACATATCTCCTGCAAGGCATTCACGTTACACATCTCTTTTGTGACTACAGAATGCAAAGACTCAGTGCACACCAAGGACAGATGCTCCATACCAAGATATTTGATCTTCAACTCTACCAGTACATACCCTGGATATCCCAGACATGTCTTCTGATTCCTTAAACTTCAATGCTAAGTTTAGTAACACCAAAGTGACAATATTTCTCGAAACGAGTTCCCCAGTTAACATAATGTCAAAACACAGTTTCCACAAATTCCGCACTGAAACAAAACTTGTCACAATTTTGGAACCCCCCGACGTCAACCCTCGCAATGTAGATGGTGTACCATTCCCAATCATTGGTAAATTCTCACTAGATATTAGCTTAAAAAATGAATGCCCAGCCATTCCAATGACCACCTACGTAGCTGACGTTTACTTTCCTGCTGATATCCTCATAGGTTTAACATTGATAAAGCAACATAATATCATCATTCACCCTGCTCAACAAGGCATCATTTATACTAATCATTTCCTCCCTACATTGCCATCAGCACAGTTCCACAAAATCAACCACATCAACGTGGCTGAGCAGGCAAAAATTGATTCAACGTCAATTAAGTCTAGCCCCAGCGCTCAAATTCACTCTGCTTCATCACACGAGCATACACCAGCTGTTAGCGAAAATGGTACCGATACACACATTCTTACGACTCTAACTCTACTACTTTACTGACAGCTGTAGATATGCGTTCAAAGCGTAACAGACGCACTAACTCCTCACGCATGTCCAAACCAGCAAAACTAAGGACAAAACACCCAATAAATAACGTTGATCTTTCACCGCCCGAGGACACCTTCTTGCCTCTCGTAGAGGATTTCAACACAAAATACATCTCAGTCTTGGAAGTATTATCTACATTCAAACACACTCACACAGTGCTTATCAGCCCAAAGACACTGTTTCCTCGTGGATATATGAAAATATACATACTTGCCGTGCCAATGACTTTTCCCTGCTTTCAGCTATCAGCTCCACATCAAAGAAAGCCCATACTTACATTTTAGTTGCTAATGACACTAACGCACCCCTCCATCAAACAGTTGGTACAAACATTTAAGATTTCAAAGTATATCCTTCACACATCAAAGTCATGGATGATAATTTCCCTAATTCTCAAGTTTGTCACAATTTTCGATGTGCACATAGAACAGAAACCCATTGATGCATCACATTTTAACCACACAAGCAGATTGGCTTGCACTTTGCAACAAGTTCAGACATACCATTGCCACTCAAGGTGAACCCCTTTGAGTCACTAATCTTATTCAGCATCATATACCCCTTCGTGAGAACCCTAAATAATTTTACATTCCCGTATACATATTACCACACAGCAAACGCATGATTGTAGATAACCTTATCCAAGACATGATTGCACAAGACATTATTGAACCAACAATCAGCAACTGGAATTTCCTCCTCTTTGTTTTCCCTAAACGCGATGGTTTCTTCCGTCCCGTAGTAGACTTCAGAGAGTTAAATAAACCGATCAAACCAGATAGACACCCAATTCCTCTCTTACAATATCTACTCCACTCCGTGGGTGAAAACAACGTAGTGTTCACGACCTTAGACCTTATGTCGGGGTATTTCCAGATCTCCCTTGCCTCAGAGTCGAGGCTTCTTATAGCCTTTAGTACACCCACAGGTCACTATCACTTCAAACGACTAGCCATGGGTCTCTTATCAGCCCTCTCAGTCTTTACAAGACCCATGCACACCAGCACACAGTACTTGCAGGTCTCCTAGGTCATTCAGTGTTTATGTACCTGGATGACGTGATCATCGCTTCTAAATAAATTACCGAACATCTACACACTGTCTCCTCATTACTAGAAAAAGCAGGTCTCAAACAGAAGCTTAAGAAGTGTTCTTTCCTTCAGAAAGAAATACGCTTCTTAGGGCATGCCCCTAATTCACAAGGAATTTTAACCTCGCAGGACAAGGTCAAGGTACTCATAGATTTTCCACGCCCTACTTCTGTAGAACACATACGTTCATTTCTTGGCCTGCCAGGTTTTTACAGACGTTACACTCAAGGTTACGCTTGTATAGCAGCACCTTTATTTTCACTACTTAAGGATACGCCCTTCAATTGGACACCTGACCAAGAGAAAGCCTTTAATGACTTGGAGCAGTCCTCATGCAACACCACGGCACAAAACGCAGATCAATTGCCTATGCGAGTCGCACACTCAACAAACATGAGCGAACTTACTCAGTCACAGACATAGAAGCATTAGCAGTTACATATGCACTCAAACATACACATGTATATAGATCATCAACCAATCTTACACCTCTTCAAAGGAAAAAATCTTTCCGGAAAACTTGTCCGCTGGTTCCTTACCATACAAGAGTTCATGCCTACCTTTCATTTTGTTCAAGGGAAAACGAATCTAGTTGCAGATGCTCTCAGTCGCCATATTGCAACCATCACTCAGAATCGTGTCATGTACTTCCTCGAATCTACAGACACAGAAAACATTCCTCCTGATATTGATAATTACACGTTAGTGGATGACATTCTGGATCACAAAACAACACTAACTAACAAACATAACCCAATAGATGAGTGTTTCAACTTGTAGTCCCTGCGGACCTCATTCCAGAAGTTTTAAAGCTTATACACGATTCACCTATTGCCTCACACCCTGGCAAACAAAAATGCGTTACACAAGCCAGATTGCACTATATATGGCTAACCACGAGGAAGGATATACACGCGTACATTGACGCTTGCTACACTTGCGCGATTCACAAAGGTCATATCAGCGGTCATGTTCCAATTCTAACTTACCCTACACCTTCTAAACCAAGATCTCTTCCTCCTCCTCCTTTACCTTCTCTTCTTCCTCCCACAGCAAGACCTCTTCTTCTTCCTCCTTCTCTTCCATCCACGCTTCTTCTTTCCCCACCAAGACCTCTTCCTCCTCCTCCTCCTCCTCCTCTTCTTCCTTCCCCACCTCTTCCTCCTCCTTACCACCCTAACTTGGAGTACATGAGTACTTCCCATACAGAGGCCGTCCCCAATTGTGTACATGGTACAGGCTACTTACTAAACTAGCTTCACTCGGAGTAAGTAGTAGCCTACTAAGTTGGACTGGTAATTGGTTGAATGATCGAAAATAGAGTTTTTTATTTTTGATGATAAAACTTCCAGATGGAAAACTGCTATGAGTGGAGTTCCTCAAGGTTCCGTTCTTAGGCCACTTCTATTCATAGTATATATAAATGATATAGACCACGGACTAAGATATATTGTCTCCAAATTTACTGATGATATTTGATACATAACTGTACGGAATGGCAAGTCACTTCAATCAATTAGATATTAAAGAAGATTTAGATAAATTACAGCAATGGTCTGAAAAATGGCATATGACATTTAACATAAGTAAATGCAAGGTTATGCACATAGGTAAAAATAAGAGTAAGTACGATTACAAGTTATTTGGAAATTCGTTAGCAAACGTGGATAGTGAAAAGGATCTCGGTGTAATTATCAGTAACGATTTCAAATCATCTAAGCAGTGTATTTCAGCCTCTGAGACAACAAATAAGGTTCTAGGACTGATTGTGCGATATTTTCTCTTCAAAAGTCCCTCTCTCATTAACAAGCTGTACAAATCGTTAGTTCGTCCACATTTGGAATATGCTGTTTCCGTATGGTCACCGAATCTCATTAAAGACATTGACAGATTGGAAAAAGTACAACGGCAAGCAACGAAACTGATTCCAAATATAAAAGATAAATCATACGAAAATCGACTAAAACATAGGAATCGGTTTTTCCTAAAAAAGCGTAGACTCAGAGGTGATTTGATACAGGTCTAAGACTCTAAAGGGAATTGACATCAAAAGTGAGGAAATTTTCACACTGAATGAGAATCCGACAAGAAATAATGGTCTCAAACTGTCAAGAAATAGATTTAATTTGGAAGTGGATAGAAACAACTTTGCCAACCGTGTAGTTAATAAATGGAATAAACTTCCTGCAGAGGAAACGCAATGTAGTTCAGTTCGAAGCTTTAAGATTCGTTTAGATAAACACTTAAGCAAGATGCTGTAATGCCTGCCATTTATTCTATATTATTTATTTGTTATTATCTATCTGTTTACTATTATTTGCTTGCTTTTCATTCATTATCATCTATCTGTCAATTTATTATTTACTATTTACCTGTTTATCAATTATCTAACTTTACCTATACATTTATTTATTATCATTTATTTTATTATATTTTCTATTCATTCATCATTTATCATTTTTTCGCATCCGACCTTGTTATGGACCAAAAGGTCTCCTGTTGGCATGCTCCGCCTTTGTCTTTGTAATATGACCTCTGAGTTCTCTTCCGGGAGGGAAATAGCTGTCGATCACGAGTCCAACA
>NC_134790.1:40045350-40047850 GCF_046742065.1 Oratosquilla oratoria | reverse complement strand
CCACGCTACTGAAGAAGGGTCTTGTACCCGAAATCGCGATCTAGCTATAATGACTATCAACTGTGAAGTCATAAACCTCTTTTCAAAGGAAAATAGGTCCATAGTAAGACATATGGAAAATAATATTAAGATAATAATGAGTGCACAACTAGCCACAATTTTCAATGAGGTATATATATATATATGTATATACAGCCCACACTCTACACCAAACATCACACACAAACACCAACACCACACACACACACACACACACACACACACACGACACATCTATAATATATATACATATAATATGTTGAGACATTCCGATCAGGTTGGTGTAAGGGGGGAATAGGAAACACAGGAGTCTTGGTCTTGAGTTTAATTCCTGACTAGTTTTCCGCAGGTATGCTTTTTCAAAGGAATATGTGTACATAACGGGCTGTGGTGCATTATATACATTGGGGTGGACCTCTAACACCGCGCTCTCCGAGTTACCATAGTATGGTGGCGAAAGTGAACATCACATTGTGGCTCACGTAACAATGAAGACATTTTTACAATTAAATATGATAACACTAATACCAACGGAAATTATTAATAAAAAATGTAACAATAGTAATGATAACGATGAAGATAAATTATTTAAATAATAATATTTAACAATAATAACCGAAAAGAATTTAGCAATACAGGAAATCATAACAATAAAAATAAAAGCAATAGTAAATAAAAACAATAATAAGAATAAAAACGCTAATACTAATAAACCACAAGAAATTAAAATTTTTAATATTAATAATGACAATAATTGTGAAAACTATGATTAGTAAACAACGAAAAATTAATAAATAATTTAAAAAGTAACAATGATAATCAACAATAATGGATAATAAAGATTATGAAAAGTAATAATAATAAAGATAAGGTAAATAATAATAAGAATAAAAACGTAATGGATAAAAATTATAAATATATAATGATAGAAGTAATAAATAATAAGTTATAATTAACAATGATAATATTAAAAGTGTTGAAAATAAAATATAAAACAAATAGCATTAAAAGAAAAAATCATGATAAAAAGTAGGGGCAAGGTAGCATGGAGGAACTTAAGAGTGCAAGGAAGAAAAAGCTGGAGAGGGTAGGCCGAAACGTGGGAAAAAGGTATCTATTTAGAGTCGGGGGGTTCTGGGAAGCCATTCATGTAGGGCAAGTGTCGAGGTCGGTTTTGTCCATTTCAAGTCGCCAGTTCTCTTGTTTGTGTTTTTGTAATTGGCATTGTAAAAAGATTCAATTATTGTCCCGTTGTTTATCCTTGTGTAGTCCTGTAGCCTAGAAGAATGGGGGAACACCCTCCCATTTAGGGCAAATGTCCCCTCTGTGTCAATCGTGGTTAACAACATAGAGCGTTTGGTTTCATTTCTGCGGTGGTGTCAAATGTCCGGTTTGTGTTCCTTGAGTCTGTTGTCTAAGTTTAAGTCCTCAGTATCGTCTCTCCGTAGTTATGCACAGCTCACATCCTTTGCAGGGAATTTTGTAAACCGATGCTATGGTCACGGGTTGTCTTGGTTCTGGTTGGTGGTCAAGTGTCCTATTTTCTTCCCCTGTGTCATTTAACTATAATGAGTCCTGTCTGTCTTCAAAACTTTTTGGAAAAGATGCATGATTTAGGACAACAGACTCAAGGAACACAAAGCGGATCTTTTAAATAATGCTATTTGTTTAATATTTATTTTCAAACACTATTATTATTCATCATTGTTATTATAACTATTATTGTATTACTTCTAAATCATTATCTATCTTATAATTTTAAATCATTACGTTTTTATTCTTATTAATTTACCATCTGTAATTATTATAACTTTCATTAATCTTTATTATCATTATTGTTATTATCATTGTTACTAATTAAATATTTATTAATTTTTTCGTTTTTATATTATCATTCTGATTCCCACCATTATTGTCATAATTAAAATATTAATATTTTTTATTTCTTGGTTAGTAGTATTATCGGTTTTTTTATTCTTATTATTGTTTTTTATTACTATTTCGCTTTTATTTTTATTGTTATTATTTTCCTGTATTGCTTAACTATCATTTTTAGTGTTATTATTGTTAATATTATTATTTAAAATATGTATCTTTCCACATCGTTATCATTACTATTGTTACAATTTTCTCTTAATAATTTCTTTGGTATTAGGGTTATCATATTTAATTGTAAAATTGTCTTCATTGTTATCGGCGCGTGAGCCCCACACAATGTGATGTTCACATACGCCACCAACACTATGGTAACTTTCGGAGAGGAGGTGAGTGTCCACTCCACGCCCCATGTATATAATGCCCACAGCCCGGTTTGTACAACATTTGTATAGGGTACACATATTCCTTTGAAAAAGCATACCTGCGAAACTAGTCTCAGGAATAACACAACCAAGACCAACGACCTCCTGTGTTTCCTATTCCGCTTACATCATAATAACATATATATATATACATTATATAT
>NC_134790.1:40033836-40038836 GCF_046742065.1 Oratosquilla oratoria | reverse complement strand
ATCACGAGTCCAACACGTGATCCAAAGACCAAGTGAATACACACACACACACACACACACACACACACACACACACACACACACACACACACACACACACACACACACACACACACACACACACATATATATATATATATATATATATATATATATATATCAAAGAAATCACAAAACACACGTGAATATCTATTTTTGCAGAAACCACCGGGAAACTGAAAAAACAGATATCGAACGACTACTGAGACATTTTCAAAGGTACAGGAAAGCAATACAGAAAGAAACAATATATACATATGTATGTATATATATATATATATATATGTATATATATAAATATATATATGTATATGTATATATACATATATATATATGTACATATATATATATATATATATGCATATAAATGTATATATATATATATAAATATGTATATATATATGTATATATATATGTATATATATATATATATATATCTACATATATATTCATATATGTCTACTATGATAAAGTAGTAGCTTCTGTCTGTCTGTCTGTTTCTTTGTTTGTTCACGAATTCCTAGGGTTTTGTAGATAGACACCCATATCCATATATATTGTGATACCCTACCACTCTAGGTACTTGAATAGCTATATTTAATTTAGATATATACATATATATATATATATATATATATATATATGTATATATATATTTATATATATATATATATATACATATATATTATTTTGGCTAGTGTTAAAGGGTAAAGTGATATGGTGGGGTAACACGCCACTACTGTAGTGTCCTTTTAAAACGTTTGGCATTTTGTGACAAAGAATATTATTATTAACCAAACAATTGCGTGCTCATAAATATTATTTATATTTGAAAAATTAATGTTGCCAAAAACTATGATAGCCTTTGTAAGGAGAGAGCATGTAAATGTAAAACGATTGTATAATTTTACAAAATATTTAAATATTGGTTATATGTATTTTACATTTTTGCGGGCGATAACTTGCATAATGAAAGGTTGGTTAATTTTTTTCTTACTTTCTTAATATTTTATTTGTGTTGCCTTTACCATAGTGTTATATTGATACGTGTAACTTTTCTCCACAAATTCTATCAAAATTGAAATGATCATCATGTGCCCGCAGCAACACGAGGGTAATTTTGCTAGTGTATGTATATTTATATATGATATATATAAATATATGTATATGAATATATATATATACATTATATGTATACATATATATATATATATGTAAATGTATATAGGTGTGTGTATGTATATATATATATATATATATATATATATATATATATATATATATATATATATATATATATATATATATATATATATGATGAAGGTGGAAAAAGAAGTCACGGTTCTAGTTCCGAGTTCCTGAGTTCATTCTTAACCGGTTTCGCTCTACGCTCTATGCTTCATCAACTTGTCACAATGTACCAGCATATATATATATATATATATATTTATTTATATATAGATATGTATATATTTCATATATATATACATATATATACAGTATATGTATATATATACATATATTTATATATATATATATATATATATATATATATTCCAAAAGGCATCATCCCTCATATAAGTGATATAGACAACCAAGGCAGACACCTACCCACACCTATCCATCTTCAACCCATCACCCATTCTCATTTTATCTTAGCTCCTTGTATATGTATATTTACATGTACATATATACGTTTACGTATTTGTATATAT
Organism: Oratosquilla oratoria; assembly: GCF_046742065.1. NCBI lineage: Eukaryota > Metazoa > Arthropoda > Malacostraca > Stomatopoda > Squillidae > Oratosquilla > Oratosquilla oratoria. The sequence goes on along the minus strand of NC_134790.1, from coordinate 40,037,082 downwards.
GTATGTAATAATATATATATATATGTACTGTATATATATATACATACATATTTATATACATATATATATATATATATATATATATATATATATAATATGCATACATATGTACACAAGGGTATGGGCAAAATGAGTAGAGTGAGTGTAGTTGAATCAGAAATCAAACTCACTCCACGTGACAAGATGAATATCTTTGTTAACAAGAATAGGGGCGTCCAAGATTACAAAGAGAGCGAAGGACGAGGAGGTTAAAGGGAAATGTTTGAGGGAAAATAAATGAAGAAATAACAGGCAAACCATGTCAATTGGAGAAGAAAAGACGGTATACACAGGAAAAAGAATGAAAGTGTAGAGAGTGAGAGAGAGTGAGAGAGAGAGAGAGAGAGAGAGAGAGAGAGAGAGAGAGAGAGAGAGAGAGAGAGAGAGAGAGAGAGAGAGAGAGAGAATTAGAGAGAGAGAGAGAGAATGAGAGAGAGAGAGAGAATGAGAGAAAGAAGGAGACTGAGAGAGAGAGAGAGAATGAGAGAGAGAGAGAGAGAGAGAGAGAGAGAGAGAGAGAGAGAGAGAGAGAGAGAGAGAGAGAGAGAGAGAGAGAGAGAGAGAGAGAGAGAGAGAGAGAGAGAGAGAGAGAGAGAGAGAGAGAGAGAGAGAGGAGAGAGAGAGAGAGAGAGAGAGAGAGAGAGAGAGAGAGAGAGAGAGAGAGAGAGAGGGAGAAGAGAGAGAGAGAGAGAGAGAGAGAGAGAGAGAGAGAGAGAGAGAGAGAGAGAGAGAGAGAGAGAGAGAGAGAGAGAGAGAGAGAGAGAGAGAGAGAGAGAGAGAGAGAGAGAGAGAGAGAGAGAGAGAGAGAGAGAGAGAGAGAGAGAGAGAGAATGAGATAGTGAGAGAGAGAGACATAGATATAAATATTTATTTGGCTCCAGTGCTGGGTGATCCATATGTAATATACAACCACTCATAACTCTCCCCTCACAATGTATGAGTGGTTCTAGTTGCCAATAAGGGGTTTTAATGAGATATAGTATACTCATACACTCTCGTTTAGTCGCGCGTGCTTTCAACGCACACGAACAGGCATGCACACGCGCACACACGCACACACGTACACACACACACACACACATATACAAACGTAACTCGTGGCGCAGTGGTTAGAGTTTTCGGCCGCCACTACGGCGGTCTGGGTTCGAATCCCGCCCCGGCCTAAAATAGTTTCAGTATCGCTACGCTGTGAGTTGTTACTACAACTCTCGTGGGTGGAGAGTTCGGGTTGTGTGTGCGTGTAAGGTTACAACATTACCCATAGATCGGTCATATATGAGCTCTGAGCTCTCTTCCGGGAGGATAATAGCTGTCGATCACGTGTTGGACACGTGATGCAAGATCATGGTGAATCACAAACACATACACACGCGCACACACACACACACACACACACACACACACACACACACACACACACACACACACACACACACACACACACACACACACACACACACATACACATGCACACACACAAACACACCCACACACACATACACACACACACACACACACAAACACACACACACACACACACACACACACACACACACACACACACACACACACACACACACACACACACACACACACACACACACACACACACACACACACACACACACACATAGTTGGTAGAGCGCTGAACTGGGAAGCAGAAGTGCTCCCAGCACCCAGTTCGAATCCTGCCCAGGGCCGAAATTATTTCGGTATCGCTGTGCCTCGGGTTGTTACTCTGACTCTCGTGGGCGGGGAGTTGGGGGTGTGTGTGTGTGCAAGGTCATAGCATTACCCATAGATCGGACCTACGAGCTCTGAGCTCTCTTCCAGGAGGGAAATAGCTGTCGATCACGAGTCCAACACGTGATCCAAAGACCAAGTGAACACACACACACATACACACACACACACACACACACACACACACACACACACACACACACACACACACACACACACACACACACACACACACACACACACACACACACACACACACACACACACACACACACACACACACAAACACACAAACACACACACACACATATGTACACACACACACACACACACGATAACTTTGTTCACATATTGGGAACCCTAAGTGATTCTGTTCATAGCCCAAAGGCCGCAGAATCCTTCAATTATCTAAAAACACTTGGACGATTTACCTTTGAATCGGCTGCTTTCGAAAAAAACAAAAAAAATAGCCAACTTAGCCTACGGGCGCTATCAAATAAGTCGTGCTGCCTAGGCTATACTTTAAAAATAGTAATAATACCAATAATGAAAAGAATAGAAAAATAAAGGTAATAGAATTATACGAAAATAGAATGATAAAACTAGCAGAAATAATAAAAATGATGAAAATTACAAAAAAAAAGAAAATAATTTAATAATAACGATAAAAATAATAGTAATAATAGTTGACAAAACAAATTTAGAATTAGTAAACATTATGGAAACAATGAAAATATAAAAGAAAATTATAGAACAATAACAATAATGATAATAGCAATAAAGATAATGGACGAAATATATTATAGAATTAGTCAACATGATGAAAATAATGAAAATAAAATAAAAGAAAATAATCAAATAATGATAACAATAATAGTAATAATGATAACTAAAAAATTCCTCCGATTGTTGAAACAGATTCATTTTCCTCCATCAGATCAAACGACATTCTAAGTAAATTGCTGAGAAAGCAAAATAGGTAGATATATTGATTTTACAGCTGAAGTGCTAGGGGCGGGTGATACCGCCGATTAGTTGGACGTTTGAGGACAAATGGCCCGGTACAATAACATCTTTAATGTAGGACATATCACTGGCTGAAAGTGGGAGATTGCGGAATGGGATCAGTCGCCGGCTGCGTGCGTTCCATGTGTGAAAAGATCCAAAATTTGACAGTGAAAGTTAATAGAGAGATATTGAGCCTATTCTGGAGACTGAATATCGACCCTTCAAGGCTACAGCTCCTGATGGAGTTGATGAGGGTTTTGAAAAAGGGCAGCTTTGCTGTCCATCTTGCGGGATCTCCGTCATTGCTCACGGGCTATATTGTAAACATACATTAATATTTATTCCTTTCCTCCCTCCTTCCCTCCTTCCCTCCTTCCCTCCATCCTTCCCTCCTTCCTTCCTTCCTCCCATCCTCCCTTCCTTTCCTCCTTCCCACCCTCCCTTCAACTGTCCTAC
>NC_134790.1:40008836-40018836 GCF_046742065.1 Oratosquilla oratoria | reverse complement strand
ACACATTTGTAAATCACAACTAACACCACAGTCGGACGAAAGAAAAAGTTGCGTAAGCGGAACTATATATTTCGATTGCTACCTGCAATCCTCTTCAGTAGTACAAAGTGGCAGGGAGGAGGCTATCTTAAGTAGCAACCTCTTACAAAAGAAAGGGAACATGAGAAAATAAAGAACATCACTGCCCCAACCCTATTTGACCTGAGGCTGACACGAGGTCGGGTCAGGGGGAGGGTGAGGAAGCTTATTTTAAACATTTTTGGTGTTGTATAGTCCTGAAATGATGTCTGGGGTCCATTGACCCTTGGAAATATTCATCGTGGGCAGATAATCAATTAATGTTGATTCCACCATTTTCCTTCTGGTGGGTTCAGAAGGAAAATGGTGGAATCAACATTAATTGATTATCTGCCCACGATGAATATTTCCAAGGGTCAATGGACCCCAGACATCATTTCAGGACTATTCATCACCAAAAATATTGTCAACAAGCTTCCTCCCCCTCCCCCTGACCCGACCTCGTGTCAGCCTCAGGTCAACTAGGGTTGGGGCAGTGATGTTCTTTATTTTCTCATGTTCCCTTTCTTTTGTAAGAGGTTGCTACTTAAGATAGCCTCCTCCCTGCCACTTTGTACTACTGAAGAGGATTGCAGGTAGCTATCGAAATATATAGTTCCGCTTACGCAACTTTTTCTTTCGTCCGACTGTGGTGTTTAGTTGTGATATACTCATTTGTTTATTGGTATAGATATCTGTTTAATTATATATATAAGTTTTGCTTTATTAAAAGATACATTCGGGGGCACTGTACTCTTTTTGTGCCAATCATTTTCCTCTTCTTTTCTGATGCATTCTAGAGGAAAGAAGATTGAAACAGAGGCACAGAGAGAGAGGGAGAGACACAGTAGGAGAGAGAGAAAGCGGAAATAGAGAAACAGAACGCGATGGAAAGTAAGAAAGAGCGAAAGAGCGCAAAGAGAGAGAGAGAGAGAGAGAGAGAGAGAGAGAGAGAGAGAGAGAGAGAGAGAGAGAGAGAGAGAGAGAGAGAGAGAGAGAGAGAGAGAGAGAGAGAGAGAGAGAGAGAGAGAGAGAGCGAAAGCGAGAGAGGAAGAGAGAAAGTGCCATCATTTTAATAACTTTCCTCTCGTAAAAAACAAAAAGCAAAAAAAAAAATCCAGAGTAGCCCTCTTAATGTGCCATTTAACTGCGCTGTGGGTGAAGTACAGAGGACAACCTAAAATGTCTTTTGCTCTTTGCAAACCTGATAATTCGCTAATATATCTCTTCATATAGAAATATATTTTCTATCTCTCTATCGATTAATCAACTCATTTATTTGTTTATTTACTTATTCATTTATGTATTTGTTATATATATTAAATGACTGACATTTATTTATTGATCTATTTATGTGTTTTCTAATTATTTATATATTCATTATATTATTCTATCATGTTTTGTTCAATCGCGAAAGCGACCACTGATGAATCTAGAAAAGATTACATAATTAGATAAATATCAAATATATTACGATTATCTTAATCTCTTCGATAGCTTATTTCTCACAAGGATTGAATTAAATCGGCATCCACATACTCTAAACTCCCTAAAACACGATAAAAAAATCCACACTCCTCACCAAAACACGATTTAAACCCCTTTCCAAACAATGAAATTAATATCAGAACATCGTACGAGAGTTCAACAGAGTTCGAGCGAAGAGCGAACAGATCAAAGAAGCCGAGGCAAAATTACTCCCGTGAGTTGTTTACTGGTGAGAGTAGTTTACTCTCGCCCACCGCTCGCTGTCGCCGCCGCTCGCCGCGGTAACGACAGAGCGCGAGAATGGATGAGGCCACGGGGAGGATATGAACGGGGCCTGCGATTTATATCGTTCGGTGATGAAAGATTCTGAAAGATATGAGAACTTCCATTGAGCAAAACTCGTTAATTGATGTTTCGTACACTATTTTATTGCATTTAATCATAATACACACACACACACACAAACACACACACACACACACACACACACACACACACACACACACACACACACACACACACACACACACACACACACACACACACACACACACACACACACACACACACACACACACACACACACACACACACACACACACACACACACACACACACACACACACACACACACACACATATATATATATATATATATATGTATATATGTATATATATGGATATATACATATATGCATATAAGAACACGGGTACGTGTGTTCACTTATGCAAAGTAGACCACTTGGAAAAAAGAAACTAACGAAGCAGAGCGCTTTCGTATATTACATCTTCAGTGCAACAAGTACATAGTAATAGAAATGCATAGATAATATATACATGAAAAAAGGAACAAGGACAGTTTGAATAAGGGTAGCGGACAATTACCCCCTGGAGGGCGGAAGGTCAATGTCAATGATGGTGGGGCGACATCAGGTCACAGTCGCCAGGGTCAATGCTTCCACTAATGATTGTCGGGCGACATTAGGTCATAGTCGCTGGGTTACATTTTACCTGATATTATCTTACTAATTTCTTGACAAATAAAATTATCAAGTTTATATAACCCCTTGTGTAGGTTGGTATTTTGATCACTGGTGGTATGAATCAAACTACACTCTATTAAGTTTCTTGCTGTTATGTTGTTGGTATGATAGATTGCCTGGGCATTACCCCAATCAACTGGATGATTATTTAATTCGATATGCTTGAAAATACCACTAGAATTATTGCCATCCCTAACATTTTTCTTGTGTTGTTCAATTCTAATGTTTAAGGGTTTGGCAGTTTGACCTATGTAAAATTGATTACACATTTTGCAAGGAATTTTATAAATGCATCCTTTCTTAATTTCAGTACTATTGTTGATGAGTTTATGTTTTACTGTACTATCATTTTTAAAAACTACTTTTACGTTAAATCTTTTAATAATTCTGTGATACTTAATTTTTTTTCTTGAAATGGTAAAATTAAAACATTATGATAATTAAAAGGTGATTAAGGCTGAGGAGTTAAAAATTATTTCCTTGCGAAATTGTGAGCAATATTAAGGAATTGCTTAGGGTATTTTAATTCTAGCCCAATGTTAAAAACATTTCTGATTTCGTCATCAATAAATTCAGGACTACAAATTCGAAAAGCTCTTAGAAACATTGAAGAAAAGACTGTACGTTTAATATTATTTGGATGAGAATAATAATAATGGATGTATGAACTTACATTGGTTGGTTTACGATATACTTTAAATTTAAGGTTATTGTCATGACGTAAGATAGTGCAATCTAGGAAAGGTAAGGTTAAATTTTTCTCGATTTCTAAAGTAAATTTAATAGAATCAACACGGGTATTTAATTTAGTTAAAAAATCATGGACGTTTTCATCTTCTGGACAAAGACATAAAATGTCATCAATATACCTAAGCCAAGGGATGTTAGGGGGGAAGATTTTGTGTAATATTTTAGTTTCGAAAAATTCCATGTATAAATTACTTAAAACTGGGGATAAAGGGTTTGCCATATTCCCTTATTCCCTTATTCAAAATGTCCTTGTTCCTTTTTTCATGTATATATTATCTATGCATTTCTATTACTATGTACTTGTTGCACTGAAGATGTAATGTACGAAAGCGCTCTACTTCGTTAGTTTTTTCCCAAGTGGTCTACTTTGCATATACATACATACATACATACATACATATATATATATATATATATATATATATATATATATATATATATATATATATATATTGTGTGTGGGTATGTGTGTGTGTGTGTGTGTGTGTGTGTGTGTGTGTGTGTGTGTGTGTGTGTGTGTGTGTGTGTGTGTGTGTGTGTGTGTGTGTGTGTGTGTGTGTGTGTGTGTGTGTGTGTGTGAGAGAGAGAGTGTGTGTGTGTGAGAGAGAGAGAGAGAGAGAGAGAGAGAGAGAGAGAGAGAGAGAGAGAGAGAGAGAGAGAGAGATTCACCATTGTCGTGGATCACCTTTTAGACTCGTGGTCAACAGCTATTATCCTATCGGATGTTAGCTCACAGCTCATATATGACCGATCTATGGGTAATATTGTGGCCTAACATGCAAAGAACCTCGTCCCACGAGAGTTGGTGTGCCGGATAGCAGTGAAGTGATATTGAAACTATTTCAGCCTTGGGCGGGAATCAAACTCGGACCGCTGGAGTAGCGGCTGCGAACGCTACCACTGCACGCGTGTGTGTCTGTGTGTGTTTGTTTGTGTGTGTGTTTGTGTGTGTGTGTGTGTGTGTGTGTGTGTGTGTGTGTGTGTGTGTGTGTGTGTGTGTGTGTGTGTGTGTGTGTGTGTGTGTGTGTGTGTGTGTGTGTGTGTGTGTGTGTGTGTGTGTGTGTGTGTGTGTGTGTGTGTGTGTGTGTGTGTGTGTGTGTGTGTGTGTGTGTGTATGTGTGTGTGTGTGTGTGTGTTTGTGTGTGTGTGTGTGTGTGTGTGTGTGTGTGTGTGTGTGTGTGTGTGTATGTGTGTGTGTGTGTGTGTGTGTGTGTGTGTGTGTGTGTGTGTGTGTGTGTGTGTGTGTGTGTGTGTGTGTGTGTGTGTGTGTGTGTGTGTGTGTGTGTGTGTGTGTGTGTGAAATTTAACACAAGTAAATGCAAGGTATTGCACACAGGTAAAAATAACAGTAAGTACGATTACAAGTTATTTAGAAATTCGTTAACAAAAGTGGACATTGGAAAGGATCTCGGCGTAAGGCGTAATTATCAGTAACTGTCTCAAATCATCTAAACAGTGTATTTCAGCCTCTGAGAAAGCAAATAAGATTCTAAGACTAATTGCGCGATCTTTTGACGTCAAAAGTCTATCCTTAACTAACAAGTTATATAAATCGTTAGTTCGTCCACATTTGGAATATGCTGTTTTCGTATGGTCACCGAATCTCATTAAAGACAGTGACAGATTGGAAAAAGTACAACTGCAAGCCGCAAAAGCCAAAACTGATTCCAAATATCAAAAATAAATCATACGAAAATCGACTAAAACATATGAATCTGTTCTCCCTAAAAAACCGTAGACTCAGGGGTGACTTGATACAGGTTTTTAAGATTCTAAAGGGAATTGACAACATCAAAAGTGAAAATTTTTCACACTGAATGAGAATCAGACAAGAAACAATGACCTCAAACTGTCAGGAAATAGATTTAATATGGAAGTGGGTAGATACAACTTCGCCAACCGTGTAGTTAATGAATGGAATAAACTTCCTGCAGAGACAGTGCAATGTGGTTCAGTTCGAAGCTTTAAGAATCATTTAGATAAACACCTAAGCAAGATGCTGTAATGACTCATTTATTTTATATTATTTGTTTTGTTATCATTTGTCTGTTTATTATTATTTGCTTGATTCTCATTTATCATTGGTTATATGTCAATTTATTATTATTTGCTATTGACCTGTTTGTTTATTATTTAATTATACTTATGAATTTATTTATTTATTTTATCTATTATTATTTATATAATTTTATTTTTATTTATTTATCATTATTATAATTTTTCCCATCCGACAAAAGGTCTCCTGTCGGCATGCACCTCCTTTGTAATCTTTTGTAATCCTTTGTGTGTTTTAGGTGCTGAAGGACTGTCAGCTCTCCTAAATAGAAATTTTTCTATTTGTTTGTTCATATATTTATTTGTTTTTTTATCTGTTTATTTATTAATTCACCTATTAATCTATTATTCATTTACCTATATATTTATATATTTACTTATATCTATTTATACATTATATATTTATTTATATGTTTATCTATTCATATATTTATCTAATTTTTTATTTATTTATTCCTTCATTAGTCTATTTGTTTATTTATTAACTTATTTATCTGTTTATTTATTTATTCATTTATTCAATTTTTGTTTATTCATTCATTTATCTATTCATTTCTTTATTTATTCATTCGTTTTTATTGATTGATTGATTTATCTTTTATCTATTTTAACGCCAGACTTTACTATTATCTCAGCACATTTCAAGCAATTTTCTTCATACCTGGCCAAAAGTATTTAAGTTGTGGTCGTCTATAAGTTTTATCCTTTCGAAGATCTACGTGACTAATCGTGAGTGGGTATTTGGGGGACATTACATCTCTCACCTCACTCCTCCATTACATCATACGGAGGAACCTTAAATTTAGGAGGAGGAGAAAAATTCCCACCCTCTAGTTCAGGATTCCATTAGAACTTTTTTTTTTTTTTTTTTTTTTTTTTTTTTAAATGTCCATCACGAAATTCTCACCCTCTAGTTCAGGATTCCATTAGAAGATTTTTTTTCTTTTTTTATGATTTCTAACACATAAATGTTCCATCACGAAACGAAGTAGCGGAACCTTGACTTGAAAAACGAAGTGTTTTAAACGGGACCTTCGTCAAGGGATACGAAAATAATCGCGGGCACCCTTTGGGTATCCCGCGAGGAGTAGTCATTCTACATTAGATTCCCCATCTCGACAGGTATGTTCAAGTGGTTTAGTGAAATTATGGAAAATATTGGGATAGTAGTTAGTAACCTTTATATGTACTTGGATTCTACATTAGATCTCCCCTCTCGACAGGTAGGATAGGTACGTTAGACACATTGTTACACTAGAAGCGAGATGTTTAGCGATTGTAAGAATCCTGTGTATTCGGTTGTAAGAACTTATGTAAATAATCGTCATATAAGAAAAGGATTTTGGCCGAGAGTATTCTATTCCAATGATAAAATTACGTGGTTAGATTCTTAGGTGGATATTAGAATGTGTAAAGTAACATTTACAAAGGTGGTCGGAGGGTTATAGACGTAATACCCACATGTTCTTCTCGCGCCAGTGAATTGTTACTGATTATCCAGGTTAAGGATTTTGATTAATTTTGAACATTCTAAATCAGCATGTAACTGGATAGGAAATTTAAGGAAAAATAGACGAAGATTCTTGTACGGTGGAACAGCGTTATATACCTACCCCCACGCCTGTGTTTGCTATGAGTGTAATTACGTATTATTCGTATCATATTTATATTGCATTGAGTACAGATTAAGGAGGGAATATATGTTATAAGTGTGGATAAGAATCAAAATAATATCGTCTCATAGATCAGTAAACCAACTTGATGTAAACTTGAAATTTTCTTTAATTCCCTTTAACCTTGATCTCGCAAATATAACGTAACACAAAACGGCCTAAAAGGGGAGGAATGGAATAAAACCGTGTGTTGGTCACGAGCGAACATGTGTTTTAATATATATTTTAATATATATCTTAATATATAGCTTTGTGATTGGCATGGTGGCAGCGAAGCACAATAACCATCTTGTGATTACTAATCAAAACAATCCGAATTAACGTGGGATTTCCCAATCAAGAGTGTTTAGATATATTTGAAAAATTGTCATTCTCCTTCGTAGTGTTCGGGATTGGACCCGATTTTATGAAGACGTACTATACATCTCGCCCACCCATTCATTAATAATCAAACGTAGTTCTCTAATGTGATCACTATACGTATGGGACTACACTGGGTGAGAACTACAAACACTTTCATGAAGTAAGTTCAATACCTCTTGTACAAGAGTTTGTGGAATTACCAACTGATTCACTGGGCCCCTAGAAATATCCTTTCTACTTACAACTGTTTTTCTATACAAAAGTTCATTGCTCAAATGAAATTCCTACATTTTATACCCTTTTGGTAGTTTTGGAGGAATACCTCGTGGGTTCATCGAATTCTGGGCTACTTTTTTTAAGTCTTATATTTTCTTTGTTCCCTTTTTATAATTCCCTCATCTAATGTTACTAGTTTATCTATACTACAGATAAAATTGATCAACCCTGTCAATGGTTTGCTAATATTTCTAAATAGTGCATCTTCTGCAACATTCTTTCTACTTGGAATATATTCAAACTTAACCTCATAACACTGAAGTGTAGTGAACCAACTGGCTAATCTACCCCTAAGTTTCTTATGTTTGAATAAGTTCTGTATAGCTGTATGATCCCTATCCGAGAGTAGACATCTTGACGTGGTGGAGAGGCTCGCAGGGTCACCCATATCGAACGGGTATTGTAAGAAAGATCAGACAAAGAGCAGCTTGCACACACAGTCGCAGGACCCACTGCTAACTGGCACGTCCATAAGGGCGAACAACGAAATTTCTCATAGGTATATGGGGCACCGTCATTGGGCACCCTATAGATACATAGAGCTTTACCGAATATAATGAATAAAGTGATATCAGAGAAATATATCACCAGAAGCTAGTTGGCAGGGAGGTGAGATAACTGCCAAAATCCCCTCATGACAACTATGAATAGTTTAACCAAAACAAAAAACGGGCGTTCCTTTTGGACCATCGTCTCGTAAAGGTCCAACCGCATTGCCTCGTTTGTTTACGGGCAGTGTGCCACCGAATGTGAGTAAGCACTATCCAAGCAGATCCAAATCTTGGACATTAAATTATATGAGAAAAATTAAGATCTATACTTATAACGTAAGGACACTCTCAGAAGACCACAGACTGGAGAGTTTAATGGAAGAACTAAACAACAATAAGTGGGACATCGTAGGACTGCGCATAGTTCGAAGAGCGGAAGAAAAAAACTGATACAATTACAAGATGGTCACCACCTGTTCTACTATTGAGGGAAGGACAAAGAAAGATCTAGTGGAGTAGGATTCTTGATAAACCGAGAAGTTGCTGGTAACGTAGTCGAGTTCAGTAGTTTAGCAGATAGGGTAGCTTGGTTTTGATTAGGCTGTGTAAAAGGTACATTAGAAATAGTTCAGGTTTATGCACCAACTTCACAGAGTTCAGGCAAAGAAATCGAGTCTTTCAATGAGGATTTAAGTCAGGTAACGGATCAAGAAAAAAGTAAGGACACGTTGGTAATGGACGACTTTAAGGAGATGGTAGATGAATCGTGCATTGGGAAGTTTGAAGTAGGTGAATGAAATGAGAGATGCGAGATGATAGTCAATTTTGCAGAGAACTACAACATGATGATGGTGAATACCTTCTTCTAAAAGTATGTATGACGTAAATGGACCTGGAGAAGTCTAAATGGAACAACAAAGAACGAAGAAGATTTCATATTAGATGAGAGGAAGAGCGTCAGCAATGTTACAGTCATAAATTAAGTCAACATAGGTAGTGACCATAGAATGGTAGGATGCACAACTAAATTCAGTTTCAGAGCAGAGAGAAATAAATTAATAGGAAAAAAAAACTTGCAAAGGTTAACGGTAATAATAAGAAATTTCAGTTAGAAATAAAAAAATAGATTTGAAACTCTAAAAACTAACAAGGACACCGTCGAAGATATGAATTTAAGTTTAATGCATATCATTAGGAAATCGGCAAAGATAGTAGGAAGTACAAAAAGTATCAGAGAAAACAAATACTTCAAAGCTACAAATGACCTAATTAAAAAGATACCATGCAGATTAAAAACAGGAGAGACGAAATAGAAATAATAGAACTAAACAAGCTTACCAACTAAAGACAGAGATCAGAGACACGAAAGAGAATTACGAATGAAATAGAGGGAGCTGTTCGGAAAAATAAAAATATTAAAGGGACCGACCGCTGACATACCTTGGGAAAACAGCAAATGATATGTTTGGAAGACAGAAAAGGAGAAATCATTAAATGCAGAGACAGAGTGGTAAAAAAAATTGAAGAATTTTACCAAGAGTTTTATTCGTCCAAGACCGTAGTTAAGTCCGTAAATTCATTTGTAGACGTTAGTAGTGTACCAGCAGGAGAGACGAAATAGAAATAATAGAACTAAATAAGCTTACCAACTAAAGACAGAGATCAGAGAAACGAAAGAGAAATACGAATGAAGTAGAGGAAACTGTTCGGAAAGGTAAAAATATTAAAGGGACCGACCGTAGACATACCTTGGGAAGACAGCAAATGATATGTTTGGAAGATAGAAATAGAGAAATCATTAAAT
>NC_134790.1:40001336-40003836 GCF_046742065.1 Oratosquilla oratoria | reverse complement strand
GTCTTTAATGAGATTCGGTGACCATACGGAAACAGCATATTCCAAATGTGGACGAACTAACGATTTATATAGCTTGTTAATGAGTGATGGACTTTTGAAATCAAAAGATCGCGCAATCAATCCCAGAATCTTATTTGCTTTCTCAGAGGCTGAAATACACTGCTTGGATGATTTGAGGTCGTTACTGATAATTACGCCGAGATCTTTTTCACTATCCACTTTTGTTAACGAATTTCCAAATAACTTGTAATCGTACTTGCTGTTATTTTTACCTATGTGCATTACCTTGCATTTACTTGTGTTAAATTTCATTAGCCACTTTTCAGACCATTGCTGTAATTTATCTAAATCTTCTTGAATATCTAATTGGTTTGAGTGATCATTTGCCACTCCGCACAGTTTTGTATCATCAGCAAATTTGGAAACAGTAGATTTTAGTCCATGGTCTATATCATTTATATATACTATGAATAGAAGTGGCCCAAGAACGGAACCCTGAGGAACTCCACTTGCAACACTTTTCCATCCAGAAGTTTTTCCATTTAAAACAACTCTCTGTTTTCGACCTTTCAACCAATTACTAGTCCAACCTAATAAGCTACCACTTATTCCATGCAAAGCTAATTTAGTAAGAAGTCTTTCGTGTGGGACGGTATCAAAAGCTTTTGCAAAGTCTAGATATATTAAATCTATATTGTTTCTTTTGTCAAAATTCGAGACAACTGTGTTGTAGAATTCGAGTAAGTTAGTCACGCAAGAACGTTTCCGTCTGAAACCATGTTGGCTATCATTTATCAAACGGTTACTTTCTAAATGATATTCGATAGCATCTCTGATGATAGTTTCCATTATTTTTCCTACGATCGAAGTCAAACTAATAGGCCTATAGTTATTTGGTTTCTTTTTGTCACCTATTTTGAATATGGGAGTAACGTTAGCTAGCTTCCATTCTCTTGGGACATCTCCGGATATGATGGATTTCTTGAAAATAATTTCTAATGGAACAACAATCTCATTTTTCATTTCCTTTAAGATTCTTGGATGCCAACCGTCAGGCCCTGGTGTTTTATTAACTTTGAGTTTGTCTATACACCTTTTAATTGTTTCTTTTGTTATATTTACCGTAGTGAGTAAGTTTACCCCAGACTTGTCACAGGTTTCAGTTTGGAATTCACTTTGAGGTGTTTCGTTTACGAATACCGAGCTAAAATAATTGTTTAAGAGATTACACATTCCTTCATTTGAATATTCAAGTTGACCGTCAGCAGATAATAGTGGACCAATGTGATTCCTAACAACCTTTTTATCTCTAATGTAACTATAGAATTCTTTGGGACTCTCTTTGGATTTCTCAGCGATGTTCATTTCGTATTGTCGTTTTCTTTTTCTTATTGTCTTTTTTAAATCTCTCTGTATTGATACATAACTTTCATAGTCATTAGATGCACCCGAGCACTTATATTTCTTATAAGCCTGTCTCTTTTTAGCAATACTTTTTTCAGTTTCTTTGTCGAGCCACTTTGGGCGAGCCTGATTTGGGGGACGTCTGTCCTTAAAAGGAATGTAAGTTTGAATCATCTTAGTGAGCGTATTTTGAAATATTTCCCACATCTGATCTACAGGCCTTTCGTTTAATTTTTCCTCCTGTGTGTGTGTGTGTGTGTGTGTGTGTGTGTGTGTGTGTGTGTGTGTGTGTGTGTGTGTGTGTGTGTGTGTGTGTGTGTGTGTGTGTGTGTGTGTGTGTGTGTGTGTGTATTCACTTGGTCTTTGGATCACGTGTTGGACTCGTGATCGACAGCTATTTCCCTCCTGGAAGAGAGCTCAGAGCTCGTAGGTCCGATCTATGGGTAATGCTATGACCTTGCACACACACACACACCCAACTCCCCGCCCACGAGAGTTGGAGTAACACCCATCAGCGCTGCGATACTGATATTATTTCAGCCCCGGGCGAGAGTCGACCCCGGACCTCCGTAGTGGCAGGCCAGAGCTCTAACCACAGCGCCATGAGAGGTGTGTGTGTGTGTGTGTGTGTGTGTGTGTGTGTGTGTGTGTGTGTGTGTGTGTGTGTGTGTGTGTGTGTGTGTGTGTGTGTGTGTGTGTGTGTGTGTGTGTGTGTGTGTGTGCAGAAAAAAACCACTGGAATTTTTGGATGATGAGCTGAGGAAGATATATAGCATCGCTTCTGAATTAAAATATCCAAAGCACTTAGTAGACACATCTCATAAAATGGCTTACAAAAATTTCCATAACACCTCACACGTAAGAAAAGTATTTGACAAAAAGAACCTTTTGGTTCTTCCTTACAGTGAGAAATTAGTTGGTCTGCCTAATATTCTCAAACAATTCAACATCAACTTGGTTTTCAAAAATAATAATACTATAAAAAGTAAGCTCATTAAAAATTCACCTGAAGTAAATGAGGGTTGTATTTACTCTATTCCATGCCTTAAATGTATTTTTTTTTATATCGGCCAAACTGGTAAAGACTTAAAAACTA
>NC_134790.1:39981336-39986336 GCF_046742065.1 Oratosquilla oratoria | reverse complement strand
AGAGAGAGAGAGAGAGAGAGAGAGAGAGAGAGAGAGAGAGAGAGAGAGAGAGAGAGAGAGAGAGAGAGAGAGAGAGAGAGAGTGAGAGAAGAGAGAGAGAGAGAGAGAGAGAGAGAGAGAGAGAGAGAGAGAGAGAGAGAGAGAGAGAGAGAGAGAGAGAGAGAGAGAGAGAGAGAGAGAGAGAGAGAGAGAGAGAGAGAGAGAGAGAGAGAGAGAGAGAGAGAGAGAGAGAGAGAGAGAGAGAGAGAGAGAGTGGAGAGAGAGAGAGAGAGAGAAAAGAGAGATCAAGAGAAGAGAGAGAGAGGAGAGAGAGAGAGAGAGAGAGAGAGAGAGAGAGAGAGAGAGAGAGAGAGAGAGAGAGAGAGTGAGAGAGAGAGAGAGAGAGAGAAAGAGAGAGAGAGAGAGAGAGAGGCAGGTAGACAGGCAGGCAGGCAGGTAAACATATACAAAGGTTGATTTGGCAGAATGGCTCACGACTCCTTGGAGCACAAGGACTATAGTTGATAATAAGCTAATTTTTTACATCTGTTATGTTATTATGTATGTACACCATATGAGCTGTCTAATAAATGTAGCTTTATAAAAGAAGCTATAAAAAGAATAATACAAATGAACAAAATAGAAAGAGAAGAGTGATACAAGCGCTTGGAAAAATGTTTGCCAAAAAAAAAATATATATATATAGATAGATTGGTTTTGCAAAAGAGAACATTATAAAAAAGAAAATACAATAACAAGAAATAGGTGTGTGACAGCCCCCCTCCCCCCCACAAAAAAAAAAGAAGTTTTGAAAAAGAAAAAAATATATTCATTTTTGGTTAATTTTTCGAGGACAAAATGTTGTGGGACAGGCTGTTGATTTGGTAAACAGATTAGGAATCTAGAACGTGTTAGGTATTTAGCCCCCTCCCACTCCTCCCCCTATCCTCCTCCTCCCCCTCTCCCCCTCCTCCCCCTCTCCCCCTCCTCCCCCTCTACTCCCTCCTCCCCCTCTCCCCTCCTCCCCTCCTGTCCCTCTCCCCCTCTTCCCCCTCTCCCCTCCTCCCCCTCCCCCTCTCCTCCCTCTCTCCCCCTCCTCTAACCATCTCCCTCTCCTCCCCCTCATTCCCCTCTTACCCTCGTCCCCCTCTCCCTCCTCGTCACCTTCTCCCCTTCCCACTCTCCCCCTCCCACTCCCCGAGTTAACAATTTCTTCTGGAAATCAAATTTGATTTTGAATTTTGATTTTGGTTTTGAATTTTGAAATTCTTACAGACATCGATGAAGTCAAATTTTCACTGAGTCGACAGAAGACTTATCTATCAGATTTTCATCCTGCGACCTCTCCATTCCTCCCCAACCTTCCCTATCTCCGTCCACCCTCCCCATCCCTCTCCATTACTACCTATCCATCCCCATCCCTCCCCATCCCTCCCCACCCCTCCCATCTCTCCCCCATCCCTCCGCATTCCCTCCCTATCCCGCCCCTATCCCTCTCCATCCTTCCACATCTCTCTTCATCCCACTCCCCTAGTCCCCATCCCTTGCCCATCCCTCCCTATTCCTCGCCCATCCCTCCCTATTCCTCGCCCATCCCTCCCCCATCTCTCCCCAATCCCTCGCCCATCCCTATCCATCTCTCGCCAATACTCCCCCGTCCTTACCCCCATCCCTCCTTATGCCCCCATCTCTCCCCATACCTCCCCTATCTCTTCCCCATCTCTCCCCATTCCATCCCCTCCTAATCCCTACCTCTCCCTTCCTTGTTCCTCCCCATCCCTCTCCCACACCCCCATCCCTCCCACACCCTCCCACACCCTACTCCATCCCTCCCCATCCATCCTCCATACATCTTATATCTCTCTCCAGCCTACTACATTCCTCTATATCCTTCTCCATTCCTCCCCATCCCTCTCCATCCGTACACATCCCTCTTCATTCCCCTTCCTTCCTTCCCCTATCCCTCCCCAAGCCCTCCCATCTCTCCCTATCCCACTCCACCCTTTCCCCGTCCCTCGCTATACCTTCCCCGTTCCTCCTCACCCGTCTCCCACATCTCCCCCATTCCTCCCCTGTATATCACACATCCCTCCCCATCCCACCCCATCCCTCGTCATCCCTTGCCATCCCCTCCTATCCCTCCCCATCCCTTCCACATCCCTCCCCATCCCTACTTATCTTTCCCCATCCCTCTCCTATCCCTATTCCCCCTCTCCCCTCCTCCCCCTCCCCCTCTCCTCCCCCTCTCCTCCCCCTCTCCTTCTCCTCCCCCTCTCTCCCCCTCTCCCCCTCCTCTTAATCCCTCCACAATCCCTCCTCATTCCTTCCCATACCTCCCCCGTCCCTATCACGTCCCTTCTCATCACTCGACCGTCCTGCATCCCTCTTTCATCCCTCTCCTATCCTACTCCATCCCTCTACATCTCTCTACATCCCTCCTACATACATCCCCCACATGCATCCCTCCCACATCCCACATCCCTTTCCTATACATCTCCATCGTTCCTAATACTTCTCCATCCTTCCCCCATCCCTCCTCATCCCTCCCTATCTCTTCAATTTCCCGTCCTATCCTTTTCCATCCTTCCCCATCCCACCACCATCCCCATGTATCTCTCTTGCAAATCCATATTCCATCCCATACACATGTCTCCCCATCCTTCCGTCGTCCCTCCCCATCCCTCCCCATCCCTCCCCATCCCTCCCCATCCCTCCCCATCCCTCCCCATCCCTCCCTATCCCTTCCCCATTCCTCCCCATCCCTCCCCATCTATCTCCCATCCCTCCCACACCCCTATTCATCACTCCCCCATTCCTCCCCAGCCCTCCCGCATCCCTCTCCCATCCCTCCCGTATCCTTTCCCATCTCTTTCCCATCCCTCCCCTCCTTGCCCTATCCATTCCCATCCTTCCCCATTCCTCCCCATTTTTCCCCATCCCTTCCCTTTCCTTCCCATTCCTTTTCACCCTTCCTCATCCCTCCCCCATCCCTACCTACCCCTTCCCAATCCCTACCCAATCCTACCCGTCCCTCCTCCATTCCTAGCCATACTTTTCCATCCCACCCCATCCTCCCACCATCCCTTCCCATCCCTACACATCTCCTCTAAGTTCCTCTCCCTTCCTCTCCCACCCCTTCCTATCCCTCTCCATCCCATACACGTCTCCCCGTCCTTCCGTCGTCCCTCCCCATCCCTCCCCATCCCTTCCCAATCTCTCCCCATCTCACTCCATTTCTTCCCCGGCCTTCCCCACCGCTCCGCATCCTTCCCCATTCTTTCCCCACCTCCCCATCTCTCCCCATTTTCACTCCATCCCTTCCCATCCCTCCCTATCCCTCCTCATCCCTCCACCATCCTCTCCCATCCCACCGCCATCACTCTCCTATCCCTCCCCCATACCACTCCAATCCCTGCCCATCGCTCCCCATCTCTCTTAATCCCTCTTGATCCCTCTCCACTCCTCTCCATCCCTCCACACCCCTTTCCCATCCCTCCCCATGCCTTTCCTATCCCTACCCCAGCCAAGTCCATTCCTCCCACATCCTTCCCCATTCCTTTCTCATCCCTTTCCCATCCCTCTCCTTCCTTTCTCATACCTCTCCATCCCTCTCCCTTCCCTCTCCAACCACTCCCCATTCCTCCCTATCCTTTCCCATCCCTGTCCATCCCTCCATTTCCTCTCTCAGCCCTCTCCATCCCTCCACCATCCCTACCTATCACTCTCCCATTCCTCCCCATCCCTCCCCATCCCTACCCCATCCGTCTCCCATCCCTACTTTATCCTCCTCATCCCTCACCATACCTTCTGTATCCCTTCCCATCCCGCCCACATCACACTTCCATCCTTCCCTATCCCTCCCCATCCCTCCTGATCCCTTCCCATCCCTTCTGATTGCCCCATCTATCCCAAACCCTTCCCATCCCTCTCCATCCTTCCCCATCCTTTCCCATCCCTCCCCATTCCCACCCCATCCTTCCCTATCCCTCCCCATCCCTCCCCCATCAATACCTATCACCCTCTTCCCTATCCATTCATCCCCATCTCTCCCTCATACATCCTGCACGCCTTTCCTGTAATACATACTATATATACATCCATACTACGTAATACTTATAATCTTGTCCTCATAGTTCGAAGGCGTCCGTATAACGAAAGCAGATATCTAAAAATAGAACAGAAACAATAACAATTTACTATTTCCTTAAATACAGTATCGTACTCATTTCTATTTATAATTATCAACCATCAAGCTAAATATTCAAAGTCAGTGTAATTTATCGCATTGAATAAAACCTGAAAAGCCAGATTAAACACTTATTGTTGCTTTTGTTTCAGTTCCACAAACAAAACAAAAAATCAACATTCCCATCTTAGACTCTTCCCATTCCTTCCCCAGCCCTACCCATTCCTCCCCCATCCCATTCCTATTCCTCCTCCACCCCTACACATCCCTCCCTCAGTCCTCCCCATCCCCTCCCATCCCTCCCCATCCCTCCCATCCCTCCCCTAGTCCTCCCCATCCCCTCCCATCTCTCCCCAATCCCTCCCTACCTCATTCCACTCCTCTCAACCTCTCCCCATCCCTCCCTCATCATTACCATTCCTTCCCAATCCCTCCCCATCCCTCTGCCATCCTTCCCCATCCCTCCCCATCACTCTCCATCCCTACCCGTACTTCCCCATCCTTTCCTACCCCTCCCCTATTCCTACCCATCCCTTCCCCAACCAACTCCATCCCATCTCTATCCCCCACATTACTCTCCATGCCTCTCCATCCCTTCCCATTCCTCACCATCCTTTTCCCAATCTTTCCCATCCCTCCCCATCCCTCACTGTTCCTCCCTCGTCCCTTCCCTTCACCCCGCATATCTCTGCCATACCTTCCAATCCCTACAGATCCCTCCTCCATTCCTTATCCCTCCCCATCCCTCCCCATCCCTCCCCATCCCTCCCCATCCCTCCCCATCCCTCCCCATCCCTCCCCATCCCTCCCCATCCCTCACCATCCCTCCCCATCC
>NC_134790.1:39953836-39968836 GCF_046742065.1 Oratosquilla oratoria | reverse complement strand
TCTAAAAATGGTAGTTTAATTGTCTATTTCCGTTTCGATGGTGAATTATATTGATGGAACCAGATCATTTAATTTACAATTTAGATTCTTTTCTTAGTAAATTAAATCACCTGGTTCCATCAATAAAGCTCACCATCGAAACGGAAATAGATAATAAACTACCATTTTTAGATATTTTACTACAAAAAGGCCTCCTTCATAGTATTCCATGATTCACACGACCGCGCCATTCTCTGCCACGTCACTCCTGCTAAAATGTCAATCTCGTCTCTCCACCTTCTGTCTGGTATCCCTCTAAAGATAGATGTGGGTAAAGTAAGGTGATGAGATGTACAAGGGATGAAAGTGGCAGTAGACTGGGTGTGAGCATTAAGGGAGAGCGACTGGAGGAAGTGGATAGTTTTAGATACTTGGGTGCAAATGTGGCAGGAAAAAGTGGAGTGAAGGTGGAGGTAGAATGTAGATTGAGAGAAGCGAGTAAATGCCTTGGTGGATTAAAGAGTGTAATGAGGAATAGACATTTGGGAATGGATGCTAAGAGGAGACTGTATGAAGGAGTGATTGTGCCAACAGCACTGTATGGGGCAGAAACTTGGAACATAAGAGAGGAAGAGAGAAGGAGTTTGAATGTGTTTGAGATGAGGTGTCTGAGAAGTATGATGGGGGTTACTAGGCTAGATAGAGTGAGAAATGATGAGGTGAGGAGGAGAACAGGGGTGGAAAGGGAGTTGGGAGATAGGGTTGATGAAAGAGTATTAGGATGGTTTGGACACATGGAAAGAATGAGTGTATGGAAGGCAGATGTGGAGGGAGTGAACATGAGGGGACGACCTAGGATGAGGTGGATGGATGGGGTGAAGGGAGCTTTGGGGAAGAGGGGAATGTCAGTTGGGGAAGGACAGGAGAGGACAGAGGACAGGGGTGAATGGAGAATGATTGTATATGGATGATGTTGTGATGCATGAGGTGGAATGGGCGGGGGGATGAGGTAGTATGTGTGAGCAAAATTTGACGCAGCCCGAAGGGATTTCTCCCCGTCTTCTCCTTTTATGCAATGGGAGGACGGAGAGGGGGGTCGCATATTTAATGAAGCGGCCTTGTTGTGGATGTGCTGTGTCTTGCGACACTGCTTCTGAACCAGGGCAGTGGAGAAGGTGTAGGGATGACCCTTCATCCAGGAGGTGCTAAGATGAGAGGGAGGGTGGAGGGATGTGGAGTGTATTCAGGGATGGAATAGGTGGGAATGATTTTATGCCTTTTCCTTTTTGGCTACCTCCCTTGTAAGGGGGGGAAAGCCTTGGTATATGTATGTATGTATGTAGAATGCATTGATTGTAAACTTTACGTTTCAAACATAAAGGTAGAGATCCTCTCAGGATCTTATTATACTTACCAAACACTTTCCAACCAATTGCAATGTGTCTTTTTATTTCATTATCATGATCTTTTATCACTTTCACCATCTGGCCTAAATAATTATACTCTTCAACTTCCTCAAGACTCTCATCATCAATTACAATCTCTTTAATTTGAACTTTCGTGTTAAACATTACTTTGGTTTTACTTTTATTCATTTTTAAACCTACATTGACACTTTCCTTGTTTAGATCACTCGGCATATCTTGCAAGTCTTCTGCTCTTTCTGAAATAAGAATAATGTCATCCGGAAATCTCAGGTGGTTCAAATATTTACCATTAATCTTTAAACCTTTCTTTTCCCAACTCAATCTTATGAAAATATCTTCCAAGCATGCTGTAAATATTTTCGGTGAAATTTCATCACTTTACCGTACTCCTTTCTCGATCTTGATATTTTCTCTATTTTTATGTAGTCGAATTATAGCGGTACCTTTCGCATAAATCTTTACTAAAACTTTTACGATCTGTTCGTTTGTACCCTGCTTGCGCAGAGACTTTAGTATTGCTATTTGTTCTGCAGAGTCAAAGGCCTTCTCGTAATCTACAAAAGCCAAACACAGAGGTATATTGTATTCTACCGTTTTCTCGATTAGTTGATTTATCGGTGGTAAATGGTCTAGGGTCGAATATCCATTCCTAAATCCTACCTGTTCTCTCGGTTGGTTTCCATCTAAAACTTGACTTAGTCTATTTGTAAGGATCTTGGAAAATATCTTATATACATTTGATAGCAAGCTAATCGGTCGATAGTTACTAAGGTCCTTCTAGTCTCCTTTTTTATGAAGCAAAATCACTATAGCATTGCACCACGCATCAGGAACGCTTTCTTGACGTAAACACTGGGTGTACAACTCAGCTTATTTAATATGAACTAATTTCCCTGCGTCTTTCAGCAGTTCTATCGATATATCAACTTTCCCAGGTGTTTTTCCTCGTTTCATAGTTTTTAAAGCAAAATCTACTTCTTCCTTTGTAATCTCTGGTACACTACTAACGTCTACATATGAATTTACTGATTCAACTACGGTCTTCGACGAGTAAAGGTCTTGGTAAAATTCTTCTACTCCTTTTACCATTTTGTCTCTACATTTAATTGTTTCTCCATTTCTATCTTTCAAACATATCATTTGCTGTCTTCCTAAAGCATGTTTGTGCTCGGTCACTTTAGTACTTTTACCCTTCCGAATAGTTTCCTCTTTTTCATCCATGTTTCTCTTTCTTTTCTCCAATCTCTGCCTTTTGTTGATAAGCTTGTTTAGTTCTACTCTTTCTATTTCGTCTCTCCTGCTTTTAATCTGCATGGTTCTTCTTCTTTTAATTAGGTCATTTGTAGCTTGGTAGTATTTGTTTTCTCTAATATTTTTTGTACTTCCTACTTTTTGTGCCGATTCCCTAATGATATCCACTGAATTCAAATTAATATCTTCCTCGGTGTCCTCATTAGTTCTTAGAGCTTCGAATCTATTTTTAATTTCTAAGTGAAATTTCTTATTATTATCCTTAACCTTTGCAAGGCTTACTTTCTTAAAATTTGTTTATTTCTCTCGGCTCTGAAATTGAATTTAGCTGTGCAACTTACCATTCTATGGTCACTACCTATGTTGACTTTATTTATCACCGGAACATTGTTAACGCTTTTGCTCTCATATCCTAATATGAAGTCTATTTCCTTCTTTGTTGTTCCATTTGGACTTCTCCACGTCTATTTACGACCTACACGCTTTTGGAAGAAAGTGATCATTATCCTCATCTTTTAGTTCTCTGCAAAATTAACTAACATCTCGCCTCTGTCATTTCTTTTACCTACTCCAAACTTACTAATGCACGCCTCATCACCCATCTTCTTCCCCACTTTAACATTAAAGTGACCTATTACCAACGTGTACTTACTTTTTTCTTGATCCATTACCTGACTTAAATCATCATAGAAGGACTTAATTTCATCGTCTCAACTCTGTGAAGTTGGTGCATAAACCTGAACAATTTTTAGAGTGTACCTTTTACACAGCCTAATCACAATCCAAGCTACCCTGTCTGACAAACTACTAAATTTGACTACGTAACCAGCAACCTGTCGGTTTATCAAGAGCCTACTCCACTATATCTTTCTTTGTCCTTACCTCTATAGTAGAACAGGTGGTGACCATCTTGTAATTGTAACAGCTTTTCTTCCGCTCTTCGGACTTTACTCAGTCCTACGAGGTCCCACTTGACGTTGTCTAGTTCTTCCATTAAGTTCTCCAGCCTATGATCTTCTGAGAGAGTTCTTACGTTGTAAGTATAGATCTTCATTTTCTTCATGGTGTTTAATGTCCAAGACTTTGATCTGCTTGGACAGTGCTTACTCACATTCGGTGGCACACTGTCCGTAAGCACACGAGGCAATGCGGTTGGACCTTTAGGAGACGATGATCCAACAGGAACGCCCGGTTTTGTTTTGGTTGTGCTCTTTATATTGGCTATGAAGGGGGGTTAGCAGTAATCTCACCTCCGTGCCAACTGGTTTCTGGTGAGATATTTCTCTGGTGTCACCTTATTCATTATATTCGGTGAAGCCCTATATCCATTGAGCAGTAGTCGTCACTCAGGTCAGGTCAATCAGGTAACTGCTTCAGTTAGTGATATGGCGAGTGATTGTATTACCGTGTTCAGCGCCGATGAGGTACAATCTCTACTCAGTAGAATTGAAGCCTTGGAGGATGTTGTAAGTGCCTTAAAGAGGAGAATCGAGTTCTCCGCTCGAAGGCCCAAAATACGGAGGACAAAATTAGCGTTGAGCATGAATGGAAAACGGTGACAAATAAGATGCGGAATAGTGGAAAGAAAAGTCGTCACCAGCCCCGCTGAACTGCAAGAACTCGTTTCAAATACTAGGAAAGCTGCAGGAAAAAGAAACTAATGAAATTCAAGAGAGGAAGGGAAGAGCAGACGCTGGATCCCTGCCCACAGGTAAGATTTTGGTTGTAGAAGACAGTCAAGTGAGGTACTTAGACAGGACTTTCTGCGATAAAGATATGAAACATAGGACGCAGGTGTGTTTCCCCGGCGCGGGCATAGATGTTAGAGATAGGATTGAAGAGTGTTTAGTAGGGGAAGGTAAGGACCCAGTAGTTTCCTTGAGTGCCGGGGGAAATGATATAGGTAAGTTAAGGAGTGAGGAACTGTTTGCGCGGTTCCGGGATGCGCTAGACAAGATTAGAAATAGGGGAGGTGTTCCTGTTGTATGTAGAATCCTTCCGAGGCGTTGAGTTGGAGGCATGTGGCATTCCAGGGCTATTGCAATGAATTGCAGGCTGGCAAAACATTGTAAGACCAATGGATGGGCATTTGTCGACAACTGGGACCGCTTTTATGGTAAGAATCACCTATACACAATGGACGGGGTGCACTTGTCGCCCAGAGGATTTCGGCTCCTTGCTGAATCCCTTGAGCGAGAAGTAGGCATCCTACATTTTTTTTTTTCGGGTAGATTACGTGGGAGTAGGGGGGGAAGTATCGGAATATAGTTTAGGCAATAGAAACAACTTAGGGATTGAAAAGAATCACCAAAGCAGGTGGAGGGAAGATAAACTTAAAATTTACTATACAAATAACAGGAGCATAATTAACCAAATTGATTTGCTGCGAGGTAAAACATGCGCAGAGAATTTCGATATTATAGCTATTACTGAATCCCGGATCAACATGGGTGATAAACATTTCCTTCCGGAAATCGAAATTGAAGATATAAGTTTTTTCACACGAATAGGGTTGGCAGGATTGGGGGAGGTGTAGCACTTTTCGTTAAAATACATTAAACTGTATAATCAACAATTCGATTAAGGAAGAGGACTGTACGGAATCTATTTGGGTAGAGATTATAGGCAAGAATAAGAAAGTTATTACAGGCGTCTTGTATAGACCTCCTAACCTCAGCATTGAGCAGAATGATCCTCTGATTCATGAAATTCACAGAGCGTTCCAGTACAAAAACGTTGTGATCATGGGATATTTTAATTATAGAAATATTGACTGGGAAACTTTAATAGGAGATCATGAAGCAAAGAAATTCCTAGATGTGGTGCAGGATAATTTTCTAAAACAAGTGATTACCGATCCTACGAGGGGACAAAATACCCTGGACTTACTTTCAATTAATAATGAGAACCAAATTAGTAGCGTAATAGTGAAAGATAGTTTAGGCTCTAGCGATCATCAAAAAATCAGATTTAATGTTATTTGGGAAAAATTAAAAAGTACGAATATTGTTCAAGTACCAGACTTTAGGAAAGCAAACTTTGACAATATAAAAACCTATTTGAATTTGAATACAAAATGTCATGCGGACGTTTTGAACATTGTCGGGTCTCGGCGCGTGGCTGGGGGTCAGGTCAGGACTAGGGGTCGGGTCACGGAGGGTAATATACATACCTTGGGTCAGATCATTTGGGGGGCGAGGGCTCAACAGTCAGGTCAGCGATTTGGAAGAAATGTATAGCAATCTAACTGATCTAATTATTAATACACAAAACACATTTATCCCCCTAAAGTCAATACGGAAAAATAGTAATTCTCCCAAATGGATGACGGATAGATTGAAACATGAGATCGGAAAAAAACAGGGAATCACACCTTAGATCAAGATATAACGAAATGGCAAAGCTGGTTAAAAGGAATACACGTTCAGCGAAACGTAATTATGAAATCAAGGTTGCCAGTCAAGCAAAATCCAACCCAAAGAGTTTCTTTCACCTCTATAGAACAAAAAATAAAGAAAGAATAGGACCAATTAAAAACGATGAAAATGTCATGATAGAATAGGAGGAAAAAATGAGTGAGGAGTTTAACAATTATTTTCTATCGGTGTTTACTAATGAGAGGTTATAAAAAATATCTGGCAAGCGATCCGATTTTCAGAGGGGATGAAGAAAGTAGTCTATCTAATATCAGCATTAGTAAAGAAGTAGTCAAGCAGATTGAAAGACTTAAAGCTACAAAATCTCAGGGTCCAGACGAAAATTTTCCAAGAATGCTTAAGGAGTGTAAATTTAAAATCTGCGACCAGTTAACTGAAATATTCAATAAATTGGTAGACACTGGTTTTGTGCCAACTGCTTGTAGGCAGGCAAACGTTGTTCCTGTTTTGAAGAAGGGAGATAGATCGTCTATATGCAACTTCAGGCCAATCAGTTTGACATCGGTTAAAGGAAAAAAATGCTTGAATCCATAATAGTAAATAGACTCAGAGAACACATCGAAGGACATGATTTAATTCGTGATTCACAGCATGGTTTCTCCAAGGGTAAGTCATATGTGACTAATCTTCAATCCTTTTACACTAAAGTATATAAGGCGTCAGATAACACTGATAATTATAATGTTATTTACCTTGACTTTAGCAAAGAGTTCGACAAGGTGCCACACCAGAGACCACTCAATAAAATCAAAGCCCATAGCATAGAAGGGAAAGTATTAGAATGAATTAGAGCTTGGATTAGTAACAGAAAACAGCGGGTAACCATAAATGGAATAAAATCTAGGTGGGGCAATGTTACTAGTGGGTCCCCCAGGGCTCGGTTTTTGGTCCCTTGTTGTTCATTATGTACATAAACGACTTAGACGATGGGACAAATAGTGATGTTAGTAAGTTTGCTGACGACACTAAAATAGGAAGCCTAATTAGGTCAGGAGACGACGCAGAGATTCTGCATGATGATCTTAATAAATTGATAATAAGGTCGGTGAAATGGCAAATGAGCTTCAATATCTCTAAGTGTAGCTTGTTAAACGTAGGGCTACACAACCCTGAAAATAGATACAGCTTAGATAACACGTTTTTAGAAAAATCTGAGTGCGAGAGGGACTTGGGAGTTCTGGTGAGTCCGGATCTTAAAACCAGGAAGCAGTACATTAGCGCCAGAAATAAAGCTAACAGAGCATTAGGTTTCATTGCTAGGACGGTAACGAATAGAAGTGCAGAGGTAATTATTATACTCTATCTAACGATAGTTAGACCCATCCTTGACTATGCGGTACAGTTTTGGTCTCCGTCCTACAGAATGGATATCAATTCACTAGAATCAGTACAGAGACGAATTACCAAAATGATACATGGACTCAGAAATTTGCCTTACGAAGAGAGGCTTAGGCACCTAAACTTACACTCTCTGGAAAGACGCAGAGTGCAAGGTGATCTGATAGAAGTGTTCAAGTGGTCCACGCCGTCATTTTGACGGTACCTCATATGTCTATGAGGAGTTTCCCTGTTCTCCATCAGGGACGGGCCAGTTTGCAGTGGGTCCTGCGACTGTGCGTGTGAGCTGCTCTTTGCCTGATCTTTCATACAAAAACTGCTCGATATGGGTGACCCTGCAGAAATTGTCTCTCTATCGACAAAGCTTTTGTAGTTATTAAGATTCTCAAGCCTATCCACTACGTCAAGGTGTCAACTCTCGGATAGTATATATATGAGCACGTACGCAGCGGGGGTCGTCGGCAGCAGCAGCAGCAGAAGAGCACAGGGAAAGGAAAGGAAAGGAAAGGGAAAGAGAGGAAGGAAGGCAGGCAGGCAGGCAACACGCCACACACCCTCCCTCCACCCAACCCAATCCAAACCACCCTTACCTGCCTTCATTCTCATGCCGACCGACCAACTAACTCATGTCTTACGTATGGTGATTTTTTATAAGAACCCCCGCACTTGCTCCTTAGTGCTGAAAAATGATTTGTCTGGCAAGTCTGGGACTCTGTCAAAAACCAATGTGGTGTATAAATTCGACTGCAAAACTGGAAACTGCGCGTTCCATAATGTGCATACTTACGACCTGTAGTCTCAGCCGTCGCCTAACACTCCACCTCCAACAGGGAGCCATTAAAAATCATTTTCAGCACGAACATCAGTCTTCCCTTGATAGAGCAACCATTGTTAACAACACTGAAGTAGTTACTCAATGTAATGATGTAAGAGAATTAAGGATGCTAGAGGCTATGTATATCAGGGAATGGGCTCCTAGCATTAATATACAATCCAATATGATTACTGCCATTCCCTTGTTCAATAGCTCATCAAGACATGTGAGAAATAATCCCACCAATGGTGGAAGTATGTCCGTCCCTCTCGCATCGCCTACCGCCCCGAACCCCCCTACTCCTCCCCCTCCCTCTCCCCCTCCCCCTCTCCATAGGCGGTCAAGTCGGGTCAGATCATCTAGGTCATCAAGCCACTCTCCACTGTAAGTCTTTCTATGCATACGGAAAGACGTCGCACTGTTCAGTTCGGAAAAATGTAATTGTTGTGTTCTGTGTAATTGTGTTGTGATAAATGTAATTATTTTGATAATGACTCTTTGAAGTCGAAACGTCATCTGTTATTAAAATGGAGAACTTTGGACAATTGATTTTCGATCATCCTCCCAAAGTCAGAACTATAGTGAGAAGGATTGAAAATATTAGGAAGAAGATAAACAATTGTGACAATGCTGTGGTGTTTAACTCAGTGTATATATATATATATATATATATATATATTTAAATGTATACACATATATATATACATATGTATATATATATATACATATGTATATATATATACATATATATATATATATATATATGTATATATATATATATACATATAAACGACACAAAGAACAAAGGTAACTTAATAAACTATTATGAACCTGTTTTTCTTTTTTATAATAATCAGGTTAGTTAATAATCTCCAATTACTCCCAAACTCTCTTTGACCAAGAGGTCACGCAAGTCGATTAGTTAAATGAACTAATTGCCTGTCTCGATGAATAGTAACAGAGATTAGTTCGAAACTATTCGATGCCCTAACCCCGTTCCTCCCCCCCCCCTTAAAAAATAAAACGAGAGTTGGACCGTAGTATGTAATTACCTCGATGAGAAAGTCACACAATTCTGTAATTAACCTATTGGGTGGGAGGACCAGAAGCAGGGGGAAATGGTAGTTGTCCTCTTCATCTGAATAACTGCGTCTGGTTCACCCTTGACGTATGCATGTTTTCATTTGATTTAATTAAATCTAATATTATTTTTCATCTTATTTTATTTTGTGATATTTTGTTTCTCTTGTATTCAATTCTATTCTAGTACATTTCATGTCATTTTCATTTTATCATCTATCTAATCTTTTCTATCATTTAGATTTTCATTCTATTTATTCAGATATCTAAGTGTTCATATTTGCTTTTTTATTTATTCGCTTCTTTACTTATCGAATTATTTGTTTATTTATTTTGATTTATTTGCTTGTATAAATTCATTGTTAAATATCTGTTTATTGCTATTTATTTGATATCTATCTATTTATTCGTTTATTTATCTATCAATTTGTTTACTAATTTATTTATTAATTTCTTTATTTACTTATTGAGTGATTGATTGATTTATTTATTGATTTGTAAATTTCTCTGTCATTTTTGCCTATTGACTGATTGATTGATCTATTTGTTTATTTGTTTTTAGTTATTTATTTATCAATTTGTTTTTATTCGTTTCTTTATTTGTTTATTTATTTGCTTATCTATTTGTTTATTCATCTATTTATTTCGTATATTCTCCTACTTGTATTCCAATCTAGCCCCTCAGCAACTTAGAACCGTTTCGCATTTGCCAGAATGAAATTTCCGAAATGCGTTACGGAATTAAAGGGGCTACCTCCAAACCTTCTCCAACATAGACGCTACATCAGTTTCTCCCTTTATCCTCCTCCTCCTAAACCTCCTCCTCTTCCTCCACCTCCTCCTCTTCCTCCTCCTCCTCGTCCTCCACCTCCTCCTCCTCCTCCTCCTCCTCCACCTGCACCTCCTCCTCCCCTTCTCCTCCTCCTCTTCCTCCTCCATCTCCTCCTCCACCTCTTCTTCCTCTCCTCCTACCCCTGCTCCTCCTCCTCCTACTCCTCCTCCCCTCCTCCTATCCTCATCCCCTTTCTCTCCTTTTCCTACCCTCCTCCTCCATCCCTCCTCCTCCTTTCTCTTCCTCCTACTCCTCCTACTCCTACTCCTCCTCCTACTCTTACTCCTCTTCCTCCTACTCCTACTCCCCTCTTCCTTTTCCTCCTCCTCTCTTTCTCCCCCTCCTCCTCCTCCTCCTCCCCTCCTCTTTCTCCTCCTCCCTTCCTCTTCTTCCTCATCTTCTTCCTCCAACTCTTCCTCCTCCTCCTCCTCCTTCTTCTTTTACTCCTGCTCCCTCTCCCCTCCCCCTTCCCCTCCAACTCCCCTTCTCCTCTCCTCCTCCTCCTCCTCTTCCTTTTTTCCTCCTCTACTTTCTCCTCCCCCTCCTTCTCTTCCTCTTCCTCCTTTTCTTCCTCCGACCGACCCCGTACGACGAGTTAACGCAGGGGTTCTCAACCTTTTTAATCATGTGTACCCCTCGAAGTCTTTCAGTATTAGTCACGTACCCCTTACCCACAATGCAGCATCAGTAAGGATGAAAATAAATGGATGGTTAATTGGCTTAGTTTATTAAGCATAAATTATGACACAGACACATGTTACTACGTTAAAATGCAAGTGTAGACAATTCAGTGAGATGGTTGGGCCTGTTTATTTGCTACCAACAAGTCAATCCTTGGCACAGTCTTTGAAAGAGCCACTCTTATGTCGTCTTTGACTGCAAGACGTGAACGTAACTTCTTTTCAATCAAGCACAGTGTTGAGAATCCCTACTCACAGCGGTATGTGGATGGAAACATCAGGAGGTTCCGTACACAATTCTTTGCTAAAGTAGGATAAGAACATCCCATTGTTGACCAGAATCTGGTCAATGACAAACTATCAAAAGAATCTTTTGCAGTTGAGTCATTGACAAAATCGATGAATTCTTCTTGCAATTCATCTGGAAGGGATGAAGGGTCCACCTTTAATGAATTTCGAATGAATACAACCACACAGTCATTCACCACACTATGCACTCATACTGCATACAAAACAGTCATACTGTACACCACAGTAACACTGCACACCACAGACAAGTCACCAGACCACACTATAATACTGCACACCGTGAGCGCCAGCAGAAGATTTTCCAGGGGGAGGGGAGAAAGGACAGACAGAAGAGGCAGGACATGGAGGAGAGGCACGACAGGGGGGAGAGGCAGGACAGGGAGGAGAGGCACGACAGGAAGGAGACAGCAGAGGGAGGAGAGACAGTAGAAGTAGGAGAAACAGCTGTACAGAGAAGAAAGTTTAAATTAGACTACAAAATCAAATTACAAATACACTGGAACCATGAAGCAGATCTCAACGTACATACCTCAGGGTGAGAGTAGTGGAGGAAGAGTGGTAAGTTTGTGAAGTGGGAAGCGAAAACGTCTCACATTGGTACCTGTTCGGTACGCGTGCTGAGAGATGTGATCAATAGAAAACGAGCAAGGGATGGCTACTGAATTATGGGTTTACAAGGTTGTGAGACAACTGTAGTCCAAGACAGTTTTCTGTCAAGTGACATAACTCCAAGATTTTCCTTGTTGACATTGTAACTTAACGTCTGCTTCTAGAGGAGGTCACATCTAGCCTAGCACATGTAGGCCACTTCTAAAAACAGGTTTGCAATTACAGCCTAATTATTTTCAGAAACCTGTGATGTACCCCAGAATTTCCTCTAATATACCCCTGGCGGTACGCGTAACCCAGGTTGAGAACCATTGAGTTAACGGCTAAACGGCTACAGACCGACCCCGCACGACGAGTTCACGGCTACGGACGACTGAGGCCTCCACGATATCCCCCAAGGCTTCTCCTCCTCCTCCCTCTCTCCAATCGGCTGCCCGCTCGCATCTGTGTGGGTCAAAGGGCTACCTCCCCCCATGCGGTCGAAGGCATAGTGTAAAGTGTATATCCGGTATATACAGCTGTGGTGTTGCAGACGAATATAGCGCAAAGAAGGACCAAATGACACTAATGCAGTTACACATCACCCCCTTCAACCATTGTCCACCTGCCCCTCGTCTGTCAACACAGACGAGGATTGCTCAGCGTACCACCGGCGAGAACATAAAATGTCCCAAAATGTTTTAAATCAACTCATAATTACCAAAAGTGATGTATAGCTAATTGGTAAGCTCAAAATAGATAAAGCCCCGGGATCTGACAAAATTTCACGTAGAATTCTGTGAGAAGTCAAAAATCAAATCAGTAAACCCTTGTGCATCCTTTTCAACAAATCTTCAACACTTGGTAAAGTCCCATCAGATTGGAAATGTGTTAACATAACACCAATATTCAAGAAAGGGGACAAGTTACAACCAGGCAACTATAGACCGATTAGCCTGACTTCGATTGTATGTAAATTGCTAGAGACCATCATTCGCGACAGTGTGGTGAAAGTTTTAGAGGAAAATAAATTTATGAAAAATTCGCAATATGGCTTCCGTAGCAAACGCTTATGTTTAACTAATATCCTCGACTTCTTTCATGACGTCTTTAACAGATACGAGGAATATAGATCTGCTGATATAATTTGTCTAGATTTTCAGAAGGCATTAGATAAAGTTCCCCATAAACGATTGCTCGACAAATTAAAAACGCACAGCATTTCTGGTAGTATCCACAACTGGATTAAAAATTAGCTCTCTGAGAGAAAACAGAGAATTATAATTAACGGGGCCTCATCTAGCTGGCTCAACGTTAAAAGCGGCGTACCGCAAGGACCAGTTTTGAGACCCGTTTTGTTTTTAATATATGTAAATGTTCTAGACGACTGCCTCCTCTGTAAAGTATCAAAATCTGCTGATGACACAAAAATTACCGGTAAAGTAACAACCACCAAAGAAAAAGAAACTCTGCAATCCGATCTAGACAGATTATCAAGCTGGGCTAGCAAGTTGCAAATGAAATTTAACATTAACAAATGTAAAGTCATACACATTGGATGTAACAATACCAATACCAGATGAATAGCGAAATACTGGATTCAATAACTAAAGAAAAACATCTAGGAGCTTTAATATCAAATTACTTGAAGCCAAGTCAACATTGCTCAGAAGTTGTTAAAACAGCAAATAAATTGGTTGGTTTTAACCGAAGAGTCTTCAAAGATAAATCAGAAAAATATGGCTAAAACTTTATAATTCCTTGGTCCGTCCCCATCTCGAGTGCTGTGTACAATTTTGATCCCCATATTACCAGAAAGATATTAGTAAACTAGAAAGAGTGCAACGGAGAATGACTAAAATTATACCAAGGCTGAGAAATCTGCCGTATGAAGAAATACTTAAAAGTCTAAATTTATTCTCACTTTCAAAAAGGAGAATGCGAGGAGATTTGATCGAGGTTTTTAAAATGTTTAAAGATTTTGACAGCATCAATGTCGAAGATTACTTCTCATTAGACCAATCAAATACAAGAAGACGTCATGCTTTTAAAGTAATTGGTAAAAGATTTTCTTCAAATGAAAGTAAACATTTCTTCTTTAACCGGGTTGTTAATGTGTGGAATTCGTTATCTTCTACTATCGTTGAAAGTAACACAATAACAACATTTAAAAATAGCTTAGATAAATATTTAGATTCTAATCCGCAAATAAGATATTATCCTTTGCAATAAAAAAATCTGACAGTCAGGCGTTTAATTGCAATTGGAAAGGATAGTGGTAGCAGTAGTGTTAGTTCATCTTCTATTGCCTAGTTGCCCTGTTTTCTTACTGTAGCTTAGTATAGTAAACACAAACAGCCTCATTAGGGCCAGTAGGCCTGCTGTTGTTTGTTTTTCCTTTGTGTTCCTCACTCCTTCTTCTTCAACACTCTTCTCCCTCTTTGATCTCCAACACAATTCTTTCGACTCTATTGTGTCTGTACAGTGAGCTTTGGTTTCTCAACATCTGTTCATTTTTCTTTGTATCAGAGGAGTTCTGTGTCTGTCTGTCTGTATGCCCATCTGTCTGTATGCCTATCTGTCTGTCTGTCTGTATGCCTATCTGTCTATATGTCTGTCTGTCTATCTGTCTATCTGTCTATCTGATTACCTATCTGCATGTCTGTCTGTATGTCTGTCTGTCTGTCTGATTACCTGCCTCTTTGTCTGTATGCCTTTTTGTCTGTCTATATCTGTCTACCTCTGTGTCTGCTTTCATCTGTGTCTGTGTGTCTGTCCGTCTGTCTGCCTGTCTGTGGGTGAGTCGGCTAATTTGTAGGTCGTTCGGTACAAGTGATAGTTAGCTTCCTGGTCTGCCAACTCCTAAATCCCTCGATCAATAGGGTCGACCTTCTCATAGCTGTATATAAAAATAAATCTAACATTTCCATTATGTAGTTATCAATATTAGCCACGAGAAAATGTCAATCTTTATTAAGCATTATATGAATTATCTTTCAAACAAAAAATAATAATAATAAATAAATAAATAAATGAATAAATAAAATAAAATAAAAGAAGAAAAATATACGTACCCGGATATTTTAGCCTCTGTAGCATCATAAGCCACCAGATGTATTACGTGTGATTGTGTCCGACATTTTTTTTTTGTACTTCAGGACTATGAATGTAATTACATGAAAGTGCTTTGCTTTAAGATTAATTTTCTTAATGGCTACCCCTGTATATATATGTATATATATATGCAGAAAAAAACACTGGGAAA
>NC_134790.1:39946336-39948836 GCF_046742065.1 Oratosquilla oratoria | reverse complement strand
ACAAAACCAGTGTCTACCAACTTATCAGATATTTCTGTTAACTGGTTGCAGCTTTCAAATGTACACTCTTTAATCACTCTCGGAAAATTTTCGTCTAGACCCGGAAATTTTGTAGCTTTAAGCCTTTCAATCTGCTTGACTACTTTTACCTTACTAATACTGATATTAGATAGTCTACTTTCTTCATACCCACTGAAAATCGGATCGCAGTCAGGTACCTTATAGAACCTCTCCTCAGTAAACACCGAGAGAAAAATATTGGTTAAAGGCCTCACTCATTTTTTCTTCCTATTCTATGATGACAATTTCGTCATTTTGAATTGTGCCTATCCTTTCCTTATTTTCTGTTCTGTACATACGAAAGAATTCTTTTGGGTTGGATCTTGCATGTCTGGCAACCTTAATTTCATAGTTACGTTTCGCTGTGCGCGTATTCTTTTTAATCAGTCTTGCCATATCGTTATATTTGGATCTAAGGTGTGTTTCCCCTTTTTTCATTATTACATAAAGTCCTCTTTTCATTCCGATCTCATGTTTCAGCCTGTATGTCATCCATTTGGGAGTATTACTATTCTTCCGTATTGACTTTTGCACTTAGAATTAAATCTGTTAGATTACTATACATTTCATCGAAATCGCTGACCTGGCTCTTGAGCCCGTGCCCACAATAGACTTGACCTAAGGTACGCATATTCTCCATGACCCGACCCCAGACCGCGCTAATGACGTCTGGATTGATTGTGTATCTGACCCCGTCACAGGCCACTGGCTCGGTCACGTAAGTGATCAAATATCTCATATAGCGTCTCATCTTGTCAAAATTGGCTTTCCTGAAGTCCGGTACTTGAACGCTATTCGTACTTTTTTATTCTTCCCAAATAATATTAAATCTCATTTTTTGATGATCGCTAGAGCCTAGACTATCTCCCACTTTTACGTTACTTATTAGGTGCTCATTATCAGTTAAAAGTAAGTCCAGAGTATTCTCTCCCCTCGTAGGATCAGTTATCATTTGTTTTAGGAAATTATTCTGCACCACATCTAAGAAAAAATTCACTTCCTGATCTCCTACTAAAATTTCCCAGTCAACGTTTCTATAATTAAAATCTCCCATGATCACATAGTTTTTGTACAGGGACACTATGAATTTAATGAAGTAGGGGATCAGTCTGCTCAATGCTGAGGTTAGGAGGTCTATATAGTATCCAAATAATAAGTTTTTTTTATTCTTGCCTATAATCACCACTCAAATAGGTTCCGTATTATCCTCTTCCTTTATCGAATTGTTGATAATACAGTTTATTGTATTTTTAACGAAAAGTGCTACTCCTCTCCCACTACTGCCAACCTTGTCCTTGTAATATATACATAATATATATATATATATATATATATATATATAATATATATATATATATATATATATATATATATATCCTATCTCGATTTCCGGAAGGAAATGTCTATCAGCCATATTGATCCAGGATTCAGTAATAGCTATAATATCAAATCTCTCTACGCATGCTTTACCTCGCAGTAAATGAATTTTATTTATTACGCTTCTGCTGTTTGTATAGTAGATTTTTATTTCATCCTCTCTCCACCTGATTAAGTGATTCTTTTCATATTCCCTCTCTGAGCTGTTTCTATAGTATTAACTATGTTCCAATACTTACCCCCGACTCCCACGTAATCTACCCGAAAAAAAAAAAAAATGCTGGATGCCTACTTCTCGCTATAGGAATTCAGTAAAGAGCCGAAATCCTCTGGACGACAATTGCATTTTGTCCCTTCTATATAGATTATTCTTACCGTAAAAGCGATCCCAGTTGTCGACAAATGTCTATCCATTGGCCTTACAATATTTTGCCAGCCTGCAATTCATTACAATAGCCCTGGAATGCCACATGCTTCCAACTCTACCCCTTGGAAGGGTTCCACATACAACAGGAATCCCTCCCCTAGTAATCTAGCGCATCCCTCAACCCCGCGAACAATTTCTCACTCCCTACCTTACTTATGTCATCCCCCCCCCCAGCACTCAAGCAAACAGTGGGTTACACACCTTCCCTGACTATACAGTCTTCAACCCTATCTCTAATATCACCTATCTCCGTCCCGAGAAAACACACCTGAGTCCTATGCTTCCTATCTTTGTCGCAGAAGGCCCTATCTAAATATTTCACCTGACTGTCTTCTACGACCAAAATCTTACTTTTGAGCAGGGATATGTCGACAGCCCCCCTCTTCTCTTGCGTTTTCTTCGTTTCCTCTTTTTGTAAACCCTTGAGAGTTTGAAATGAGTTTCTGCATTCAAGCAGGTCTGATGAGGGCTTTTTACCATCTCTCCGTGTTTTGCTTGTCACCTTTTTCCACCTAGGTTCCAAACATGGTTTGTCGTCCGTGTTTTGGGCCCTGAACAGTAGTCTCTAAGGCCACAATTCTATTGTGTAGAGATTGTACCTCTTCGACGCTGATCAATGAAACACAACCACTCCCC
>NC_134790.1:39926336-39928836 GCF_046742065.1 Oratosquilla oratoria | reverse complement strand
GTTGGGAAACCCTAGTTTGAAAATACATGCATACACAATCATAAATATCATATGTACACATTCTTTTGCGTACGTGTGTATGTGCATGTGTGTGTGTGTGTGTGTGTGTGTGTGTGTGTGTGTGTGTGTGTGTGTGTGTGTGTGTGTGTGTGTGTGTGTGTGTGTGTGTGTGTGTGTGTGTGTGTGTGTGTGTGTGTGTGTGTGTGTGTGTGTTTGTATTGACAATAAATGGGTACAGCATAAAGGTGAAGAAATGTATCTCGTTTATTTATCTTCAGGATATATATGGTTATAGGGGTTTATCTGCAAAAACCTAGGAGAAGTTTAAGAATAATCACTTTCCGCTCGCACTAGAATTAAATGAAAATAGCCGATATTTCAACATTTGGTAGAATTATACAATCATTTTACTTTTACATGCTTTCTTCTTACAAAAGCTATCATGGTTTGTGGCAACATTGATTTCACAAATATAAATCATAATTATGGACTCATACAATGGTTTGTTTAATCATATTAAGTCTTATATAACAAAAATGCTACACAACTTAAGGAGACACTACAGTAGTGGCGCGTTCCTACATCATAAACCACCTAACTTTAACCCTTAACCCTATCTTTTCCGTGGCATAATGACTGTCTGAAAAAAGGAAACAAAAATAAAATATTAAGAAAGTAGGAAAAAAAAATCAGTTTGAGGAGGGAGACGCCCTTTGGAAATAAAATATATTCGGCCGTAAGAGAAAAATTGAACATATTTTTTATTATCTTTGAATTTGAGAATATTATCGCCCGCGAAAAATAAAAATAAAATTAACGAATATCTCAACATTTGGTAAAATTATACAATCATTTTACATTTACATGCTTTCTCATTGCAAAGGCTATCGTCGTTTGTGGTAATATTAATCTCACAAATATAACTAATATTTATGAATACAATGGTTTTTGTTTTTGTTTTTTGTTTTTTTTTGGGGGGGTCATAGTAATTTTTTTTTTTTATAAAATGCCAATTCTATTACGGAAGACTACAGTAGTGGCGTGTTACCCCACCATATCCCTTTAACCCTTAACCATAGCCAAAATGGTAGTCTTTTTGGAAGTAAAATATAGTTATCCAAGTACCTGGAGTGATACGGTATTAGAATATATATGGGTAAGGGGGTCTATCTCCAAGATCCTAGAAGGACTTCGGTTAAAAACAAACAAAGAAACAAACATATAAACAAATGGTGTCCCCTTAAGTCGCTTACCATTTTTGTGACATAAGAATTAATATGATTAAACAAACCATTGTATGTGTCGATTAATATTATTTATATTTGTGAAATTAATCTTGCCACAACCCATGATAGCTTTTGTAAGAAGAAAGCATGTGAATGTAAAATGATTGTATAATTTTACCAAATGTTGAAATATTGGTAATTTTCATTTAAATTTAGTGCGGGCGGAAATTGATTATTCAAGAGTCTGCTACTTTATTATAGTAGATACATATATATGGGTATATGTGTATGTGTGTATGTGTGTATGTGTGTATGTGTGTATGTGCGTATGTGCGTATGTGTGTATGTGTTTATGTGTTTATGTGTGTATGTGTGTATATGTGTATGTGTGTACATGTGTATGTGTATATATGTGTGCGTGCGTGCGTATACATGTGTGTAGAAGTATATCTATCTTCTGTCTATCATTGCATTTACCAAACTGTCAATTTACTCTCTCCATCCCCAAGACGTCCAAATTAGTGAAGAGTTGGGTTTACTTACGAAACGCAATACTTGTAAAAGCTGGCTAATCTCATTTCAGTAATGCTTTCTTGAAGTCCGGATCTCTCTCTCTCTCCCTCTCTCTCTCTCTCTCTCTCTCTCTCTCTCTCTCTCTCTCTCTCTCTCTCTCTCTCTCTCTCTCTCTCTCTCTCTCATCCACTTTTTCTTCTTCTTTTCTTCTTCTTCTTCTTCTTCTTCTTCTTCTTCTTCTTCTTCTTCTTCTTCTTCTTCTTCTTCTTCTTCTTCTTCTTCTTCTTCTTCTTCTTCTTCTACTTCTTCTTCTTCTTCTTCTTCTTCTTCTTCTTCTTCTTCTTCTTCTTCTAGTTCTTCTTCTTTTCTTCTTCTTCTTCTTCTTCTTCTTCTTCTTCTTCTTCTTCTTCTTCTTCTTCTTCTTCTTCTTCTTCGCGTTCTTCTTCTTCTTCGCATTCTTCTTCGCGTTCTTCTACTTCTACTTCTTTTCTTTTCTTTTTCTATTTCTTTTTTCTTTCCCATTTTCTTTTTCTTCTCCTTTTTTTTTCTCCTTCCTCTTCTTCCTCTTCTTTCTCTTCTCCTCCGCCTCCTCCTCCGATCCTCCTCCGCCTCCTCCTCCTCGAAGATTCATAATATGCAAGCTAACCTCATCCTGGATCTATAGATGATCCAGAAATATTGACAATTAATACCAGAATAGCACAAGTATAGTCCCGAAATGAATAATTTGGAAATAAACAAACAAGTAAACGAATAAATCA
>NC_134790.1:39903836-39911336 GCF_046742065.1 Oratosquilla oratoria | reverse complement strand
ATGAAGTGACGAAGATGAAGAAATGTCGAGGAGGAGGAGGGAAAGGAGGGAAAGTAATGGAGGATGTGGTGGAAAAGGAAGGAAGGAGAACGAAAAAAAAATGTAAAAGAAGGGAAATGGAGAAAAGGAAAAGGAAGTGAAGGAAAAGGAGAAAAGAGTTGAGGAGGGAAAGAAAGGAAAAGGAAGGAAAGGAAAGGATGATGATGATGATGATGATGATGAGGAGGAGGAGGAGGAGGAGGAAGAGGAAGAGGAGGAGAAGGAGGAGGAGGAAGAAGAAGAGGGGCAGTAGCAGCAACAGGAGCAAAAGGAGGATGAGGAGGAAGACGAAGATGAGGAGGAAGAGTAGTAGGAGAAGGAGAGCAAAAATGAGGAACAGTAGCAGTAGCAGCAAAAGGAAAAAGAGGATGAGGAAAAAGACGAAGATGAGGAGGAAAAGTAGGAGAAGAAGAAGAAGGATGACGAGAAAGAGAAGGAGAAGGAGAAGAAGGAGGAGGAGGAGAAGGAGAAGAAAAAGGAGGAGGAGGAGGAGGAGGAGGAGGAGGAGGAGGAGGAGGAGGAGGAGGTTGGCAGAAGGAAAGGAGAAGAAGGAGGAGGAGAGGAAAGTAAGGGAAAATGAAAAGATAATCTGAATGGGGAAGGAAGGGAGGAGGAGGAGGAGGAGGGAGGAGGAGGAGGAGGAGGAGGAGAGGGTCGGAGGGATGGAAGGGGCAATCTACGTTGTGTTGTGCCAAAACAAAGTTAAAATAAACAAAAGAAACTGCAACAAACGACGAGAGAAATAAAGGAAATGCAAATTAATAGGTAATAAAGAGAAGGGGAGAGAAAGGGAGGAGAGAGGTAAGAGAATGAGAAAGAGGGGAGAGGAGGGGAGGGGGAGAGGGCATAGGGGAGAAGAAGCCAGTTAAGAGAGATTAAGCCATCAGGATTAGTTAAAGACTTTATGTAATATAGTCTGGTTAACGTTACATGGTTTGATTTAAGGGCATTGGATTTTAAAAATGGGACTGGATAATTCTAAATAGGGTTATATCTTTTTAATAG
Source organism: Oratosquilla oratoria (assembly GCF_046742065.1). Taxonomy (NCBI): domain Eukaryota; kingdom Metazoa; phylum Arthropoda; class Malacostraca; order Stomatopoda; family Squillidae; genus Oratosquilla; species Oratosquilla oratoria. The sequence continues at coordinate 39,910,292 of NC_134790.1, read as the reverse complement.
GGTTCGATTCCTTTAAATGGGGTTCGATTCTTCTTAAAAGACTAGAATTCCCTAAAAATAACCTAATCACCTTAATTGGGACCTAACCACTTTAAAAGGGGTCCAGCCTCGTTAGAAAGGATTCAGACCCCTAAATCAACTCAGCCAGAATGATGTGGTGTTTTTTTAATTTGTTGTTGTTGGTATTGTGCCTGTAAATGATTTCAGTCAGCTGAAGTAATGAGTTTAACTCTTGTCTGTTTTATATATATATATATATATATATATATATATATATATATACATATATATATACATATATATATATATACATATATATATGAGAGAGAATGTGGGTGGGGAAGGGCAAACGAAGATGTGTTAGGAATAGAGTTTATTGCCCTAACGTTGCGACCAACTTGGTCCTTCTTCAGGTAGTCCTCTGAAGAAGACCAAGTTGGTCGCAACGTTAGGGCAATAAACTCTATTCCTAACACATCTTCGTTTGCCCTTCCCCACCCACATTCTCTCTCATTTGTCTGAAATAATCTTAAACATATATATGTATATATATATAATTTTTTTTTTTTTCTTTTTTTTCTTTTTTGCTTTATAACTCACTGAGTCTCGTGACTTGCGTCATTTATTCTGGTTGTCACTATTTAATTTCACTGAGCTAAAGGAAAGGTACTCAATAGCATGAGATAAGATTATATTACAAGAAATCATTGGTATAACATCGATAGAGAAATAAATGAATTAATAAATAAGTGAATAAATTAATAAATGAACACATGAGTAAATGAGTAAATGAATAAATGATTGAGATGAAGATATAGATATATAAACAAATAAATTTTTAACAAATATATAAATGAATAAATGTATAGATAGAGAGATAGATAGATAAACAGATATATAGGTGGCTGGACTGACAGAGAGGTAGAGAGACAGATAAATAAATCAACTTATGAATTTCGGGATTAAAGAGGAACAGATTAGGAGAAAAATAAAGAGAAAAGAAGAAAAAGAGCTAACGGAGGGAGAGAGTGTAGTAGTAATGACAATAAAAAAGACAGAAAGAAAATAGAAGCAGAAGATAAAAGAAGTAAAGCAAGGTCACAATAGCAAATAGAGAAAGAAGACATAAAAGAAAATGGTAGCAGGGAATGGACAAGGAAAGAGAAGAAAGAGAGAACGAAGAAGAGAATTAAGGAATAAGAGGGAAAGAAACAAAGAGAAAAGAGAGGAGGAGGAGGAGGAAAAGAGGAATTAGGATGAAGGGGAGGAGGGAAAATGAAAAAGGAAAATGGGATTTTGGGTGAAGGAGGAGGAGGAGGAGGAGGAGGAGGAAATGGGGACGAATTGGAGAGGGGATGAGGCGAAAGAAGGGAGAGAGGGGAGGAGAGGAGGGGAACGGAAAAATCAAAGAAAAAAAATAATGTATAGTGACATGGAACAAGGAACAGGGGGAGTAGGAGTGGGAGAGAGTACGAAAGAAAAGAAGGGAAAGAAGGGAGGAGAGGAAGGTAAAATGAAAGAAAACAAAATAAAAATCAATGACATGTAAAGGGGAACAGGGGAGAGTGAGAGGGGAACAGGAGAGAGTGGGAGTGGGAGAGAGTACGAGGGGGAAGAAGGGAGAAAGGGGAGGAGAGGAGGGGTAGGAGAAGATGAAAGAAAACAAAATAAAGAATAACATATAAAGGGGAACAGGGGTTAGTGGGGGAAAAGAAGAGAGAGAGAGGAGGAGAAGAGGGGGAGGGGAGGGGAGGAGAAAATGAAAGAAAACAAAATAAAGAATTAAAAGAAAAACAACAAAGGATGGGGGAAGTTTATATATAAAATGATTTCAGAAAGGTGACAAGCATCAATGAAGTTCGAAAGAGAAGAATTCAATGGGGGAGAAGAATTAGGATGAACAGAGGGAAATAGTGACGTGATTTAGGGGGAGGGAGGGAGGGAGGAAGTGAGGGGAGAGGGGGGGGAGAAATAGTAGTCCGAATTTAGATTTAGTGGTCCACTGTAGAACCGTTCTACCCCGTAAATGACGGTGCAGTCTTCGTGTTTCACTATTGGGGCTAAACAGGCTTGTAACGGGAACCTTCCTTATGTCCACTAGCGGGAGGGAATAGGGGGAAGGGGAATATAATCCTAATGCACAGAGGACCATAGTATGTATTACCACAGCCTCCATCTCCCCCCTTATCCCCTTCCCCTTTCCCTTCCCCCTCCTCTTCCCTCTCCCCTTCCCACTCCCCTTCCCTTCACACTCCTCCTCCCCCTCCCTCTCCCCTTTCCCCTTCCCTTTCCCCCCTCCTCTTCCCCCTCTCCCTCTCCCTCTTTCCTTTCTCCTCTCCCTATCCCCCTTTCCCCTCTCCTTCCCTCTTCCCCTCCCCTTCCCGCTCCCCTCCCGTTCCCACTCCCCATTCCCCTCTCCCCCTCCCCCATTTCCCTCTCCTCCTCCTTATTCCCCTCTCCCCCTCCCCTTCCCCCACCCCGGTATTGATTGTATGGGGAGTTAATATACTTACTGGAAGAGCGGGGAGAGGGGAAGGGGGGAGGAAGCTAAATAGGGGAGCTTATTTATCCTTTCTGCCCTACTTTCTCTCCTCTTCCTCCCTTCCTTACCTCTCTATCATTTCCCCCCCTCCTTACCTTTCTACCACTTCCAGTCCCTCCCTTCCCTCCCCTATCCGCTCCTCCCCTATCCCTTCCTCCTTCACTTAACCTCCACTTCTACCTCCAATTCCACCTCCCTCCTTTCCCTTCCCTATCCCTTCCACCTCCACTTCCACCTCTACGTCCACCTCCACTTCAACTCTCACTTCCACCTCTTCTCCCACCTCCCTCTGTTCCCTCCCCTACCCCTTCCGCTTCCACTTCCCACCTACCTCCCTTCACTCCCCCACCCTTTCCTTCTCTACTTCCACCTCCACTCCCACCTCTACCTCCATCTCCACTTCCACCTCCTTTTCTTTTCTCCCCTACCCTTTCCACCTCCACTTCCACCTCCCTCCCCTTTCTCCCCTACCTCTTCCACCTTCACTTCTACCTCCCTCCCTTTACTCCACTACCTCTTCCACTTCCACTTCCACCTTCCTCTCTTCCCCCCCTACCCCTTCCTCCTCTTCCCCTCCCCCCCCCTCCCACACTCCCTTCACACCAATTTTAAACCCCAAATTGGTTACAACCAAAACCGGTTATACCAGAAGTCAAAAGGTCAGAGAACACTTGTTTCATTGCGGCCTTTGTAAACTTTGTCGTGTCGTGCTTGGAACCTCCCCACACCGACCCCCATCCAACGTATGTCCGTATGTCCTTTGTATCAATATGGTGTAAAAAGGCCAGAGAACACTTGTGTCAGTGTGACCTTTGCGTGACCTTTATCTGATACGACAAAGGTCTCACCAGGCTGAATGAAACCGCCTAAGGGCAATATCATCGTACAGGTTAAAATCCTTACTCAGTAATGTAAAAAAGGGTTAGATTATAGACTAAAAAGGTCAACTAAAAAGGTTTTATCAAAGTGCCAATAGGTGATTTTATTCAACTGAGGGATTTTCAGTATAGTCACTGTTTCATTCCCCAAACTGCCTATACTGCCTAAGCGCAAACTGAAATGCGGACGACTCAGGCAATGCAGCACAGACCAAAAGGAAACTTCCTGTTACTGAACTGAAGTACAGTTTCAACTTCTCACTTGATATGCTGAGGTAGTAGATACATCTATAAGGATTTCAAGTGAGAGAGAAGTTCACACTGTACTTCAGTTCAGCAACAGGAAATCTGCCTTTGCTCCATGCTGCGTCTTAATCAAATCATTATCAGATGAGGTTAATCAAATTTTACTCAAATGTTTTTAATCCGAAGAGAAGAAACGCCAAATACTCATTGAGTTTTGTAATTTCAGAGAGAAAAGAGAAGAGAATGAATAAAGAGAATAAATAATGAATAAAAGGAAAGGTACACACATATAGCCACGCGTGCACACACACACACACACACACACACACACACACACACACACACACACACACACACACACACACACACACACACACACACACACACACACACACACACACACACACACACACACACACACACACACACACACACACACACACACACACACACACACACACACACACACACACACACACACACACACACACACACACACACACACACACACACACACACACACACACACGCACACATATACATATACATATATACATATATAAATCTAAGTAAACAAACAAATACATGAAATTAATCGTTAAATGAAAAAATAGGTAGATGAACATACAAATGAATAGTTGAATGAATAAAGACAAATAAAACATATATAGAGAAATAATAAATAAACGTATAAACAAACAAAAAAGTTAGTGAATAGATTCATAAATGAATAAATTAATAAATAAATTGATGAATAAGTAAGAAAAAAACGCTGAGAGGAGCCAAGGGGATATTAGCTGATGGAAGAAGAAGAAGGGGACAAAGAAGAGGAAAAGGAGGAAGAGGATGAGGATCAGGAGGAGGAGAAGGAGGAGGAGGAGGAGGAGGAGGAGGAAGAGGAGGAGGAGGAGGAGGAGGAGGAGGAGGAGGAAGAGGAGGAGGAGGAGGAGGAAGAGGAGGAGGAGGAGGAGGAGGAGGAGGAGAAGACGAAGAACCCCTCCCCTCCTTACTTTCTTTATGTCACATTGTTAGTTTAATTAAACGCCATAATCAAGTTTCTATGATAAGGGATTAGATGAAATGTGACATATAACATTGTTAAAAGAATTAAGGAGTAGTTTATTTACTTCTTATTCTACTTTATTCTATTTTTTTTTATTGTTTTTTTTTTTTGTCTTTTTGTCTTTTTTTATTTTTATTTTTTTATTTTTCTATTTTCATTTATTTATCTATTTATTTATACATCCAATAACTAATTGATTAAATAATTTCTTAATTAGGTAATGCATTTATTTACATATATTTATTCAATTATCTATCTATTAATTAGTTAAATTTCCTTTATTCTATCTAGCATCTATTTTTTCACTCTGTGAGAGAATCAACAACAAATATCATTAATGATGTCTAAGATCACAAACTAAAACAATTAAGTGGCAAATGTCACTCAAATATTTCTTCTTTTGGTGAAAGCCAACGAGTCAAGAATTCTTTGAATTTCCATTTTGCAAATGACGCAATCGAAAACGTGTCATTCGCGTATCTTCCTCGTCATGGGTTCTTCATAATCCTTTTTTTCTTTTTTCTATTTCTCCTCCTCTTCTTCCTTTGCTTCTTCTTTCTTTTCTTCTTCTTTTCCTTCATCTTCACCTGCCTCTTCTCTATACTCTTCATCTTCCTCCTCTTCTTCTTCCTCCTCTTCTTCCCTTTATTCTTCTTCCTTTTCTTCATCTTCACCTGCCTCTTCATAATATTCTTCATCCTACTCATCTTCCTCTTCTTCTTTCTCTTCTTTCTTTTTTTCTTCTTTTTCTTCATATTCACCTGTATCTTCACAATCTTCTTCATGCTAATCATCTTTTTCTTCTTTTTCCTCTTCTTTTCCTCTTTTTTCCAAATCTTCTTCCTTGTCTTTTTATCTTCACCATTTTCTTTATCCAACTCATCTTCTTCCTCTTCTTCTTCCTCCTCCTCTTCCTCCTCTTTTTCTTCTTCCTCTTCTTTTTCCTTCCCTTCTTCCTTCTCTTCTTCCTCTCATAGAAAATACCTTACGCTGTGAAACGGCTTGTTGAAATCTGTTGGCAGGCTCAAGTAGGCCCGGGAGAAGCAACAAAAGAAACTTTGGTACCACAATTAATATGTTGGTGTCAATCCGCAGACTTCTGATATATATCAGTGTGTTTCATTCATTATCATGTCATCCGGATATCAGATTCTTATACGGAAATTGCTCCTCCAAAGCGTCTTGAAAACAGACCCTTTTAATATATGCATGTATGTATATGTATATGTATGTATACCTAGACACTTTTCTCCTAAAAGCGGGCATCAAAATAGCCACGACGTCAGGTAGCAAAGTAGGACATTTGATAACACGTAGCGACAATAATCCCACTAACGAAAACAGCGTTGTTTATAAAATCCCGTTTTAAAAGCTGTCCCTCTTCATATTTTGGTGAATCTGTTCGCGGATTTAATAAAAGGATAAATGAACATAAAAATGACGTAAAAGCCCATAGGACATCTAACTCCATAGTAATGCATGTGGATAAACATGGTCACCTTCCAGACTGGAACAACGCAACCATATTAAACAAAGGATCATCCAAGAAACTAAGGAAGACAATTGAGGCAGCTTATATCAACACTAATAACAACATTAACCATAGAGAAGGCTTTATATGTTTAGCAAATGCCACAAGCTTATTAGTAACAAAAGAATACGCAAATAAAATAGCAAGCTCTCCGAAGCGTCTCGCAAGATGACCCGTCCATGTATAAAACATCCTG
>NC_134790.1:39898836-39901336 GCF_046742065.1 Oratosquilla oratoria | reverse complement strand
TGGAATGTCGTAGGACTGAGCGGATTTCTAAGAGCGAAAGAAAAACTTATACGATTACAAGATGGTCACCACCGGTTCTACTATAGATATAAGGACAAAGAAAGATCTACTGGAGTAGGATTCTTGATAATCCAAGAGGTTGTTGGTAACGTAGTCAAGTTCAGTAGTTTATCAGACAGGGTAGCTTGGATTTTGATTAGGCTGTGTAAAAGGTATACTCTAAAAATATTTTTGATTATGCACCAACTTCACAGAGTTTAAACGATAAAATTTAGTCCTGGTATGATGATTCAAGGTAGGTAATGGATAAAGGAAATAGTAAGTACACGTTGGTAATAGGCGACTTTAAAGCTAAAGTGGGGAAGAAGATGGGAAACGTGTAGGTTGTAAATTGACCTGGAAAACTCCAAATGGAACAACAAATAACGAAGTAGACTTCATACTAGCAGATGAAAGCAAGAGTGTTACCAATGTTACGGTCATAAAGTCAACATGGGTAGTGACCATAGAATGGTAGGTTGCACAGCTAAATTCAATTTCAGAGCCGAAGGAAACAAACTGTTTAAAAACCGAAAAAAAAGCATTCCCTAGGTTAAGGATAACAATAAGAAAAATTAGTTAGAAATAAAAAATAGATTCGAAGCTCTAAGAACTAACGAGGACACAGTCGAAGATATGAATTTGTTTTTAATGAATATCATTAGGAAATCGGCAGATTAGGAAGTACAAAAATTATTAGGGAAAACAAACAATCCAAAGCTACAAATGATCTAATTAAAAAAAGAAGGACCATGCAGATTAAAAGAAGGAGAAACGAAATAGAAAGAGTAGAACTAAACTAGTTTATCAATAAAAGTCAGAGATCGGAGAAAAAAAGAAGAAGAAATAGAGGAAACTATTCGGAAAGGTAATAGTAAAAAGGGACCGAGCGCAGACACGCTTTAGGAAGACAGCAAATTATATGTTTGAAAGATAGAAATGGAGAGATAATTGAATGCAGAGACAGAATGGTAAAAAGAGTAGAAGAAATTTACCAAGAGCTTTACTCGTCGAAGACCGTCGTTGAATTAGTAAACTCATCCGTAAGCATAAGTAGTGTACTAGAGATTACAAAAGAAGAAGTAGAATTTGCTTGAGAAAATATGAAACGGGGAAAAGCACCTGGGGAAGATGGTATATCAATAGATCTTTAGAAAAACGCAGGGAAAGAAGTTCATATTAAGTTATCTCAGTTGTACACCCAGTGCTTACGTCAAGCAAGCGTTCCTGAATCCTGCTGTAATGCTATAGTGATTTTGCTTTATAAAGAGGACACCAGAAGGGTCTTAGTAACTAGTAACTACCGACCTATTACCTTGCTATCAAATGTATATAAATTATTCTCCAAGATCCTTACAAATACACTAAGTCATGTTTTAGATGGAAACCAACCAAGAGAACAGGCAGGCTTTAGAAGCGGCTATTCGATTCTAGATCACTTGCAGGCGGTGAACCAACTAATCGAAAAAACAACAGAATACAATATACCCTTTGTTTAGCTTATGTAGATTATGAGAAGAATAGATCTTAAGGGTTCTATAAATAAATTATGTCAAAGGTACTGCAGTAATTTCACTGCATAAAGATACAGAAAAAATAAAAATCGAGAAAGGAGTACGACAAGGCGATGCAATTTCACCCAAGTTATTTACAGTTGGCTTGGAAGAGATTTTCAGACGCTTGAGTTGGGAAGAGAAAGGTTTATAGATTAATGGCGAATATTTGAACCACCTACGATTTGCTGATGACATTATTCTTATTTCGGAAAGAGCAGAAGACTTGCAAGATATATTGAGTGATCTGAACAAGGAAAGTTTCAAAGTAGGTTTAAAAATGAATAAGATTAAAACCAAAGTAATATTGAACACGAAAGTTTAAAGTAAAGAGATTATAATCGATTGTGAGAGTCTAGAAATTGAAGAGTATAATTATTTAGGCCACATGGTGAAAGTGACGAAAAATCATGATAATGAAATAAAAAGACGTATTACAATTGGTTGGAAAGTATTTGGTAAATATAATAGAATCCTGAATGGCTGTCTACCTTTATGTTTGAAAAGTAAAGTTTACAACAAATACATCCAACCAGCATTAATCTACGGGTGACTTGGAAACTGACGGAGGCGATGGAAACAAAGTTAAGGACTGCACAGAAGATAATCAAAAGATCAATGATGGGACGCTGAGAAACCGAAAAAAGTTGGGTGAGAGAGCAGACTAGAGTGAAAGATATTGTGGAGGCGATGGAGCAAGCGTGTTACTGAGCGGACGCCGCGAAATGGAAAACGTGGAATAGGGACACCAGACATAAGGTGGAAAGACGAGATAGAGAAATTTACAGGAGTGACATGTCAGAGATTGGCGCGGTCGTATGAACCATGTAATGCTATGAAGGAGTCCATTGTTCAGCAATAGACACAGGGTGGCTAGTTTGATTTTGTATATATATACATTTGTATAT
>NC_134790.1:39861336-39881336 GCF_046742065.1 Oratosquilla oratoria | reverse complement strand
GATAAGACAAGACAAGAGATAAGACAAGACAAGACAAGACAAGACAAGACAAGACAAGACAAGACAAGACAAGACAAGACAAGACAAGACAAGACAAGAGACAAGACAAGACAAGACAAGACAAGACAAGACAAGACAAGACAAGACAAGACAAGACAAGACAAGACAAGACAAGACAAGACAAGACAAGACAAGACAAGACAAGACAAGACAAGACAAGACAAGACAAGACAAGACAAGACAAGACAAGACAAGACAAGACAAGAAACAAGACAATGCAAGAGACAAGACAAGAAACAAGACAAGAGGCAAGAGGCAAGACAAGAGACACGACAAAAGGCACAACAAGAGACATAACAAGAGAAAAGACGAGAGCCGAGAAGAAAGACAAGAGTCGAGACAGGAGACATGACAAGAGACAAGACAAGAGACAGGAGACATGACAAGAGACAAGACAAGAGACATGACAAGAGACAAGATAATAGACAAGAGACAAGACTAAAAGCAAGACAAGGGACAAGACAAGAGACCAGACGAGAGACGAGAGACGAAAGAGGAGAGACGAGAGACGAGAGACAAAAGACAAGAGACAAGAGACGAGAGATGAGAGACAAGACAGCTCTCCTCTTGTTTTTTTAACCTCCCTTCTTTCACCTCCCCCAACCATTTCACCCTCCTCATCCTCTTTCCCACTCTCTCAATATCCTCTCCCCTTCTCCCCTCCTCCTCTTCCCTCCTCTCCTCCTCCCTTTCCATTCTCCCTTTTTTCCACTCTCCTTCCCCCTCTCTTCCTCCTCCCCCCCTCCATTCCCCCTCCCCCTCCTTTCCCCCTCTCCTCCCGTTCTCCGTTTTCTCACTTTCCTTTCCCCTCCCTTCCTCCCTCTCCCTTCCTTATTCCCCCTCCCAGTCTTTTCCACCTCCGTTTCCCCCCCTCCCCCTCTGTTTTCCTTCCCCCCTCGCTTCCCCTCACCCTCCATTTCTCTCCCCTCCCTTCCCCCTCCCTTTCCCCTTTTTCTCACTTCCCTTCCCCCTCCCCTCTCCCTTTCTCCCCTTCATCCTTCCTTCTTCCACTCCCCTTCCCACTCCCGTCCCCTCCCATTCCCTTCCCCCCCTCCCCCTTCCTTCCCCTTCCCCTTTTTATCACTCTCCTTCCCCCTCCCTTCCCCCTCCCTTCCCCCTCCCTTCCCCATCCCTTCCCTTTTCCCCTTCCTTCTCCCTTTCCCACCCGCTCCCTCCTCCTTCCTTACCCCTTCCCTCACCCCTCTCCCCATCGCCCTTACTTCCCCCTTCTCCTTTTTCCAACTTTCCTTCCCCCACTCCCCTCCTCCCTCCCTCTCCCACTCCCCTCCCTCTCCCCCCTCCCCTTTTACCACTCCCCCTTTCCCCGCTTTGACTCCCTCTCTCCATAGCTTCTGTTCATCTAGCTATTCCAAGAAGGCTCATCTTTATTTTCGTTTAATAGTGTGTACCAGGTAATTCCCCTGAAATTATAAACAAGATATTTTTCAATCCCTTTCAATATATTTCACTTTCTCAAAGGACAGTTTTCTACCTCCTATAACTTCCCATCTTCCTCTCTCTCCTCTTTTTCCTTCCTCCTATTTCTTCTCTCTCTCTCTCTCTCTCTCTCTCTCTCTCTCTCTCTCTCTCTCTCTCTCTCTCTCTCTCTCTCTCTCTCTCTCTCTCTCTCTCTCTCTCTCTCTCTCTCTCTCTCTCTCTCTCTCTCTCTCTCTCTCTCTCTCTCTCTCTCTCTCTCTCTCTCTCTCTCTCTCTCTCTCTCTCTCTCTCTCTCTCTCTCTCTCTCTCTCTCTCTCTCTCTCATTCTCTCTCTCTCTCTCCCTCTCTCTCTCTCTCTCTCTCTTCCTCTTCATCCTCCTCATCCTCCACCTCTCTTTTTTCTTCCCTGCATCTATGTGCATTGCCTTGACTGTATTACCTTTTTGATCAATTTCTTCCCTTTTCTTCATTCTCTTCTTGTTCTTCATCTTCGTCGCTTTCTTAGACTCGTCCTTGTGTACTTCGTTCTCTCTTATTTTTCTTCTTCTTTCGCTGGTTCTTCTTCAACTTCCTCCTCCTCTTTCTCCTTATCTTTTTTTTTTAGTTTTACCTTCTTCTTGTTTTTGTTCTTCCTCTTCTTTCTCTTCCTTCTCTTCATCCTCATCTTCCTCCTCCTTCTCCTCCTCCTCTTCCTCCTCTTCCTCCTCCTCTTCCTCTTCTTCCTCTTCCTGCACTTCCTACTTTTCCTCCTTCTCCTCCACTTCCTCTTTCTCCTCCGTTTCCCCCTCCTCCTCTTCCTCCTTTTCCCCCTCTTCTCTCTCCTCCTCTTCTCCTCCTCTCCCCCTCTTCCTCCTCCTTCTCCTCCTCCTCTTCCTTCTTTTCCTCCTCCTTTGCTCCTCTTTATTGTCAATTTTTATTCAGTCCTAATTGGTTGTACAGCTGGAGATAAAAACGTTTCTATAATAATGGAACCGGATTTGGCGCCGTTACAATGGACATTCTTATTTTCTGTGTCAGCATTCAATTCCAAATTTATACACAATCTGGATTGACCTGACTTAGGTCTTCTTATTTGTTGATGTTGAGCAGTTTCTCAAAAGAAAAAGAAAATGAAATAAAATAAAAAAGATAAGTAAATAGATAATTGATAATTGGAAAAAATGAAAATATTGAGCAACAGTAAAGATGATACCAATAGTACCAATTAGCAAATAAAACAAAATAAAATAGATAAAACAAAAGAAAAAATATAATAGAAGAAACAGAAAATAAGAGAATGAAATAGAATTTTCTCAATACACAGTAGGTCGTCAAATTATTATATATATATTTATTTCCAAAGCCAATTAGTGAGTACGTTTCACAAATGAAAAGAAAAATTATGAATTTCTATTCAAATGAATTTTATTTTTTCTTATATTACCAACATTTCTCCATAAAATCAGAGTGCTTTCATAGAAATAAATAAGCGAATAAATGAAAAAAGATAAATAGATGGATCAAAACTTTTGGTCATGACTGTGCGCGACTGTATACGCAGGTCAGGTCTTTTAGACCCTGTTCATACTAATGGGTTCAATTACAGTGTAAGTCAATGGAGGTGTAGAAACACAAACGCGCAATATTCCTCGACTCTGCGGTATCACCGCGGTTTCTGCGCGGTTTAAACCGCTAGTATTATTGCAGAATTTGGTCCGTGGTGACTTTTAGATATAGGGTCATCTCAGATTCGATTTGTGACAAAAAAGGCGGCCATTTTCAAGATGGCCGCCATCGCTTATTTGAAATTCTTTGAAATTGTATGTTAAATAAATTAAAGGAGTGGGAATGTCTTTCCTTTATATCATAAGCCATACATCAATATTTAACAGTTGAAATGGCACATAATTACTAGTTTGAACTAAAAAATAAGATTTATTATCATTTTTATGTCATGCTACGGTTTTGAGATCAGAACCCCTTCGTCAAGTGCGTTATGCAACCCAGAATTATTTCTTCTGTTTTTGTAGGTAGCAGAGATACACACAATAGCTTACTAAAGTCTAATTGCAAGTCAATAGGATGGAATTGTGTACTGTACTACAGATAGGTGAAATATTTGGAAGAATTGTGGGTTTGGTGAAACAAGCATGAAATTTGGCAGACAATTAAAAAAATCATTTGCAAAGATATTTGACTATAGGGCCATTCCTGATTCGTTCCATGAGAGGAGTCCCTGCCATTTTACAAAATGGCTGCCAAAATATCATGTCGAATGTTGTATCCGCCATAGCAATGGTGATCTATGCATTCTTCTATGTTTTTCCTCTACTTTTTTTTTCTCTATGCTGAGTTTCTGAAGGGGAACTTTGTCGTCAAGAAGTCAAAGCGTACATTCTCTGCTGTTGCTATTGACCAGGCCCATAAGCAGAGCAATGCTTCCGTGAAGAAAGACTGCGGTGCTGTGGGCCTGACGGAGAACCCTGCAGCTCTTCGTCGCTGGATGGTATCTGGTCCTGAGATGGCTCGTTTAATTCAGGAATTCGAGGGATCAATCCAGAAGAAGCAGGACACATATGGACATCACCATAAACATAAGAGACATGCACAGATGGCATTTGCATAAGATGTGCGATCACTGAGCCAAAATATGTGTTCGCTGAATAGAACAGTGATCTCCTTGCCCTGGACAGCAGAGACGTTGTGGACACAGCAGTGGCAGACACAGTGCGGAAGATGGAGAAACTTGAACTCGAGCAGTATGAGACATATGTTGAAGAAAGGCCTGTGAATCAGTGTCTATCACATATCCCATCAAGCGTAACAACCTCCATCTTTTCAGCCGCCCACCAGTCAGTGAGAAGTCAAGGAAATAGCAACAGACTTCATCTCTGAAGAACGACTGTTCGCTCTTTTCCAGACTGTACATTACCTCCCAGATGCATCATGGTAATTTGGACGAGTTCTTTCAACACAAAAACCAGGCCTGTCCACCGTCTGTCTCAGATGGATGGCCTGAGAACTTGTACCAAGTCTAACTTGATGCCCTGCCTAGAAAAACCTTGTTCCAGTGGGAGAGAATCTCTCCACCCCCAGAGTGCAGGTCATCGTCCTGGATGGTGCTGGCATCATTAACATGCTGCCACCAGGGACTGCAAAGACATTCCAAGGTTATGCCACTAATGTCTTCATGCCGAATGTCACATCCCAGCTTCAGTATGTAGATAGACTAGACATTGTCTGGGATCTGTACATGACAGACAGATTGAAGGCGGACACCCGGATCAAGAGAGGAAAAGGAGTTAAGAGACGAGTCGAGCCATCAGGTGCAGTTCCTGGAGACTGGCAGGAGTTTCTCCGCATCGGCGGCAACAAGACGAAGCTGTTCTCCTTCCTGGCTTCTAACGTGGCAAACATTAACACCAATGAACATCTCATCACCATACAAGACACTGGTGTTCTTTGCTCCAATCGCCAGGACGTGTCAGCTCCAGCGCCATGCATGCATGAGAAGGCTGACACTCGTATCGTCCTGCATCTACAGGATGTCGTAAAACAGGGGTACAGCAAAGTGTCAATACGCACATTTAATACAAACGTGGTAATCCTGGCCATAGCATCAGTCAATCGCCTCAACATCTCTGAACTGTGGATTGCCTTTGGAGATGGGAAGAGCTTCAGGTTCATTACTGCTCATAAGATCGCCAAAGCTCTTGATCCTGACTGATGTGTGGCCTTGCCGATGTTTCACGCCATCACTGGTTGTTATACGGTGCCCTGTTTTGGTGGAAGGGGCACAAAGACTGCATGGAACACCTGGATCACCTATGGAGACGTCACACCAGCATTCTGCACCTTGGGTGCCGTGCCAGACCTACGTTTCATTGATGAGTGGATAGTGATGCGACTAAAAAAAAAAAAAAAAAAAAAAAAAAAAAAAGTAGAAACTTATTTTTCTTTTTTCTTTTTTAAGCCCCCCCCCCCCAAGAAAAATACTTCATTTTGATATTCTGTCTTGCATATCATGGTAAGAAAAAATGCATTACAATTGTTTCTAGATTATAAAATAAAACAGTATACTCCTCATAGTTTTTTTTATGATTTTAGGTCATTTCCCATTTTCTGTGTCATGTTTTGATGTATTTTATTTATTTTACAATGAACCTGTTGCATCTTTAACTCTCAAACAAATTGGTGTTAATAATATGCCTTTGATGGTGGTGATATATAAGCGTTTTCTGCCAATTTGCTGTAGTTTCTGGAATTTTGTCTTATAAGAAGTTTGGCACCACCGTGACTGAGATTTTACAACATTGTAAGTTGTTCGTGTTTGTTATCAGTCCTGTACTCTGTTGTTGTGTGGGTAGTGTGAGTAAAACCTACAATGCCAGGCAGGAAGAAAACTCCAGTTGCCAAATTATTCAAGGATGTCCTAAGTGATGGCAAAAGTGAAATGCTTATTTTGCTCAAAAAACGGAAGTCGGATGGTAAACCATAGAGTTCAGTGCAAGAAATGTGGTGAAAAAATCAAGAAGTATTTGACACGTGGTAAAGGCCAAAAAACAGTTCTTACTGATGCTGAAACTACTGAGGGAAGATCACAAGGCATAGACAGTGACTCAGACATGGAACTGCAGTTGCTCTTGCATGATACAAGTGCAACAAGTACAAGCACTCATACAATGCAAAGGACATTAGATGATTCATTTTTCACAAGTCCGATTCCGATGGCTCTGCCCAGACCTGACAGAGCCACAGTCACAACAAATAGACCTGGATCATCTATCTCTGCCAGTTCTGGAATCACTCCTGTGACTTCCACTCCTGCCAAAGCCAAAACGTTAACACAGCTGAAGATTGCTTCATACACATATGTTGACAAAATGACAGAAACACAAACAGTAAGTATATACTATGTTATAGTTATATATTGTATATACTAATGTGTCTCCAAGGTCAACATTTAGTAATCTGTCTATCAGTATCATGGTTAATGGAAATCAAATGCATTACAGGAAGAAGCTCAGTTGCAGTTAGCCCGGGCTATCTATGGAAGTGGTTGTCCACTAAGCTGGGTGGGTAATAAGTTGTGGGCAAAGCTCTTCAAGACTCTGAGGCCATCTTTCAAGATTCCGAGCCGGGACTCAATCTCAAACAATCTTCTTGAGAGGGTCTACCAGAAGTGTTCTGTAACTGTTAAGGAACTAGTAGCATCTGCTTCTAGTGTTGCAGTAATGTGTGATAGTTGGACTAATATCAGGTAAAAACTGTATGAATATGTAACATCATTATGTCACTTATTATTCTTAATAGATTATTATAAATAATTATTGCCCTAATTAATCCTAAAATACTGGATAATTACAAGAATGAGGGGAACATAAACTTCATTGTGACGGTACCAAGGCTCATATTTTGGAGCAGCATTGCAACAGGTTAGTTTCAGTTATAATAGCAGTCAATTACAATTCAATTACAAAATTAACTTAGACAATAAAATAAATCATTTCTCATAAACCTCCTATCTTAAGAAGAGATTAATATTGATTAATAGTCAACTCTCTGTTTTTCGGTTTTCATTAGTTTTGTATTTTTGGAATATGCTGCAATATCTGATTATAGCTTCTGTTTTATTATCAGGGGCAGAAAACCACACTGAGCAGTACATAGCAGATATCCTGAAGAAAGTAGTGGATGACATTGGGCCATTGAAAGTGTTGGGGTCTGCACAGATAATGTCTCTAATATGAAAAAGGCTTGGGAACTGCTTCAGTTGGAGTATCCCCACATAAAACCATATGGTTGCATGGCTCACACTCTGCAGTTAATATTCACAGACCTAAAAAAGATCAAGTCTGTAGAAAATATCCAGTCTGACTGCATAAAAGTTTGCAAAATAGTCAAACAGTTCCAAAAACTCACTGCTCTACTCGGATAACATCAACAGAAGTCACCACAGGGGCAACAGCAGACACTAAAACTGCTTGTTAAAACAAGATAAGAATTATTAGTATATTACTCATTGCTAAAGATCACAACGTGCAAAATAGTATTTGAAATCTCATTCTTATGCCAGTAAACTTGCTGTGGATTATTTGTTAATGGTACATTTAATATAATGTTTCTCATGGCTGAGCTGTTTTGAATTGAGAATTCATACTGGTACTAATATTGTTGTCCTTCTTTGTTATAGATGGAGATTCATTATCCAATGTCTGAAGAGTGCATGCATTAACAAACATGCACTTCAGGGTCTTGCAAATAATGATGATGCCAAGCCATCTTTGGATTTGTCCATTAGGAAGCGCCTACTTTCAGAAGTATTTTGGGATAGGACTGAGGGTATTCTCAAGCTCCTGAAGAGTCATGATTTCATCTGATATTGAGGAACCTGAGGAGGAGTGGCAGGAGCCACATGACATGGAGTGATGTAGTAAGGAAAATTTGAAGTGTTCAATCCCTGAAGATTGTGTTAAGACTAGAGTGGATTTTATAGGACTACGATGGATATACATGGAGGAAACTATTTATAACAGTCCATCAAACACATGTACAGCACATGGATGTATTATATAAAGACACATAGACTGATCAATGCTTGTTTGTTTTCAGGTTGATGGCATTGCATGTGTATGTAGACACAGTATATTAGCAAATAGCTTCATGCTTATTTAGATTTTATAAGGTTGCCATATTGGCCCATATATAACATGTACACCTGTTGCAGCATCTGAAGATATGTACACATATAGGGAGGGGTGAATCAAGTACTTACACCTGTTTTTATATACTCAATATTAATATCTGAACAACTTTGGCAGTGTAAAAATTTTTTTATTAATACGAGTGGATGCAATCAGTGGAGCGATTTGTGGTCCTGCTGTACGATCGAACCAGCACAGAGGAAGGTGTAAAACAGGTAAGGAAACAGCTATTCAGCAAAGAAACGCAGAGCTATAGATGGTCTGCCTCCTACAGAGGCTGCACTCATCCAACACACCAAGAGAGCTGCCTACCAGACTGGTGACTGTTGGGCCCAAAGGATGACCCCTGCTCCAGAACTTCCGTCACCAAGTGAATGGGGATGGAACAAGAAGCCTGGTGGTGGATGGAGTATAACCTGGACGACCTTACCAGAAGCACCAGAAGCTTATAGGGAACTCTTGCGATATGGTTGCAAGAACGGCTGCAGAGGACGCTGCAAATGCAATAAGGCGGCTCTTTAGTGTACAGCTCTTTGTCAGTGCGGTGACGCGGCTCACAGAGAACTCTTCATTACTGTTTGGATATAATTTCCATCCTATTGACTTACAATTAGACTTTAATAAGGTATTGTGTGTACCTCTGCTACCTACAAAAACAGTAGAAATAATTCTGGGTTGTTTGATGCCTTTGACGAAGTGGTCCTGATCTCAAAATCGTAACATGATGTAAAAATGATAATAAATATTATTTCTTAGCTCAAGCTAGTAATTATTTGACATTTCAACTGTTATGTAGACAGTTAAATTACTGATGTATGATTTGTAATACTGTACAAAGGAAAAACATTCCCACCTCTAGAGTTTGTTTAACTTACAATATCAAACAATTTCAAATAAACGATGGCGGCCATCTCGAAAATGGCCACCTTTTTTATTACAGGTCGAATCTGAGATGGCCCTATATCTAAAAATCAACACTGAGGTTTAGTTTCCCTGCGGACCAAATTCCATGTTTGTTTCACCAATTCTTCCAAATATTTCACCTATCTGCAGTATTATAGTGTGTACAGAGTCTTGTCGTAGCGAACGCTTACACCTCAAACCCACACAGGAGTGTCGATGGTTACCTTATATATATATATATATATATATATATATAGATATATATATATATATATATATATATATATACATATATACATATATACATATACACACACGTACACACACACACACACATGTATATATATATACATATATATATGTATTTATATATATTTGTATATATACATATATACATATATATATATACATACACACACACTCATATATATATATATATATATATATATATATATATATATATATATATATATATATATATATATACTCACTCCGCTGGATCCTGAACCTCGTGTAGATTCTGGTCCGCCAACAGTAATCCTCTCCATGTCCTTCTGCCCCGTGCTGCTTCCATCCAGGTTGCTTTATTTATTCCTCTTCTGTCTATCTCCGCATCGACACCATCCATCCATCTCATTCGAGGTCTCCCTCTGGGTCTTCTTCCAGGCATTTTACCCATCATAACTTGTTTTGAAATTCTATGGTCCTGCATACGCCCCACATGCCCAGCCCATCTCAATTTTGTTCTACTTGTAACATCTGTTATTTTCTCTTGTTTAGTTATTTCTCTCAGCTCATTATTGTGTCGCCCTCTCCACCTATTCTCATTTTCATAAAAAAAACTGGTCCAGTAATTCGCCTCAAACACCAGTATTCTCAAACACCAGTAGTCTTGTTCCATTTGTTTTATTAAGCTCCATGTCTCACTGGCATATAAAACTATAGGTCGTAAGATTGTATTGTAGATTCTTAATTTTGTATTTATTGATATACTTTTCTTCTTCAATATTGGTACAAGGCTAAAATAACATCTGTTTGCTGAAGCGATTCTTATATTCATTTCTGTCTTCATCTTGTTTCTATTTGTTACTGTTGCACCTAGATATCTGAAACTCTCTACCTCCTCTATTCTCTTGTCTTCGAAAAACACATCCTCTACGTTCCTCTCCTCTCTGCTCATACACAATAGTTTGGTTTTATCGAAATTTATTTGCAGACCAACTCTCTCTGCTGTCTCTCTTGGTGGGGTGGTTAGATCTTTCAAATCATCTCTACTCTTGGCAATTAGGTCCACATCATCAGCGTATGTTAGATTATTGACCTTAATGTTGTCCAGTTTACATCCACCCTCTCTATCTATCTATCATTGTTCTAGTTATTTTCTCCATCACCAAGTTAAACGGCAAACAAGATAACACACTTCCTTGCCTCAAGCCATTCTCGATTTCAAAATATTCCGAATATCTTCCATCAGCCCTTACCACTGATTTTGTGTTTGTAAGACAGACTTTTATTAAACGTTTTATCTTGTCCAGTATTCCAAATTCCTTTAGTATGCCCCATACACTCTGTCTGTATATGCTGTCGCACGCTTGCTTGAAATCAATAAACAAATGGTATTGTATCGTATTATACTCCCATGCTTTCTCCATTACCTGTTTTAATGTGAAAATATGGTCAATCGTTGACTTTCCACTCATAAATCCACACTGATAATCTCCTATTACACACTGCGTATACCTTCAATCTGGTATATGGTACTCTAGCAAGGATCTTATATCCAGTCTGTAACAGTGTAATGCTCCTCTAATTTATACATTCGTTTTTATTTCCTTTTTTATGTATTGGTATTATCACTCCTTTATTCCATGATGATGGTATTATTTCCTTTCTCCATACGAGCTGTATTAATTCAGTCTATTTTCTTTCTAAAACTTCTCCACCTAATTCTAAGAGTTCTACTGGGGTATTATCTCTTACTGGAGCTTTATTACTATTTAAACCTCTGATGTATTTTCTTATTTCCTCCAGGTAATCCTCTGGTCCTTGTATATTTTTACTAATCAAAGGATTTTCAGGTTCAGGTCTATTTAAGAGTTAACACCTTGACGTGGTGTATAGGCTTGAGAATCTAAATGATTACAAAAGCTGTATCAATATAGAGGAAATATCTTCAGGATCACCCATATCGAACATGTTTTGTAAGAAAGATCAGACAAAGAGCAGCTCACACACGCAGTCGCAGGACCCACTGTTAACTGGCACGTCCCTGATGGTAAACAAGGAAATTCCTCATAGATATATGGGGTATCGCCATAATGACGGCGTGGACCACTGGGCACCCAATAGATATAGGGCTCTACCGAATATAATGAATAAGGTGAACCAGAGAAATATCTCACCAGAAACCAGTTGGCAAGGAGGTGAGATTAATTCCAAAACCCCTTCATGGTAACCATGAATAGTACAACCAAAACAAAACCTGGCGTTCCTCTTGGATCATCTTCTCCTAAAGATCCAACCAATTTGCTTCGCGTGCTTATGAGAAGTGTGCCACCGAATGTGAGTAAGCACTGCCCAAACAGATCCAAGTCTTGGACATTAAATAGAATGAAGAAAATTGTGACCTATACTTACAACGTAAGAACTCTTTAAGAAGACCACAAGCTTGAGAGTTTAATGGAAGAACTAGACAACATCAATTGGGACATCGTAGGACTGAGCGAAGTCCGAAGAGCGGAAGAAAAGCTGACACAATTACAATATGGTCACCACTTGTTCGACGATAGAGTTAAGGACATAGAAAGATCTAGTGGAGTAGGATTTTTGATAAACCGAGAAGTTGCTGGTAACGTAGTCAAGTTCAGTAGTTTATCGGACAGGGTAGTTTGGACTGTGATTAGGCTGTGTAAAAGATACATTCAAAAATAGTTCAATTTCATGCACCAGCTTCAGAGTTCAGATTATGAAATTAAGTCCTTGTGTGATGATTTAAGTCAGGTAATGGATAAAAAAAAAAAGTAAGCTCACCTTGGTAATAGGCGACTTTACTGCTAGTGGGGATAAAGATGGGAAATGAGTCTTGCACTGGGAAGTTTGAAGTAGGTGAAAGAAATGACAGAGGCGAGATGTTAGTCACTTTTGCAGAGAACTTCAACATGAGGATAATGAGCTCTTTCTTCCAAAAGCGTTTAGGTTGTAAATGGACCTGGAAAAGTTCAAATGGAATAACAAAGAACGAAATAGACTTCATATTAGGAAATGAGAGCAAAAGCGTTAACAATGTTATAGTCATAAAGTCAACATAACTAATGACCATATAATGGTAGGTTGCACAGCTAAATTCAATGTCAGAGCCGAGAAAAATGAACTAATTTTAAGAAAGAAAAACAGCCTTGCAAATATTAAGGATAATAAGAAAAACCTCAGTTAGAAATTAAAAATAGATTGAAAGCTCTAAAAACTAACAAGGACACCGTCGAAGATATTAATTTCAATTTAGTGAATATTATTAGGGAATCGGCAGTGAAAGTAGAAAATACAAAAAGTATTAAAGAAAACAAATACTCCAAAGCTACAAATTACCTAATTAAAAGAAGAAGGACCATGCAGTTTAAAAGCAGGAAAGACGAAATAGAAAGAGTAGAACTAGACAAACTTATCAACAAAGCCAGAGACCAGAGAAAAGAAAGAGAAATGTGGATGAAATAGATGAAAACTATTCGGAAAGGTAAAATTATTAAAGGGACGGAGAGCAGACATGCTTTAGGGAAGGAGGAAATGATATTTCTGAAAGACAGAAATAGAGAAATCATGAAATGCAGAGACAGAATGGTACAAAGAATAGAAGAATTTTACCAAGAACTTTACTCATTGAAGACCACAGTTGAGTCAGTAAATTTATCTGTAGACGTAAGTACTGCACCAGATATTACAAAAGAAGAAGTAGAATTTGTTCTAAAAATAAGAAACGAGGAAAAGCACCTGGGGAAGATGGTATATCGATAGATCTCTTGAAAGACGCAGGGAAAGAAGTTCATATTAAGTTAACTCAGTCGTGCACCCAGTGCTTACGTCAAGAAAGAGTTCATGAATCGTGATGCAGTGCTATAGTAATTTTGCTTCAGAAAAAAGGAGACCAGAAGGACCTTAGTAACTATCGACCAATTAGTTTGCTATCGAATGTATATAAAGTATTCTCCAAGGTCGTTACAAATAGACTAAGTCAATTATTAGATGGGAACCAACCGATAGAACAGGCACGCTTTAGGAGAGGATATTCGACTCTAGACTATTTGCAAACGATGAACCAACTAATCGAGAAAACGACAGAATACAATATACCTCTTTTTAGCTTTTGTAGATTACGAGAAGGCTTTAACTCGGTAGATAAAATAGCAATATCAAACTCGTTATGCAAGCAGGGTACAAACGAACAGATCGGAAGGGTTTTAGAAAAGATTAATACAAAAGATACCGCTATAATTCGACTGCATGAAAATATGAAAAATATCAAGATCGAGAAAGGAGTACGGCAAAGCGATACAATTTCACCCAAATTATATGTAGCTTTCTTGAAAGAGATTTTCAGAAGGTTGAGTTAGGAAGAGAAAGATTTGAAGATTAATGGCATATATTTGAATCACCTAAGTTTTGCGGATGACATTATTCATATTTCAGAGAAAGCAGAAGACTTGCAAAATATGCTGAATGATCTGAACAAAGAAAGTATTGAAGTAGGTTTGCAAATGAATTAAAACTAAAGTAATGTTCAGCACAAAGGTTCAGAGAAAAGATAATATAATCAATGGTGAGAGTATTGAAGAAGTTGAAGAGTATATTTATTTCAGATGATGAAAGTGACAAAAGATCATAATAATGAAACAAAAAGACGTATTGCAATTGGTTGAAAAGTGTTTGGTAAGTATAATAAAATCCTGAGAGGCTCTCTATCATTATGTTTGAAATGTAAAGTTTACAATCGATGCATTCTATCAGCAATAATCTACGGATGAGAGACTTGGAAACTGACAAAGGTGATGGAAAAAAGCTAAGGACTGCACAGAGGAGAATGGAAAGATCAATGATGGGAATAACGCTGAGAGACTGAAAGAGAACAAGTTGGGTGGGAGAGCGGACTAGAGTGAGAGATATTGTGCATGCGGTAAAAGAGAGGATGTGGAATTGGGCAGGTAAGTTGGTGCGAACGACTGATGAGCGATGAAGCAAGTGTGTTACTGAGTGGACGCCGCGAGATAGGAAGCATGGAAGGGGGAGACCAGAGAGAAGGTGGAGAGACGAGATTGAGAATTTTACATGCGTAACGTGGCAGAGGCTGGCACAGTCGCGTGAACCATGGAATGCTATGAAGGTCTTTGTTCAGCAGTGGACTCAGTATGGCTGATTTGATATATATATATATATATATATATATATATATATATACATATATATACTACAATAAAGTAGTAGGTTCTGTCTGTCTGTCTGATGTTTGTTCGCGAACTCCTAGGGTTTTGGAGATAAACCCCCATAACCATATATATTCTGATACCCTATCGCTCCAGGTACATGGCTAACTATATCTAATTAAAAGAAAAAAACATTTTGGCTGTGGTTAAAGTTTAAAGGGGTATAGTGGGGTAACACACCACTACTGTAGTGTCCCTTTACCACGATTGGCATTTTGTGACAAAAATTACTATGATTAAACAAACCATTGTATGTGTTCATAGATATTATCTATATTTGTGAAATTCATGTTGCCACAAACTGTAATAAACTTTGTAAGGAGAAAGCATGCAAATGTAAAATTATTGTATATTGGTCATTTTTACTTTACTGAACAACTTCACACTAGGCTTAAAGACTTTCTTATGGGTCAATAGCTTAGAAAAAAAACTCGAGTTCAAAGATAATAAAAAGTTGGTTTGAGTATTCTCTTACGGCCAAATATATTTTATTTCCAAAGGGCGTCTCCCTCCTCCTTTTTTTTTTTTTTTTTTTTTTTTTTTTTTTTTTTTTTTTTTTACTTTCTTTTCTTATACATTGCATTTGCGTTACCTTTTCCATCGAGTTATATTGATACGTGTAATTTTCTTCCACAAATTCTATCAAAATTAAAATTATCATCATTTGCCCGCAGCAACGCGAGGAAACTTTGGCTAGTTTACATATATATGTATATATATATATATATATATATATATATATACATATATGTATATGTATATATATAATATATATATATAATATATATATATATATATATATATATATATATATATATCCGTAAGTAACCACTAAGAAAAGTAAACTAACGAAGCAGAGCGCTTTCGTATAATTACATCTTCACTGCAGATAGAAAGAAGGAATTACAAAATAAAGAAACAAGGTACAGAATATATGACTGAGTGAGACATGGTGAAGAGGGCATTCGGAGAGGTAGTGGAAGAAATACACGTGACGTTTGAACCGTCCTGGTAACCAACAAGTATGGGACAACTGCTCATAACTTATATTACAATTTAAATAATTTTAAAATTTCATGAGAAATATAACTATCTAATTTGTACAAACCTTGATGGAGATTAACATTAATTCTCTTACTAGATTTGATCAAACTGCATTTAGTTACATTTCCTATCTACCGCCATGAAAGTGAATTGAAGTTTAGTGTATATTGTAAACCAACCAATATTTGTTCATATATACACTATTATTCCTCACACCCTGATGGCGTATATTGATCTATTTTTTCTTCGTTGCTCCTCAGGGCCCTATGCATTTGCGGCCCAGAGTACATCGATGATGAAATAAGATGTATTTACGATATTGGTATTAAGCTACAATACCCCACACATGTTCTTGACACAATTTACAATTGTACTAAAAGGACATTTCATAACCTTAGGTCAACTCAAACTTTCAATATGAATAACATGCTAATTCTACCGTACCAAGAGGACATGCAAAACATTCTAAATATATTACGTAAATTCAACATTAATGTAGTTTTTAACAACAAGAAAAACAATTGCTCATAAATAATTCTGTTAATAGTGATAAGGGGTGTGTGTACAAAATACCTTGTAAATCATGTAATCAGTTTTATGTTGGTCAGACTGCTAAAACACTCAAAACACGAATCAATCAACACAAGAAATACATTAGAGAGGGAAACCAATCTAGCGGCATATTCAACGACATGAACTATTTTAACCACACAGTTGACTGGGAAAACGCTAAAGTCATCACATACAACAACAACATCACAGATAGAAATTCGATTGAATGCAGTTTGATCAAATCTAGTAAGGGAATAAATGTTAATCTCCATCAACGTTTGTACAAATTAGATAGTTATATTTCTCATGAAATTTTAAAATTATTTAAATTGTAATATAAGTTATGAGCAGTTGTCCCATACTTGTTGGTTACCAGGACGGTTCAAACGTCACGTGTATTTGTTCCATTACCTCTCCGAATGCCCTCTTCACCATGTCTCACTCAGTCATATATTCTGTACCTTGTTTCTTCATTTTATAATTCCTTCTTTGTATCTGCAGTGAAGATGTAATTATACGAAAGCGCTCTGCTTCGTTAGTTTACTTGTCTTAGTGATTACTTGAGCATTTTTGAACGCACGTTCCTAGTGCTTTTATTGCATACATATCTATATATCTATATATATATATATATATATATATATATATATATATATATATATATTATATACACTTATATATACACACATATATATATTATATTATATATATATATATATATGTGTGTGTGTGTGTGTGTGTGTGTATATATATATATATATATATATATATATATATATACGTATATATATATACATATATATATATATAACGAGGACATTGCTATCAGAAGAGCCGACAAGACCGCAGCCTTTACCATAATCTCCAAACAAGAATACCTCACAAAAATGGACAACATTCTAACTGACACCTCCAAGTTCACAAAAATCACTCGTAATCCCACGGAACAGATCAAAAAGAAAATCAACAATGTAATAGATACCATCAACGCCTCATCGTCCAGCCCACACTTTAGCAAATTAACAGGGGACTACTCCCCTGGCCACGCTTTTGGAAACGTAAAAAACACACAAGCCCAACAACCCCATTCGTCCTATCATCTCCCAAATTCCCACAGCGACTTATTCAGTAGCCAAAAGACTGAACGAAATTCTCACCCCATACGTACCCACGGATTACGCTCTGACATCAGCCCAAGAATTCCTAGAAATCCTAGCAAATGCCCCTCCCGCAGAAAATCACATTATAGCATCGCTGGACGTGGAAAGTTTATTCACAAACATCGACGTCGACAGAACAATACATTTCATCCTAGATAGAGTCTATCGATGCGACAACACACCGACACTGAACATTCCAGAAGCTTCCTTACGCACCCTTTTAGAGATCTGTACTAAAGAAGCCCCCTTCACATGTCCACGCGGTAATATGTACAAACAAATAGATGGAGTCGCCATGGGAAGCCCCTTAGGAGTTCTTTTCGCAAATTTTTTCATGGGAACCATAGAGAAGCTCACACTCGCCACCAACCGACCATCCATTTATTGCCGCTATATAGATGACATTTTCGTTAGAGTCAAAGATATTCAAGAACTCCAAATACTCAGAGAACAACTTACAGAAGCTTCCGGCCTTAATTTTACGTTCGAAGAATCGAACAACGGACGTTTGCCCTTCCTCGATGTCTTAGTAACCAGTCATAACAACAAGTACACCACATCAGTATACGTAAAACCTAGCAACAAAAACCTATGTCTTAATGGTAAAAGTGAATGCCCTCAACGATATTTAAACTCCACTATCAACGCATACATACGACGCGCCATATCACACTGCTCTACATGGAAAGATACACACACTGAACTGGAAAGACTTACCCAAGTCCTTATTAACAATGGGTATATAGTAACAAGTTAATTAACGAAGCAACAAAACGGGCCATCAACAACTGGTATTCTAACAAACCTACCACACAAAAACAAGAAAACATAAACATATATTACAGAAATTACATGTCATCAGAATATAAGACAGATGAAAAAGTCATTAAGGACATAATTACAAAACACGTCAAGCCCACTGACCCAGAAGACAAAATATCACTGACCATATACTACAAGACCCGAAAAACGTCACAACTTTTACTGAGAAACCGCCCTCCCAAATCGACATCGTCTTTACAAGATAATCACGTCATTTACCAACATAACTGTATCATTGAGAACTGTGGGTCTCAAACATACATTGGAATGACGAGGACTAAACTTACAAGACGTTTGACCTGCCACCTACAACAGGGATCCATAAAGAATCACTATAACACCAAACATAATACTTCCCTCACCCGTCAAAACTTAGAAGAAGGAACAGTAATAATAGACAGAGAAAGAGACTCCCGCAGATTAGCATTTATTGAAGCAATCTATATAGCAGAATTAAAACCAACCATGAACATACATAGTATAGACCTCCAGATTCTCCCATCCCACAAGCGGACCTGACCTCACCTCTCCCAGTGATTCCTGATGACTACGCAGCAGCCAATCAGGATGATCGCTTCACACGACACCACCCAAACAATCAGAAATAAAATAGTATATAAACATCACACACACACACACACAAACAATTAGCCTGAAGATGGTCTACAGAGAAGACCGAAACGTTGCAACCTCATACGGACAGCTACTCAGCAAACTATCAGTCCAACACCGTAAATTAGCAAGAGAAATTGAAGTTCTTAACAAAAAGATAAATAATGCAGAAACAGCAATATCATTTAATCTCGTCTGTCAACAAGAAAATATTCTTCCTGGATACACTAATATATATATATATATATATATATATATATATATATGTATATATATATATACACATACATACATATACCAAGGCTTTTCCCCCTTACAAGGGAGGTAGCCAAAAAGGAAAAGGCATAAAATCATTCCCACACATTCCATCCCTGAATACACTCCACACCCATCCACCCTCCCTCTCATCTTAGCACCTCCTGGATGACGGGTCATCCCTGCACCTTGTCCACTGCCCTGGGTCAGAAGCAATGTCGCAAGACACAACACATCCACAGCAAGGCCGCTTCATTAAATCGGCGACCCCCCTAACCGTCTCCCCATGCATAAAGGAGAAGACGGGGAGAAATCCCTTCGGGCTGCGTCAAAATTTGCTCACACATACTACCTCACCCCCCATCCCCCAGCCCATTCCACCTCATGTATTACAACATCATCCATATACAACCATTCTCCATTCAATCCTGTCTTCTGTCCTCTCCCGTTCTTCCTCAACAGACATTCCCCTCTTCCCCAAAGCCCCCTTCACCCCATCCACCCACCTCATCCTAGGACGTCCCCTCATGTTCACTCCCTCCACATCTGCCTTCCATACCTCTTTTACTAGTCTTTCTTCACTCATTCTTTCCATGTGTCCAAACCATCCTAATACTCTTTCATAAACCCTATCTCCCAAATCCTTTTCCACCCCTGTTCTCCTCCTCACCTCCTCATTTCTCACTCTATCTAGCCTAGTAACCCCCATCATACTTCTCAGACACCTCATCTCAAACACATTCAAACTCCTTCTCTCTTCCTCTCTTATGTTCCATGTTTCTGCTCTATACAGTGCTGTTGGCACAATCACTTCTTCATATAGTCTCCTCTTAGCATCCATTCCCAAATGTCTATTCCTCATTACACTCTTTAATCCACCAAGGCATTTACTCGCTTCTCTCAATCTACATTCTACCTCCACCTTCACTCCACCTTTTCCTGCCACATTTGCAACCAAGTATCGAAAACTATCCACTTCCTCCAGTCGCTCTCCATTAATG
>NC_134790.1:39843836-39846336 GCF_046742065.1 Oratosquilla oratoria | reverse complement strand
TGTGTGTGTGTGTGTGTGTGTGTGTGTGTGTGTGTGTGTGTGTGTGTGTGTGTGTGTGTGTGTGTGTGTGTGTGTGTGTGTGTGTGTGTGTGTGTGTGTGTGTGTGTGTGTGTGTGTGTGTGTGTGTGTGTGTGTGTGTGTGTGTGTGTGTGTGTGTGTGTGTGTGTGTGTGTGTGTGTGTGTGTGTGTGTGTGTGTGTGTGTGTGTGTGTTGCACCTGTGTATGTGTGCATATGAACATGTACACTTGGTGTGTATGTTCTTTAGATTTAGTTGTCCATAGATATGTTTCTGTTAGTGTAAGTTTGTTTTATTTTCTATTTTTTCCAGTTCTCTCTATACGTGGCCATATGCAAAAATGTACTTACATCCAAACAGGCTTATATACATATTTACTAGTGTATTTGTATCTTATATACCGACTATGCATATCTTTGACATTCATTGTAATTTCCTGTAACGTCATTTTTAGTACTGTTATTATCTATGCACTATCTACTATCTGCATCTGTCTACTGTCTGTTTAGTGTTATCATTTATTGAACTCCACACGTCTGGTTTCCTGTCGATTTTGCTCATAACCTCCTCCTTCCTTCCTTTCCTCCCTCCGTCTCTTCTTCTTCCCTCCTCCTCCCTCCCACTTCCCACTCAAGCTCCTCTCACCGTCTTCTTTAAAATCCCCTCCACGTATTCTCCACTATCCCTCCATTCAACTATTTCTTCCTCCACTGACTCAAATTCCTCTCCTCCATCTCACCTCCACATTTTCTTCTTGCCCTCGGCTCGCCCTCCATCTATTCCACTTTAGCGCAAACTCCTCCCGTGTGGAGGTTCCTCCATCAAGGGAGCTCTTGCGTCCCTCCATTCCACGTTTTTTCCCTCCCATTTACTCCATATCGCATTTTCTATTTCCTCCATAAAGAAACATGCAATATCTCGATGGCCTGCTTCTACTAGCTCGCCACGTTGTCTTCCTTCATGTCTCAGTTTCATTGTGTTTTCCTCCTCTCAGTTCAACTTTTTGATCACAAATACTTCGTTAAATTATTTACAACAACACAAAGCTTCTCCTTCGCCTCTGGGACTCTCCAGCATGGTTCATCTTCATCCTTTTACTCACCAACTTTAATCCCCCACCTCCCAACCACAAAACACACACTCTGGCTAACACCCCTTCTTTTTTTTTCTCATTGTAAATCAGCACTAGATTTATCTTCTCTTCGTAATTTTAAGCACCAGTTTAATCCCTCTCCTACCACCACCACACGCACTATAACACTCCTTTCGTTCTATTTTTGAATCAGTGCTAAATTGAATTTTTTTTTTTTCTAAAGTCGGCTTTCTTTGGGATGACGCGTTCTGCATTCTCGATATTGTTGCCAGAATGGGACATGGAACGGCGTAGGATGAACACGATGAGTGATCCGAATGCTGACCAACACTTTTCAAATGCTCTAACCGAGAGTGCCAAACTCGCCTTCAACCACCGAGAGCAGAAGTCATCCTACGCAGACATTGAACCAATCAGGAGCATTCTCTGGGAGAGCCAATTGTTCCCTCTGTTATGTGAAGGTTGCGTATCTACTAAATCCTCGCTAAAACCGAAGTTGTTCTTAAAGTTTCAAGTTTATAGACCTATCGACATTCGAGAGACGATTTGATTCTCCTATTGTGATTCTCTTCTGCTACTTGTTGCCTAAACAAATGAAGATCGGAACGTCCCTATAGAGTCTTCGATGGACAATAGATCCTTTGAAAACAAGAAGAACGAAGCGAGATGAACTTGATCGGAATTGTTATCTTTTCTTACAAAATGCGATCGAATAACAATAGAAAAGCAAACAGAATTAATTAAACAAAATTTTTATCATGCACACAAGCTTACACACGCGCGCATCCGCACATAGGAAGAGAGAGAGAGAGAGAGAGAGAGAGAGAGAGAGAGAGAGAGAGAGAGAGAGAGAGAGAGAGAGAGAGAGAGAGAGAGAGAGAGAGAGAGAGAGAGAGAGAGAGAGGGGGTGGGGGGAGAGGGAGAGGGAGAGAGACAAAGATAGAGAGAGAGAGAGAGAGAGAGAGAGAGAGAGAGAGAAAGAGAGAGAGAGAGAGAGAGAGAGAGAGAGAAAGAAAGAGAGAGAGAGAGAGAGAGAGGGAGAGAGAGAGAGAGAGAGAGAGAGAGAGAGAGAGAGAGAGAGGGTGGGGGGAGAGGAAGAGAGACAAAGATAGAGACAGAGACAGAGAGAGAGAGAGAGAGAGAGAGAGAGAGAGAGAGAAAGAGAGAGAGAGAGAGAGAGGGTGGGGGAAGATGGAGAGGAAGAGAGAGAGAGAGAGAGAGAGAGAGAGAGAGAGAGAGAGAGAGAGAGAGAGAGAGAGAGAGAGAGAGAGAGAGAGAGAGAGAGAGAGAGAGAGAGAGAGAGAGAGAGAGAGAGAGAGAGAGAGAGAGAGAGAGAGAGAGAGAGAGAGAGAGAGAGAGAGAGAGAGAGAGAGAGAGAGAGAGAACTTCC
>NC_134790.1:39828836-39831336 GCF_046742065.1 Oratosquilla oratoria | reverse complement strand
TAGTATCAGTATGGGGTGAATTAATTTTCTTCTTCCTTTCTTCCGAATAATATTACATTCTACAACTTATTTGTATTAATGACAGCAGAGGAATTCCAACTGAGATCCTTTTACACCCACTAAGACAAGTCTGCTTCGACGTCACTATTTAATTTATCCAATAACTTTGAAAGCTACAAATAAGTACCACCCTTTAAGGGCGTGACTTTACCTCCGTGCACCAATCATTTCTATCCTCCTCCACCCTTTTCTCCAATCAGAAAGGCTGTTATGCTGTCTCAAGCAATACTGCTTACGCAAGCAATCTTGTTACGAAGCGAAGTGGCTTAGCGTTAACAATTCACATCAGCACCTCTATCGGTACCCTAGCTTGTGTTTACAAACATTGGGCGGTGAGCGAGAAGATGCAACTCTGCAACTCTGTAGTGGCCATTGTTTTCAAAACATCTAAGTCGTAAAATGAATTTCTCGCAACCTGTCCCTCTATCTACCTACTTGTCTACCTCAATCTACCAGCCTCTTACACAGACAGGGAGGGAAGGAGGAGGAGAGGGTAGAAGATGTACCTAACCTTCCTGACCTAGTGCAGACTGTGACGTCACCACTACGACCGCCTATGCCGCCTTTTAGAACGGAAAGTGTGAGAGTATTGAGTCATTGGATTGCAAAAGAGTTGGAGGAGTGCGAAGGTATGGATCTGGAGAAGTTTTCTCCTTTGACTACCAGACATGTTTTGTTTTTTATTATTGTTGTTTTATTCTCCTTTTCTTATTTCTATGTAGTTTAATTTTCTATTTTGTTTTTATTTAAAATCAATTCAGTTCAACTGATTATTTATATTTCATCTTATTTTGTTCAGTTTTTTCAACATTATTTTACCATATATTGTTTTACTTTAATTGTATTTTTTAATGCCAAACGATATTACTTATCTCTGAGGAGCTCGTAATTGTTAATTGGTTTAGAATGATCTCTTTTGAGCTGAGTTGATTAATGATATATTTATCATATACATCTAATTCGGGACATAACTAGATTATATTTGATCCACATTGATAACTATACGTGAAGGATTTAATCTAAAATGATTGGTAAAACATCTGGGGGTAACGAGTTAATCTCATAGTTAGACTCCAAGTGTAACAGTTTTCTGTTAACTTTGTTCACATTTCGCAAAATGTTCATTTGTATACAAATTCGTTTATTTTTCTTTATGTTACATCTCCGCCTTGTCTTGTTAACAAGAATTTCTCGACATTTGTTGCGAAGATTTTCGTTCATATTCTCCACGGATTATTTTCTCTCACTTCCGTATCATGTATTGGAATCTCGTTAGATTTGAATGTTCTCAATTGCAGCTTCTCTTAGTGTAACTTTCTCTGTTTTCCCTCTCTTATTGACTTCTGTCGTGTTCATACAAATTCTCTTGGATTTCTCTATAACAAATGAACATATGAACTGAAAAGACCAATTACGAATATCTGACTTTTGTTACAATCATACATATACTGTATATATATATATATATATATATATATATATATATATGTATATATGTATGTATGTATATATATATGTATATATGTAGATGTATATATATAAATATATATGTATATATGTAGATGTATGTATGTATATATATATATATGTATATATGTATGTATGTATATATATATGTATATATGTAGATGTATATATATAAATATATATATGTATATATATGTAGATGTATATATACATATATACATATACATATATATATACATATATATATATTCTGTTAAAAACGACAGCAAAAGAATTATTGATTAGTTTTTTCCGTGAGCTCTCAAGCTTGCGAAAAGTAGATTTTTGGTAGGGGGAAAGGGAGTAAATCAGATTTCCAAAATTCATAGGAAACACAAAAGTTATAATAGACACAAAAGTATAGTACACAATAAACACAATACAAGAAATTAATACAAGAAATACAGCAAAAAACAAAATACAAGCACAACAAAATAGTTATCAAGACGTTTCGCAGATCTTTCTGCATCCTCAGTTGAAGTGAAAAGAAAGGGAAAGGGAGCATATTTTAAATGAAATGGGAAGCACGGGGAGAAGTCACCGTGTTGCAACTGGGGGAAGTCACACGCAGGACCACAAACACTGGGAGAGATCACAAGTTGGCGGAAATGGTACTCGGGGAGGTCACTCCCGGGTTCGGCGCCAATCTGCTTCTCAGTCTTTGGGAACGACGTATGGTAGGAGGTTCTTCCCTTTCGCGGGGAATGGGGAGCCTCTGGGAAGGAGAGCCCGATGTCTTGGGATTGTCCATCTGGCTCCTCCGAACAGGTTTCATGCTAGGGAGGAGGGCGAAATCATTTACCTGCCTATTAATGGCAGGTTGCAGCTCCTTTATCCATATGGCTTCCAAGATAGCCAAGCGCTGAGGGTCCTCTTCAGATGGACAATCCCAAGACATCGGGCTCTCCTTCCCAGAGGCTCCCCATTCCCCGCG
>NC_134790.1:39816336-39826336 GCF_046742065.1 Oratosquilla oratoria | reverse complement strand
TTTGAACTAATATGTAATTTGCATTGCATCAACAGAAAAACATAATAATAATTCGGTTTGGCATGTTTACAGAATAGTACACAAAAATAATAATGCATCTTACAGAGCTAAACATGATTCAATAGAATATTAAGACGCCGACCCAAAACGTTTGGATATCTCCCTACGCGTGACGTCCAGAACGTAACGCTCCATTCTTGTCCGTTGAATAATTGACGTTTTTTACCAAAATAACAATTTCATTCATACATTACATAGAAACCACTCCCAGTCATTCCATCCCCGTCATATTCCACTCCCCTCCACCCTCCTCCCTCTCTTTCATCTTGGCACCTCCTGGATGACGGGTCATCCCTGCTTCCTGCCCACTGCCCTGTGTCAGAAGCAGTGTCGCAAGACACAACATATCCACAACAAGGCTGCATCATTAATTTGGTGACCTCCCCTCTCCATCCCCTCATGCAGAAAAGGAGAAGACGGGGAGAAATCCCTTCAGGCTGCGTCAAATTATTTGTCATACATAGCCCCCACATCCCCCACCCACTCCCCTCATGCATCATAGCATCATCCATACACAACCATTCTCCATTCATCCCTACCTTCTGTCCTCTCCCGTCCTTCCTCAACAGATATTCCTCTCTTTTGTAATGCCCCTTTCACCCCATCCATCCATCTCAACCTAGGACGACCCCTCATATTCACTCCTTCCACCTCTGCCTTCCACACTTCGTATACTAATCTTTCTTCACTCATTCTTTCCATGTGTCCAAACCATACCAATACTCTTTCATCAACCCTATCTCCCAGCTCCCTTTCCACCCCTGTTCTCCTCCTCACCTCCTCATTTCTCACTCTATTTAGCCTAATAACCCCTATCATACTTTGCAGACATTTCATCTCAAACACATTCAAACTCTTTCTCTCTTCTTCCCCTATGTTCTATGTTTCTGCCCCGTACAGTGCTGTCGGCACAATCACTCCTTCATATAACCTCCTCTTAGCATCCATTCCCAGATATCTATTTCTCATTACATTTTTTAATCCACCAAGCCATTTACTCGCTTCTCTCAATCTACATTCTACCTCCACCCCACTCCTCCCTTTCCTACCACATTCGCACCCAAGTATCTAAAACTATCCACTTCTTCCAGTCTCTCTCCCTTAATGCTCACTTCTAGCCTGCTGTCACTCTCTCCCCTTGTACATTTCATCACCTTACTTTTGCCCACATTTATCTTTAGCTTCCTTCTTTCACACACCTTCTCAAACTCTGTCACTAACTTCCTCAATCCCTCCTCTGATCCTGCTACAAGCGCAATGTCGTCAGCAAACAACAATTGGCTCATTTCCCACTTTTCTTCATTTTCTTTAACCATCTTCAGCCCCTGACCCACTACCCTTGCATTTACCTATCGCACCACCCCATCCATGTACAAGTTGAACAGCCAGGGCGACATAACACATCCCTGACGAAGCCCTACCTTTACCTCAAACCATTCACTCTCTTTCTAATCCTAACACACGCTCTACTACTCTCGTAAAAACTCTTGACTGCTCTTAACAGCTTTCCTCCTATCCCATATATCTGCAGTACCTCCCACAGTCCCTTCCTGTCTACCCTGTCGTAAGCCTTTTCCAAATCCATAAAACCCCAAAAAACATCCTTACCTTTTCCTATAGCTTTCTCATATATGTCTTAACACAAAACTCTGATCTGCACAACCCCTACCTGTCCTAAAACCACACTGTTCCTCACCAATTACTCCCTCTGTTCCTCTCCTAATCCTCTCAATCAAGATCCTCCCATAAGCCTTCCCAACTACACTTAACAAGCTGATCCCTCTGAAACTACTACACTCACACTTGTCCCCCTTTCCCTTGTAAAGCGGAACGATACAGGCACTCCTCCAGTCCTCCGGCTCTCATCATCTTAACAACTATTTTCACTTCATCTTTCCCTATTTCTCCTCCATTTTTCTCACTCATCACTCTCATTTTCTTAGCGCTTCCCACTGCAACTTACTTTGTCTCCCTATTCTTATTCACATTTAGCAACTCCATAAAATACTCTGCCCACCTTCCTCTCACTGCTTTCTCTATAATATACATAGTAAATACATAGGTAAAGTTAAATAATAAACAAACAGGTAAATAGTAAATAATAATAAATTGACATATAACTAATAACAAATGAGATTCAAGCAAATAATAATAAACAAACGGACAAATGATAACAAAACAAATAGACAAATAATATAAGAATAAATTATAGTCATTACAGCATCATGCTTAGGTGTTTATCTAAACGATTCTTAAAGCTTCGAACTGAACTACATTGCACTGTCTCAGCAGGAAGTTCATTCCATTCATTAACTACACGGTTGGCAAAGTTGTTTCTACCCACTTCTAAATTAAATCTATATTCGGACAGTTTGAAACCATTGTTTCTTGTCTGATTCTCATTCAGTGTGACAATTTTGTCACTTTTAATGTTGTCAATTCCCTTTAGAATCTTAAAGACCTGTATCAAGTCACCTCTGAGTCTACGCTTTTTTAGGGAAAACAGATTCATATGTTTTAGTCGATTTTCGTATGATTTATTTTTTTATATTTGGAATAAATTTTGTGGCTCACCGTTGTACTTTTTCCAATCTGTCAATGCCTTTATTGAGATTTGGTGACCATACGGAAACAGCATATTCCAAATGTGGACGAACTAACGATTTATATTGCTTGTTATTGAATGATGAACTTCTGAGGTCAAAAGATCGCGCAATCAGTCCTGGAATCTTATTTGCTTTCTCAGAGGCTGAAATACATTGCCTGGATGATTTGAAATCGTTACTGATGATTACTTGTATTAAATTTTATTAGCTACTTTTCAGACTATTTCTGTAATTTATATAAATCTTCTTCAATATCTAATTAGTTTAGGTGATCATTTGCTATTCCGCACAGATTTGTATAATCAGCAAATTTGGAAACGGTAGATTTTGGTCCATGATCTATAACATTTATATATACTATGAATACAAGTGGCCCAAGAACGAAACCCTGAGGAACTCAACTTGTATCATTTTTTTTTTATCCAGAAGTTTTTCCATTTAAAACAACTCTGTTTTCGATCATCCAACCAATTACTAGTCCAACTTAATAGGCTGCCACTTATTCCCTGTGAAGCTAATTTAATAAGCAGTCTTTTGTGGGGGGCGGCATCAAAAGCTTTTGCAAAGTCTAGATATATTAAATCTATATTGTTTCTTTGATCATAATTCGAGATAACTTTGTTGTAGAATTCGAGTAAGTTAGTCACACAAGAACGTTTCCGTCTGAAACCATGCTGGCAATCATTTATCAAACAGTTACTTTCTAATGATGTTCGATAGCATCTCTGATAATAGTTTCCATAATTATTCCTAGGATTGAAGTCAAACTTATAGGCCTGTAGTTTTTTTTTTTATTATTATTATTTTTTTTTTTTTTAAGTATAGGAGTAATGTTAGATAGCTTTCATTCTCTTGGGACATCTCCGGATATGATGAATTTCTTGAAAAAAATTTCTAATGAAACAACAATTGAATTTTTCATTTTCTTAAACATTCTTGGATGGCAACCGTCAGCCCCTGGTGTTATATTAACTTTGAGTTTCTCTATACATCATTTAATTATTTATATCGTTATATTTACCGTAGTAAGTTTACCCTAGAATTTTCACAGGTTTCAGTTTGGAGTTCACTTTAAGGTGTTTCGTTTACGAATACTGAGCTAAAAGAATTGTTTAAGATATCACACATTCCTTCATTTGAATATTCGAGTTGACTGTCAGCAGATAATTGTGGATCAATGTAATTCCTAACAACCTTTTTATCTTTAAAGTAACTATAGAATTCTTTGGGGTTCTCTTTGGATTTATTAGCGATATTCATTTCGTGTATTCGTTTTCCTTTTTTATTGTCTTTTTTTAAACTCTCTGTATTAATACATAACTTTGACAGTCATTAGATGCACCCGAGTACTTATATTTCTTGTAAGCCTGTCTCTTTGTAGCAATGCTCTTTTCTGTTTCTTTGTCAATTCAATTTGGGCAAGCCTGATTTGGGGGACGTCTGTCTTTAAAAGGAATATATGTATGAATCATTTTAGTGAGCCTATTTTGAAATATTTTCCATATCTGATCTACAGGTCTTTCGCTTAATTTTGTCTCCCTATCTGTAAGCTGAAGCTCCTGACGTAGTCCTATGAACTGAGCTTTACTGAAATCGAGTATTTTAGAAACACAAGTATCTATTCTAAAATTTTTAGTAGTTTGAATCTAACTAAGTTGTGATCGCTATTTGCAGCAGTTTCACCGACTTCTAGATCAGTTATTATGGTTTCGCGGCCAGTGATCAATAGATCAAGTAAGTTTCCATGTCTTGTGGGCTGTTTTACATGCTGAACTAAGTAGTTGTCACCAAGAAAGTCAATCAAGCTACTACCTATATGGTCATGTTCAATGGTCATCCAATCAATGTCAGTAAAATATAAATCACCCATTATCAATAAATCCCGGCTGCAGAAACTAGACAGTTCTTGAAATATCAGTTTGTCGTCTGCTAATGATAATGTCTTTGGCCTACATATTACACCTACATGCATTTTTTTGTCCATTTGTTTTGGTTAATTCTACCCATAAACTATCATATGCATCCTGTTTCACTTTCTCTAAAACACAAGCATGGACATTGTTTTTAACGTACAACAGAACACCCCCACATTTCTTGTGGTTTCTATTCTGATGAAAGGGTTTAAATCCCGCAATATCAAATTCAGCTTTAAACTCTTTACCATTCATCCATGTCTCGGTTATTCCTATCCTATCGAGATTTTCGCTTTTGACATACGCCTGTATTTCTTGGAACTTGTTCTTAATACTACGAGCATTAAAGATCATGGTTTTAAGAATCTCGTGATTATTTCTTTTTGACACGTTTTGAGTTTCAATATCATACGTTACATTATAATTTTGTTTTTTATTGACACCTTGCTCTATATTGATATTTAGTCCTTCATTGACATTCAATGCCTCATTAACATTTCTACCATCAAAATAACATTTCCCCCATCACGAACATCTGGTCGCTCATGGTCATCCGATCTCATTTTTACACTTTGTCCCCCTACATCACCGCGTTTCACACCGGCCACCCGTCGTTCATTGACATTCTGTCCGGCATCCCTTCCTAAAAATATATGTTGTCCTCCAGTGACATTATACACTACCGTGATATTTTGTCCTTCACTATCATTACATCCCATCGTGATATTTTGTCCTCCACTGTTATTACATCCCATCGTGATATTTTGTCCTTCATTGACATTCTGTCCGGCATCCCTTCCTAAAATTATATTTTGTCCTCCACTGACATTTTATCCTACCGTGATATTTTGTCCTCCACTATCATTGCATCCCATCGTGATATTTTGTCCTCCACTATCATTACATCCCATCGTGACATTTTGTCCTTTGAAATTACATCCTAATGTAACATTTCGTCCTTTACCGACATAATATCCTAAAATTACATTATGTCCTATACTGGCATATTGTTCTACATTAATGCTATACTCTACTCTGTTTTCCCCAGTGCATTGTATTCCCCTTCTCTTTGGGTTTTTACCCCAAAAAAGGAACTAGTTCATTACAAACTCCCACAGTGAGGTTTGTAAGAACACCTTTGCCTCTACGGGTAAGGTGGATCCCATCAGAAGCATAAAGGTCATGACTCCTGGAAAAGAGATACCAAGGATCAAGAAAGTGGTATCCCAGTTGCGTGCACAATCGTGATATCCTCTCATTGATCCCTATGGCTCTACTGTTCTAACACGAGCCTGCGTAGATCCACGGAAGGATCCCACAGACTACGTGACGGCTCCCACGTTCCTTCATCTCCTGAAGGAGGACCTTGTAATTCCGAACAAGTTCCTCTGATCTCACCCTACCCACATCGTTACTTTCCGTATGAACAATCGTAACCGTGTTCGTCCGTCTTTGCTCCCTGATGGTCTGGGTACAATCGGCGATCCCACGGCCCGGTTGACATACAAGCATGCAACGTCGTTTGGTCTTCCACTGCAGGATGCCGCCATAGCACCATGGAGTCCCCCACCACCAAGAACTCCTGATTTTCAGCCACTTCACCCTCCAGCAGAGCAAAACGATTGGCTAGAGCCAGTTGCTGCTCCTCAGGGCACCCGCTTACCGAACGCGGACTCGACAAACGGGACCCCGCGGAGCGCCACTCGCTCACGGCAGTGCCAGAAGGGGAAGAAGTAGAACGCTCTTTGGGTTGCGGGGAGGATTCACTTTTCTCACAGAGCGCACTCCTGAGAAGACGAATTTCCTCCTCACACATCCTGAGACGGTCCTCCAGGTTCATACAACCTTCACAAGCCATTTCGCTCCTCCTTCAGCAATACAAACGGCAAAGAGAAAATATAAATCAACAAAAGAAACCCAAGGCGTCTCTAAATAAACTAAATACACGAAGCTTACTCTGCTTACCTTATACTATTACTCTTACCTTTGGAGAACAGTAACAGAATACTATTTTGATTCTAAATTAATAGAATACTACACTTTATATTATATCTGTAACTGTATAGCGTTATACGTATACAATTACAAGAATACAACACAATCACTTGTCACTATTCGGAGATATAAATTTGACAGGTGTTCGCTAGCTGGTGTCTGTGCGGAAAACGAGCTCTCTAGCTAAGGTCACGAAGCAGACTGAGCTGAGGTCACGAAACAGACTGAGGTCACAAAGCAGACTGAGGTCACGAAGCAGACTGAGGTCATGAAGCAGACTTTGATAATAATTCTGTTACTGTTCTCTCTCGTTATTGTTGTTGTTCTTGCTCTTGATTCTTTCTTGCTTCCTGTATTACGATCCTTTTGTTATCTTCATTTCCTCGTTGCTGTTCATTCTTTCCTCACTTTTAGTCACTCCCTCTTCAATCTTTACTATGTTCTACTTCCAGCCTTTCCGTGGACCAGTTGGTCTCCATTCATATGTTATATGCCAGTACGCTATCCTCCGTAGGAGAGTTCATAGAACTCTCTACTCCTCTGGAGAGCTCAAAGAACTCCTTCTTTCACAATAGATTTCAAAGAACTCTCCACCCCATCAGGGGAACTCAGAGTACTCTTTCCTCCTCTGGGGAGCTCGAAGAACTCTTTCCTCCAAAGGGAAGTTCCAGTAACTCTCCAATCCTCTGGAGAGCTCAAAGAACTCTTCACTCCGCAGGGGAGCTCAAAGAACTCTCCACTCCGCAGGGGAGCTCAAAGAACTCTCCACTCCGCAGAGCTCAAAGAACTCTTTCCTCCACAGGGGAGCTCAAAGAACTCTCCACTCCGTTGAGGAGCTCAAAGAACTCTCCACTCCGAATGAACACTCAAAGAACTCTTTCCTCCATAGGGGAGTTCAAAGAACTCTCCACTCCACTGAGGAGCTTAAAGAACTCTCTCCTCCGCAGAGGAACTCTAAGAACGACCCATGTTGTTGCGAAAATCAAACATCCCCCCCAGCGTTGTCTTTTCTCTTTGGCGGGGCGGGAGAGAAACTTCGAGTTCTGTTGGTCTCTGTTCTTAAGAATTTTTATGCATGAAGGGGGCCGGATGCTGGAAGGTAGCTTGGAAGGGAGATGGGGAGCGGGAGGGAAAAGGGTAAGAGAAGAGAAGAGGAGAGGGAAGGAGAAAATGAAAGGAAGGGAGGATAAGGGAAAGGAAGGAAAACAGGGGGAACTGGAAGGAAGCTTGGAAGGGCAAGGGGGTACACTGGAAGGGAGCTTGCAAAGAGGAAATGAAGGGGAAAGGAGAGTGGGGATACTGGAAGGGAGCTTGGAAGGGGGAAGGGAAGGAGAAAGAAAAGGGGGTACTAGAAGGAAGCATGGAAATGGAAGGGAAGGGGAAGGGGGTATATTGGAAAGGAGCTTGGAAGGGGAAGTGGAAGGGAGGATAAGGAAGGGAATTTGGAAGGTAGAGGGGAAAGGGAATGAGAAAAGAAAGGGGAGGGTGAGGGGGTATACTGGAAGGGAGCTTGGAAGGGAGTGTGGAAGGAGAAGGGGAAATGAAAGATACTTAAAGAGAGCTTGGAAGAGGAAGGGGGGGTACTGGAAGGAAAATTGGAAGGGAGCTTGGAATGGGAAGGGGGATACTAGAAGGGAGCTGAGAAGGGGAAAGCAAAGGGGAAGTAAAGGGTGATACTGGAAGGGAGTTTGGAGGGAAAGGGGAAGGGAAAGGGAGATACTGGAAGGGAGTTTGGAGAAGGGGAAGGGGAAGAGCAAGGGGAATACTGGAAGGTAGCTTGGAAAGGGGAGGAAAAGGGAAGGAGAAGGAGAAGGGAGCTAGGAAGGTGGAGGGGATGCAAGGGAGTCGGGGTCTAGGGGGAGAAACTAACTGAAATAATAGTAGTCTCTGGAATACTGGAGGGCGAGGGGCGTTAGGGCCTAGGATAGAGGGATTAAAGGAGAAGGATGAAGAGGAGAAAGAGGAGGAGGGGGCGAGTGCGAAGGTTCAGAGCGGAAGAAGAGGGAGTGGAACAGGATGAAGAGGTGGTGGTGGTCGAGGAGGAGGAGGAAGTGAAGGAGGAAGAGGAGGTTAAAGTAGGAGGAGGAATCGAGGGAGAAGGAAACGGACAAGGAAGATAAGAATGTTGCAGAGGATGAGGAGGAGGAAGGAAAAATGGGGATAAGTAAAGAAAGAGGGTAAGAAAGGAGGGAGAAGAGGAAGAGAGGAAGGAACGAGAGGTGGAAGAAAATAAGGAGAAAATGGAGGAAGAAAGGGAAATGGAAGAAGAGGACAAGAGGAAGAGAATGAATGGCGAGAAAGGTGGGAGTAGGGAGAAGGATAGGGAGTAACGACAAAGGAGAATGAGGGATGAGAATAGTGGGAGTAGGGAGTAGGCACAAAGGAGAATGAGGGATGAGAAATGTGGGAGGAAGAAGTAGGGATAAAGATAGGGAGTCAGGAGAGGGGAGGATTAAAAAGAGGAAGAATGGAAGTAGGAACTAGCAGTTGGAGTAAGGGCAGACGAGAATAAGGGAGGACAAGGGTGGCAGTAGGGAGTAGGGAGTGTGAGCACTAATCGACCAAATCGACCTTGTTTTTGCAACTACGAACGAACTTCATTCCCACTTGAGGAAGTGCCTTCACCACACCCAATCCCAAAGTTGTTGTTCTGTAAGGGGTGGCGGCGAGGGGGGGGTTACAAATTGTCTAAGTTAGGTTGTCTTGCTCTTCACTGCATAGGACCAATGGAGATGACATAGGGAACTTGTGTGTGTGTGTGTGTGTGTGTGTGTGTGTGTGTGTGTGTGTGTGTGTGTGTGTGTGTGTGTGTGTGTGTGTGTGTGTGCGTGTGTGTGTGTGTGCGTGTGTGTGTGTGTGTGTGTGTGTGTGTGTGTGTGTGTGTGTGTGTGTGTGTGTGTGGTGTGTGTGTGTGGTTTTATATATATATACATATATATATACATATATATACACATATATATATATGTGCAAGGTAACCACTTAAGAAAATAAACAAACGGATCAGAGCGCTTTCGTATATTACATCTTCAGCGAAAGCGCTCTGTTCCGTTTGTTTATTTTCTTAAGTGGTTACCTTGCATTTATAAAACACACGTTCCTAGTGTTCTTATTGCATATATACATATGTATACATACATATGTATATATACATATGTATATATACATATGTATATATACATATTTATATATACATATGTATATATATATATGCATGTGCTCACCTGCTCACCCTCCTGTTAGACTGCTACGGTCTGTCAGTTATTGCACCAGAGGAATCTTTTCCATTGGGTTCTGTCTTCGTATGCGTTTGTTCTCCCAACTTCTTACATGGTGGTACCTCTCTCCTCGATGCCCCTCCCTATGTTTGTCCTCCACCTCATTCGCGGTCTTCCTACAGGTCTTTTTTCAGTTGGTCTCCATTCG
>NC_134790.1:39798836-39801336 GCF_046742065.1 Oratosquilla oratoria | reverse complement strand
GACTAAAAACACGTGGGCGTAAG
The DNA here is from genome assembly GCF_046742065.1 of Oratosquilla oratoria. NCBI lineage: Eukaryota > Metazoa > Arthropoda > Malacostraca > Stomatopoda > Squillidae > Oratosquilla > Oratosquilla oratoria. The sequence goes on along the minus strand of NC_134790.1, from coordinate 39,801,313 downwards.
TCTAAATAAAAATATTCTTCTAAAAAACAAAAATGACGAAAATACAAGAGGTGAATAATTTAAAATAAAAGAGGTGAATAATTTACCTTTGTTTGAAGGTGGTGCGTAGCCCCCCGCGAGCGAAGCAAGGTGCGCCGCAGCCCAAGCCCCCCGGCGCAGCCGGGCTGGCGAAGCCAGGGGCTTGTATATACTGTATATATATATATATATATATATATATATATATATATATATATATATATATAATATGTGTGTGCGTGTGGGCGTATATATATAGAGAGAGAGAGGATTAAGCATATTAACTTACACTCTCTGGAAAGACGCAGAGTGCGGATTGATCTAATAGAGTTGTTCAAGTGAATCAAAAGCTTCAACAAGGGTGAAGCTAACAAGGTCATCATATTAAAACAACAGGGCAGGACTCGCAGTAATGGATTTAAACTGGCCAAATTTAGATTTAAGAAGGAAATAGGCAAGAATTGGTTTAATAATAGGGTGGTCGACGAATGGAATAGACTTAGTAACTATGTATTAAGCGCTATAACTATCAGTTGTTTTAAAAAACGATTAGACAACTTTATGGATGGAGATGACAGGTGGTGATGGATACGGAGCTGCCTAGTGTAGGCCATATGGTCTCTTGCAGTCTCCTTTATTCTTATGCTCTTATGTTCTTACACACACACACACACACACACACACACACACACACACACACACACACACACACACACACACACACACACACACACACACACACACACACACACACACACACACACACACACACACACACACACACACACACACATATATATATATATGATGTGTGCGTGTGCGCGCGTATATATATATATAAATTTATATTTATATATATATATATATATATATATACATGTATATATATATATAATTATATATACATGTATATATATATAATATATATATATATATATATATAATGTGTGTGTGCGTGTGCGCGTGTATATATGTATATGTATATATATATATATATATAATATATAATGTGCATTTATAAGTGTATGTATATTTATATTTACGCGTGTATGTACACGACAAATACCTGCACTGTTGTTCTGCTAGAAAGACGTCAGGGAGGACCATCTCCCTGCCGCCCGTCTTCAAAATACGTCCATCTTCAGGCACATCCCTTGGGAGATGGCATTCTTTTCCTGGACTTTGCACAAAACCCCTGACACTCTAATGTGACTGTTTCATCCTCTTTTTCGTCAGCGGACAACCGGCGACTGCTCCTTTACTTCTAATACTATAGCCCGGTGAAATAGAGCCCCACACCCGCACAACACATAAAACGGTCAAAGGTTTCTTCCCAGAGAGATCATGGGATGGACTGAAGGACAGTTGCCAGCCGCTGTGGGGCTGTGGGTTACTAGTCAGTGACACCCGAGGCAGCACGTACTAAATAAAAAAGATAATTTCTAAGGACAGAATCGATCTCGTAAAACGTAACTGCGGATAGAAAAAGAAAAACTCGTTCGCAATACATAGACAAAGGGCGAAATTAATACAGAAGAACTCAAATATAAAAGACAATATAAAGGATGGGACTATTTGACCCTAAGAAACCCAACCGAAGAACGCATGCGCCCTAAGAAAGAAGCAGAAGCTAAAGAGGAAGCTGGAGGAAAGCCCTTGACGTTCTGGAGACTCTTGACCAAATATGGAAATATGCTCCGGCTGGACATGCGAATGATGTCACAGAGCTCGCCTTTGCCTTAGCCGTTCCCGCTGAATGCCGCAGACCAGACATATGCTCTTCCCTCCACGTCAAGATGGAGGGGATGTAAATGTATTGGCTTATGCATAGATGTAGGGACAGGCGCTCACAGATGTCTACTGGTAGACCTTGTTATCTGTAGCCTTGTGTTTTTTGTATTTTCATTCATGACTGTCTTTTTACACTGACAGAATATTCCAACGACGATAGTGTCTCACTGCCTAAATATCATGCAGGAATAATACAATACTGAATGTGAAAGATTTATAAAGTTGGACACTGCCATTCATATACGAGTAATGTAGCCATCAAGACGTTTCACGGCGACTGAGGCGCGTGCGTCCTCAAGGCCCTTTTAGCACAAACGTACAATAGACACAACAGTCTTTGATTAGCCTCATTGACCTTTCTAACATATAGAACAACACAGATACTTACCTATTTGAGTATTTGCACTTATCCGTGATCAGATAAACACAAACACACACATATTTACGCTCAGGTGCATCTTAAATAAAAAGAAATGCGTAATTGACAAATTAGAAAAAAAAATAAAATCTATTTTACACCAGTCAGCTGTCTCACCCAATTTGATCTCCTTTTGTACTTGTGAGTTTCATTCATTCTCTGAGGATTGTATATCTTAGTTTCTTTAGCCTTTTCTAAGTCTGAGATCTGTAAACCATAGTATTACCTAATGATTGTAAAATTTGAGTTT
>NC_134790.1:39788836-39791336 GCF_046742065.1 Oratosquilla oratoria | reverse complement strand
CCCCTTTTGAGTCTATTTCTAGATCTTGTCCGAGTCTCGTTGTAATGAGTTGCAATCCTCCTCAGTTTTTACTTTCTTTAGTATTTTTGCGTCGTCTGCAAAGAATATCATATAACGCTATTCCTTCATCCATATCATTTATGTATATGGCAAACATGATCGGGGCCAGTACTGATCCCTGCGGGACACCACTTATCATTTCTTCCCAATTTGAGAATTAATCTCTAATTACTACTCTCATTTCCCTCCCAGTCAGGATGTCTTTCATCCATTCCAATAATTTTCCTCTGATGCCACCTATTGACTCTATCTTCCTTATTAGTTTATTGTGTGGTACCTTATCAAATGCCTTTTGTAGGTCCAGAAAGGCACAGTCTGCCCAACCATCTCTCTCTTGTATTATAAGGATTACAAAGGCGGAGCATACCGACAGGAGACCTTTTGATCCATATCTAGGTCGGATGCGAAAAAAAAATCATATTAATAATAAAATAATAAATAAAAACTATGATAGTGTAAATAACAAATAAAATACATAAATAAATGCATAGGTATAGTTAAATAATAAACAAACAGGTAAATAGTAAATAATAATAAATTGACATATAACTAATAATAAATGAAAATCAGACAGACAAATTATAACAAAACAAAAACAAATAATATAAGATAAATTATAATCATTACAGCATCTTACTTAGGTATTTATCTAAATGATTCTTAAAGCTTCGAACTGAACTACATTGCACTACCTGTGCAGGAAGTTTATTTCATTCATTAACTACACGGTTGGCAAAGTTGTTTCTACCTACTTCCAAATTGAATCTATTTCCGGACAGTTTGAGACCATTGTTTCTTGTCTGATTCTCATTCAATGTAAAAATTTGGTCACTTTTGATGTTGTCAATTCCCTTTAGAATTTTAAAGACCTGTATCAAGTCACCTCTGAGTCTACGCTTTTTTAGGGAAAACAGATTCATATGTTTTAGTCGATTTTCGTATGATTTATTTTTGATATTTGGAATCAGTTTTGTGGCTCGCCGTTGTACTTTTTTCAGTCTGTCAATGTCTTTAATGAGATTCGGTGACCATACGGAAACAGCATATTCCAAATGTGGACGAACTAACGATTTATATAGCTTGTTAATGAGTGATGGACTTTTGAAATCAAAAGATCGCGCAATCAGTCCTAGAATCTTATTTGCTTTCTCAGAGGCTGAAATACACTGCTTGGATGATTTGAGGTCGTTACTGATAATTACACCGAGATCTTTTTCACTATCCACTTTTGTTAACGAATTTCCAAATAACTTGTAATCGTACTTACTGTTATTTTTACCTATGTGCATTACCTTGCATTTTTTGTGTTAAATTTCATTAGCCACTTTTCAGACCATTGCTGTAATTTATCTAAATCTTCTTGAATATCTAAATGGTTTGAGTGATCATTTGCCACTCCGCACAGTTTTGTATCATCAGAAAATTTGGAAACAGTAGATTTTAGTCCATGGTCTATATCATTTATATATACTATGAATAGAAGTGGCCCAAGAACGGAACCCTGAGGAACTCCACTTGCAACACTTTTCCATCCAGAAGTTTTTCCATTTAAAACAACTCTCTGTTTTCGACCATTCAACCAATTACTAGTCCAACCTAATAGGCTACCACTTATTCCATGCAAAGCTAATTTAGTAAGTAGTCTTTCGTGTGGGACGGTATCAAAAGCTTTTGCAAAGTCTAGATATACTAAATCTATATTGTTTCTTTTGCCATAATTCGAGATAACTGTGTTGTAGAATTCGAGTAAGTTAGTCACGCAAGAACGTTTCCGTCTGAAACCATGCTGGCTATCATTTATCAAACGGTTACTTTCTAAATGATGTTCGATAGCATCTCTGATGATAGTTTCCATTATTTTTCCTACGATTGAAGTCAAACTTATAGGCCTATAGTTATTTGGTTTCTTTTTGTCACCTTTTTTTGAATATGGGAGTAACGTTAGCTAGCTTCCATTCTCTTGGGACATCTCCGGATATGATGGATTTCTTGAAAATAATTTCTAATGGAACAACAATCTCATTTTTCATTTCCTTTAAGATTCTTGGATGCCAACCGTCAGGCCCTGGTGTTTTATTAACTTTGAGTTTGTCCATACACCTTGAGTAGAAGCAGATCAAGTTTGTTGTACATGATTTTCCTTGTCTAAATTAAAACTGATTTGGATTCAGTATAGTTTTTTCTTCCAAATGTTTAATCCATCTATTTTTGATGACCTTTTCGCAAATTTCTGCTACTGTGCTCGTCAGGGAAACCTGTGTGTAATTTGTTGGGTCTCCCTTGTTTCCTCCCTTATAAATCGATATAATGTTTGCATTCTTCCAGTCCTGTGGCAATTTTCCTTCTTTAAGTGAGAACTTAATTATATTGTATATTTCAGCTGTTAATTCTTTCATACATTTTTTCAGTATCCAATTTCCAATTTCGTCTGGACCATATG
>NC_134790.1:39776336-39783836 GCF_046742065.1 Oratosquilla oratoria | reverse complement strand
GGCGGAACGACTGGACCGTGAACCAAGTCGTTTCGTTTTGTAGGGTCGAGATAGCATGGTCAGTAAGATCTTTGCCTTATAAGACGTAAGCCGCCTAGGCAAGGGTTCGAATCCCAGTGGATGAGTCTATTTCCAAAAATTGTCAAATGATAAAAACACTTGTCGGAAGACTAACCTGCATAAAGGATTTGATGAAATACATTACGTAGCATGTTCTGTCCGAGTGCCCTCGGCGGAACGACTGGACCGTGAACCAAGTCGTTTCGTTTTGTAGGGTCGAGATAGCATGGTCAGTAAGGTCTTTGTCTTATAAGACGTAAGCCGCCTAGGCAAGGGTTCGAATCCCAGTGGATGAGTCTATTTCCAAAAATATATATATATGTATGTATATATATATATATATATATATAAAAATTCAACCATAAATCACTTAATTCCATGCCATCGCAGTCGAGACTGAAGAATCGCTCGATGGAGGCATTCGTTGGAAATTGAAACGTGGACGAGCCGAGGATTCGAACCCAGCTAACCCGTAACAAAGTTACAGTGACTTAAACCAATACGTATATATATATATATATATATATATATATATATATATATATATATATATATTAAAGTAGTAACTTCTGACTGTCTGTATGTTTATTTGTTTGTTTATTTATTTTTTTGTTTGTTCATGAACTCCTCCTAGGGTTCTGGAGATAGACCCCCATAACCATGTATATATTCTGATACCTTATCACTCCAGGTACATGGATAACTATATTTCATTTAAAAGAATATATCATTTTGGCTAGGGTTAAGGGTTAAAGAGGTAAGGTGTGGTAACACGCCACTACTGTAGTGTCCCCTTAGCAAGATTGTCATTTTTGTGACAAAAATTACTGTGATTAAACAAACCAATGTATGTGTTCATAAATATTATTTATATTTGTGAAATTAATATTGCCACAAACTATGATAGCCTTTATAAGGAGGGTGCATATAATGTAAAATGATTGTATAATTTTACCAAATGTTTCAATATTATTTATTTTTATTTTACTTTTTCGTGGGCGGCATCCAGACTCGAATCCTTCCAACGTAGCAATCGCTCACGCTCCCCAATCCTGAGCCCTCGCTCCCCCTCGTCAGAGGCAACCAAAATCTCCTCCGGACTCCCGCGCCGCGTGGCCATACCACGAGCCAGCTCGACCGGGAGGCCTAAATTGAACCAGCACTACTCCTGATACAGTCCAGTCTAACGATAGTGCATCCTCATTCTCCTCCGACAGCGAATTGCTTACCCTCCAAGCCCCTAAGGCTAACTAAACTTCCTTTCAAAACTCTCTCCAATTAGTAGGACTCACTGAAGCCAACTATTCCTATGGATATACTGGATTTGCCGACTGGGAAGGTTTCAAAAACACACTTACGACATACACCAACACAAACAAGAACAACGCTCCACATGCGGCGATAGAGCAGGAATGGCGCTCACTTACAAAGTTTGTCAAAAATGCGGTAAAAACGCACATTCCTAGAACAAAGCACTAACAGACTACCCATTGCACTACAGAGCGGATTTACAGACCTATTACAGGCACCCCTAGAGGCCCGTGTCGCTATCCTACAAGACATGCACTGGATACAGAGGAGCCTGAGGAAGTTCCTTTACATCGATTGACATCGTGAGGAGGAGTAACTGATGGCCTCGTTCTCCGGCGTCTGTGCGACGGACCCTTCCAAGTTCTGGAGGACCGTCAAACGTCAGCTGGAGGAATGTTCTGCGCCTCCACCCAAGGTCATCAACCATCTGAACCACTCTGCACACTCCCCCAACACCAAGCTGACCTTCTGGCGTCAGCATGGAGTGAGGTATTTAAACCCCATCCTATGCAAGGACCACATTGCTTTAGCACCTTGCACAGTGTTAACGCTTTCATGAATAGATATAGTGACCTCATTCCCGAGGAGACTGTTGATCTCTCTCAGTTAGATGAAGATGATCCCCTTATCTGCCCCATCGTTTTGGAGGAGGTAAAGGGGGTTATCTTGGCTTTAAGATTCAAATCCCCTGGCCCTTCAGCCATCGATGCACACCTACTCAAACGTATGCCAGACAACATAACCTCACGCATGACGACACTATACAATAGCTCACTATCCTCTGGGTACTTCCCACAACTTTTCAAGGCCTCCCAAACCACCCTCATTCTCAAACCCCATAAACCCACCTCCGCCCCCTTTTCATACCGGTCGATCTCCCTTCTAGAGTACTTTGGTATTGTGTTTGAGCACGTTCTTTGCCGCCGCCTGACCGTGTACCTAGAGATGGAGAATGTGCTGAGGGATTGCCAGTTTGGTTTTTTGGCCGGAGCGCGGTGCAGACAATGTCATTTCCATGGTCACTCAATGGGTTCAAAGACTGCCAGACGGTCGCCCTGGTAAGGCCATTTTGGTTTGTAAGGATGTAGAGAAGGCATTCGATACTGTCTGGCATGAAGGCCTTAAGTACAAATTGTACCACAATTCCGACTTTGCCCTGCCGTTCACAAGGTTGCTCTGCAACTACCTGGACGACAGGACAACAAGAATAAAGTGGCGGGGCTGTCTGTCCCAACCTTTTGTGCCGAAGGCTGAAGTACCGCAAGGGTCAGTCCTTGCCCCCCACTCTGTACAATCTATATACGAATGACCTGCCAGAGCCAGCTTATCCACGCAACCGAGCTCTAACTCTTTCGTATGCGGACGACACTAATCATATTAGCAGACACAAAACGCTGCAGGAAGTGTTACACGTAATGCAAAACATCCTAAACGGGGCACAAACGTAGAAGCAACAGTAGCGCATGAAGACCAGCGCGTCGAAATGCAAAGCTGTATACTTCTCCTGCAAGCGAACCAACAGAACAATCACGAACACTCCTCTTAAAATAAACAACACAAACGTCCCAGTGAAAGACCATACCTGTGTGCTGGGTAGCACACTGGATAGTGGCCTTACCTAGACCCCACACTTCCGCAAACAGGGAGCGAAGGCTAGGGCTGTGCTGGGAAGGCTAAGACGCTTCAAAACTGCAACACTGACCACCAAACGTCGATTGTACCTAGCCCTTGTCAGACCGATTCTGTGCCAGTCCCCAGGACTAAGCCAGCTGACATGTCCCACTAATAACTACGACCATCAGAAGGTTCAGAATGTCGCTGTCAAGTTCATCACGGGTTCGCGATGGAGCGACTTCAGAACTGCTGAGTCCCTACACCGAGTTTCCAACATCTGTCCACTCAACCAACACAAACACAAACTTCACACGAGACACCCAGAAAAACTGCACGACAGACACAAACACCTAATACAACACAGTACACCTAGACCACACCGTACAGACTATCTGTCAACAACAACAACAACAACAACAACAACAACAACAACAACAACAACAACAGCAACAGCAACGACGACAACGACGATGATGATGATGATGATGATGATGATGATGATGATGATGATGATGATGATGATGATGATGATGATGATGATGATGATGATGATGATGATGATGATGATGATGATGATGATGATGATGATGATGATGATGATGATGATGATGATAATGATAATAATAATAATAATAATAATAATAATAATAATAATAATAATAATAATAATAATAATAATAATAATAATAATAATAATAATAATAATAATAATAATAATAATAATAATAATAATAATAATAATAATAATAATAATAATAATAATAATAATAATAATAATAATAATAATAATAATAATAATAATAATAATAATAATAATAATAATAATAATAATAATAATAATAATAATAATAATAATAATAATAATGATAATAATAATAATAATAATAATAATAATAATAATAATAATGATAGTAATGGTAATATTGCATGTAGCCCATTAATTGTCAGGGTATAAGCATACACGTTGGAGGCATCAACCCTCTATGTGAATACACACAAAACCATACCGCAAACAAAACTAACACAACTACATGCACAAAGAACTATATAAACTTTTTCTTCTACTGAAACTATTTTCATTTCCAACATTCTCTCATAGTACATCTTCTCATTTCAGTTTACCTACCACTAAAATTATTTCCAATTTCTCTATCTTTCCCTAAGACTAAGCCTCCTACTCATTTTCTAGCTTTGTTGAATGAAGATAAGAAGAATAGATATTCCACGTAACCTCATGGTTACACATCAATCCCAGTCTCCAACCCCAAGTCTCCTATGACGCCACAAAATAAATATCCCTAATCGCCCGGTGGCAAAAGTCCTCTTTTATACACTACTATCTTCTAATTTTCTTACAGACCTTTACAGAAACTGATCCCGCGAAATCGGGTGGTCTTCTCTAGCAAGTCGCAAATCGCAAAGATAATAAAATATTAATTCAATTCTTCTCTTCCGGCCGAATATATTTCATTTCTAAAGGGCGTCTCCCTCCTCAAAGTGATTTTTTCTTACTTTCTTAACATTTTATTTGTGTTACCTTTTCCATTGAGTTATATTGATACGTGTAACTTTTCTCCATAAATTCTATCAAAATTAAAATGATCATCATTTGCCCGCGGCAACGCCCGGGTCTTTTGGCTAGTATACATACATACATGCATACATACATACATACATACATATATATATATATATATATATATATATATATATATATATACATACATACATACATACATATATATATATATATATATATATATATATATGCAAGCAATCACATCACCGTGATACAAAAATGCATAATAACCACACGAGAAGGGAAACTCGTAGAGAGTGCTTTCGTATATTACATCTTCAGACTAAATGAAAGAGTTGTGTTTAAATGTAAGTATCAGATAGCAACCGTAGGGGGGGGGCAATACAATGCGGGAAGGGGGAAGATAGGGTAAGGTCACCCCTTCCCGCATATATATATATATATATATATATATATATATATATATATATATATATATATATATATATATATATATATATATATATATATATATATATATATGTATATATACATACATATACTTTAATAAAGTAGTAGTTTCTGTCTGTCTGTCTGTTTGTTTGTTTGTTCGCGAACTCCTCCTAGGGTTTTGAAGATAGACCCCTATAACCATATATATTCTGATACCCTATCACTCCAGGTAATTGGATAACTACGTGTCATTTAAAAAAAATATTTTGGCTAGAGTTAAAGGTTAAGTGGGTATGGTGGGGCAACACGCCACTACTGTAGTGTCCCCATAGCACGATTGGCATTTTGTGACAAAAATTACTATGCTTAAACAAACCGTTGTATGTTTTCATAAATATTATTTATATTTGTGAAATTAATCTTGTCACAATCTATAATAGCCTTTGTAAGGAGGAAACATGTAAAATGATTGTATAATTTTACCAACTATTTAAATATTGGTTATTTTTATTTCACTTTTTCGCGGGCGGCAATAATTAAGTTGAAAGATATTAAAGATTAATTAAATTCTTCTCTTCCGGCCGAATATATTTTATTTCTAAAGGGCGTCTCCCTCCTCAAATTGATTTTTTTTTCTTACTTTCTTAACCTTTTTATTTTTGTTACTTTTTCCATTGAGTTATATTGATACGTGTAACTTTTCTCCACAAATTCTATCAAAATTAAAATCATAATCATTTGCCTGCAGTAACGCGGGGGTATTTGGCTATTTTATATATATATATATATATATATATATATATATATATATATATATATATATATATATATATACATATATATATATATACAGTTCTGTGTGTATATATATATATATATATATATATATATGCAAAACAAATCACTAAGCACACAAGGCAACAACACTTGCAGAAACCACTTGGAAAATAAAAGAAATGAATACCGAACGTTTTCGTCTATTCAAGACATCATTAGGGTACAAAGGATACAAAAAATGACTGGAGACAGACAATTCCCCATAGCCATACCAAATGTTTGTTTGTAAAACTTACCATTAAACTACAAATATTTGGTATGGCTATGGGGAATTGTCTGTCTCCAGTTTTAAGTAATCTATATATGGAGTTTTTCGAAAGAGATTTATTGTCTAATATTTTGCCATCTAATGTAATATGGTACAGATATGTTGACGACATGTTGTATATTTGGCCTTATGATAAACCTGTGGATGAGTTTGTGTTAAAGTTAAATAGTTTGGTTCCTTCTACAAAATTCACATTTGAGACAGAAGAGAACAACACATTGCCTTTCTTAGATGTAAGTATTCATCGCTGTGGTAGATATTTTAAATTTAATGTCTACAGAAAACCAACCAATGTTCTCTCATATATTCATTTCTATTCATACCATCATCAAAATACGAAGTTATCTGTTTTTTCTTCCATGTTCTTGAGAGTGTTTAGAGTATAATCTTCTGAGTATCTTGAAGATGGAGTAAAATTTGTTTATGAGATTGGTAGAAAATTAAAGTATCCAAAACATTTGATGGATAGAGCACAAGAAAAAGACAGAAGAACATATTTTAACACCTCTCAAGTAAACGAATTTAAATTGAAGAACATTTTAGCAATTCCATATCATGAAAATTTTATCACCCTTCCTCAAATATTTAAAAGCTTTGGTATTCAGGTGATATTTAATGACAACAATATTGTTAAGAACTATCTCATTAGGAATTCTCCAAATGAAAAAGAAGGATGTATCTACAGTATACCTTGTAAAGTGTGTGATTTTAAGTACATAGGCCAAACAGGAAAAGATTTAAACAAAAGGATTAGTCAACATAAATACAACATAAGAACGGGTCAAATGTCAATTGGACTTTTCGTCCACCAAAAAGAGCTCTCCCATACTATTGACTGGCAATACACAAAATTTAGTACATCATGTCTTAATATTGTAGAAAGGAACATAATTGAGTCATGTCACATTAAAAATAGTTTTGAAAATAATATGAATTTAAGCTTTTTTAAAAAGATTGTAAATAATTCTTCTGGAATCGGGTAACATTGGACCTTTCCCAGTTCCTCTACCACCATGTACATATTGTGACCTTTGGTCATTTTTTTTAGCCTTTGTACCCTGATGATGTCTTGAATAGACGAAAACGTTCGGTATTCATTTCTTTTATTTTCCAAGTGGTTTCTGGAAGTATATATGTATATATATATATATATATATATATATATATATATATATATATATATGTATATATATATATGCAAGCAATAACATCACCAAGATACAATAATGCAAAATAACCACAGGCGAAGGGAAACTTGTAGAGGGTAAGTACTTTCGTATATTACATCTTCAGACTAAATGAAAGAGATACAGAGTTGTGTTTAAATGTATGTATCATATAGCAACCGTAGGGGGGGAGGGGAGACAATACAATGCGGGAAGGGGGGAGGTAGGGTAAGGTCACCCCCCTTTCCGCCCGCATTGTATTGTCTCCCCCT
>NC_134790.1:39756336-39761336 GCF_046742065.1 Oratosquilla oratoria | reverse complement strand
ATATATATATATATATATATACACATAGATATATGATTGGGAGGGGTGATGAAGTAAACGCCAAAAAACCGTAGGATTTTTATTACTAACGTTTCGTCCTTAAAGGACTTCCTCAGAGTATACACTAAGAAAATATATACTTCACTTTCTTACCACGTTCCTCCTCTATCTCCGTCCTTCTTTCGTTCCGCTGCACCTCGAACAAAGTCGCTGGTTAACTTTAATAATTTTATAAATCCTTCTCTATGATTATTGCACGGTTTTGAAGCGATGTACGCTGCTTCGATTATTATTTTTCTTTCTTGCTTTCTTAGTCCTTTGTGGAGTACCTCTGTATATTCCCAGTCAGGAAAGTGGTCAAAATTGTCTCTATGAACCACTAGAGCATTTGATTTCCGGTGGGCTTTTTTGTCATTCTTGTGTTCATATATTCGTTTTTTTTTTTTTTTTATTCCTCTGCCAGTTTCCCCAAAATAACTGACGGGACAGCTTTTACAAGAAATTCTATATATCAGATTGTCCTCAGCACCCATATGGTACTCCACAAAGGGCTAAGGAAGCAAGAAAGAAAAATAATCAAAGCAGCGTATCATTCTCTATGATTATTGCAGGGTTTTGAAACCCTGCAATAATCATAGAGAAGGATTTATTAAAGTATCAAAGTGAACCAGGAACGGGGTAAGAAAGTGAAGTATATAAGCTGTAAATATTTTCTTAATGTATACTCTGAGGATGACCTTTAAGGACGAAACGTTAGTAATAAAACTCCTACGGTTTTTTGGCGTTTACTTCATCACCCTTCACACTCACTCTGTCATACATATTTAAACATATATGTATATGTATATATATATATATATATATATATGAATATATATATATGTATATATATATGTATACACACACACACACACACACACACACACACACACACATATATATATATATATATATATATATATATATACATACAAGCAATCACATCACCGTGATACAAAAATGCAAAATAACCATAGGAGAAGGGAAACTTGTAGAGAGTAAGTACTTTCGTATATTACATCTTCAGACTAAATGACAGAGATACAGAGTTGTGTTTAAATGTAAATATCAGATGGTATCCATAGGGGGGAAAGGGGGAGACAATTCAGTGTGAGGGGGGAGGTGGCCTTACCTCTATCGACCTGACCAACATATAAGACTTAATCTGGTGGAAAGATCTTGGTGACCATTTGGGTTACCAATTGATCACATTTAAAATTACCATAGCTTAAGTTTATATTTTTATCAAACGTGCCTGACATTAAGCAGGATTCTATTATATTTCTTTCTTGTATGCTTTTTCCTTTGGCTAAAATTGTTGCCTTAGACCAATCAATATGATGGTTGTATAATGCTTTACGTTGAAATAACGCATTATTTTCCTGGGCAGATCTCACACTATATTTATGTTGGGAAATCCTTGTTTCCAAGTTTTTCCCAGTTTGTCCAATATAAAATTTGTTGCAATCTTGGCAAGGAATTTTATAGACCACACCATTGTTGTTAGGAGGGCTGTTCTTAATTAAAGTTTTCTTAATGGTGTGGTCATATTTAAAAGCTACTTTGATATCTAATTTGTTGAGTAGGTTGACAATACTAAGAAAATTTTCATGACATTTATTAAGAATATGAGGGGGTATTTTAACTTTTCCCCTGTAAATCCTGTAAGCTCTCAAGTACATGGAATTAAAAACTGATCTTTTTACATTGATGTGGTGATTGGAATAAAAATGAACATAGGAAAGAATATTGGTGGGTTTTCTTTAGACTTTTGTTTTCAGAGTACCATTATCTCTAATTATTTCAACATCTAAAAAGGGCAAACTGTTGTTATTTTCTATCTCAAGAGTGAAGTTAATGGAGGGTACTAGTGAATTTAGATTAATAAGGAAATCATCAATAGATAGGTTATTAGGCCAGAAACACAAAACATCGTCTATATATCTAAACCAAATAACTTTTTCATCATTAATGGTTGGTAATAAATATTTTTTAAATTATTCCGAGTAGATATTAGCTAAAACCGGTGAAAGAGGATTTCCCATAGCCATTCCGAAGGTCTGTGTTTAATATTTCCCCTCAAAGACAAAAGAAGAATTATTTACAAGGGATACCATCAATACTGTTACCTAGAACATTTGGGAGAAAGGTAAAAACATCTTTAATTGGAACATTTGTAAAGTGCCCAGTAACATCGAAACTAACTAAATTGTAGGGATAATCAATGTTAAGAGATTTAACCTTTTGAATCAAGTCTTCACTATTTTGAATAAATGAATTAGAAATAGTACCTACAAATGGAGAAAGCTTTGTATATATATGTGTGTATACATACATACATATGTATGTATACATATTTACATGTGTATGTATACACACATATGTATGTATACAAACATATGTGCGTATACATACATACGTATATATATACATGCATATATATATATGTATATATATATATACATATATATATATATATGTATATACATATATATATGTATATATATATATATGTATGTATATATATATGCATACATACATATATATATATATATATACATGTATATATATGCATATATGACAAAAAAGGAAATAGTATAGAATGTCAAGAAAGAGAATATACAACTCCTGTGCCCCCCGAATAAAACTAAAAATCGTAAAAAAAAGTAAAAAAAAAAAAAAAAAAAAAAAAATCACTTCCCGAAACAAGAGAGAGAATTCGCGTTTAACGAGACCACAAAAAGTCGGATAACTTTGTACTTGGAAAAGAAAAAGAAAATGCAAAGAAAAAGTCTGGTAGGGGTTTTCAGTTTTTTATTTACCTTTTCAACAAGAATAAAATTTCAAATCATGTCACTTGTCCAAACTTATTGAATATATATATATATATATATATACATATATATATATATATATATATATATATATATATATATATATCCTATCCGAGAGTTGACAACTTGACGTGGTGGATAGGCTTGAGAATTTTAATGATTACAAAAGCTATGTCGATGGAGAGGAAATCTCTACAGGGTCATCCATGTCAAACAGGTTTTGTAAGAAAGATCAGACAAAAAGCAACTCACACACACAGTCGTAGGACCCACTGCTGACTGGCAAGTCCCTGATGGCGAACAGGGAAACTCCTCATAGATATATGGGGTACCGTCATAATGACGGAGTGGACCATTGGGCTTCACCGAATAATTATAATAAATAAGGTGACACCAGAGAAATATCTCACCAGAAGCCAGTTGGCAGGGAGGCAAGATTACTGTCAAAAACCCTTGATAGCAAACATGAATATGAAAAAAAAAGTTCCTGTTGGATCATCTACTCCTAAAGGTCCAACCGCATTGCCTCGTGTGCTTCCGGGCAGTGTGCCACCGATTGTAAGCATTGTCTAAGGAGATCCAATACTTGAACATTGAGTAACATGAAGAAAATAAAGATCTATACCTACAACGTGAGAACTCTCTCATAAAACAACAGGCTGGAAAGTTTAATGGAAGAACTAGACAACATCAAGTGGGACATCGTAGGACTGAGCGAAGTCCGAAGAACAGGAAAAACCTGATAAAATTACAAGATGGTCACCACCTGTTCTACTATAGAGGTAAGGACAAAGAAAGATCTAGTGGAGTAGGATTCTTGATAAACCGAGATGTTGCTGCTAACGTAGTCAGATTCAATAGTTTATCAGACAGGGTAGCTTGGATTTTGATTAGGTTATGTAAAAGGTACACTCTAAAAATAGTTCAGGTTTATACACCAACTTCATAGAGTTCAGACGATGAAATCGAGTCCCTCTATGATGATTTAACTAATGTAATGAATCAAGAAAAAAGTAAGTACACGTTGGTAATAGTCGACTTTAATGCTAAAGTGAGGAAGAAGATAGATGAGTCGTCCATTGGGAAGGTTGGAGTAGGTGAAAGAAATGAGAGGCGAGATGTTAGTAAATTTTGTAGAGAACTACAAGCATGTAGATCGTAAATGGACCTGGAAAAGTCCAAATGGAACAACAAAGAAAGAAGTAGACTTCATATTAGGAGATAAGAGCAATAGCGTAGTCAATGTTACGGTGATAGATAAAGTCAATATAGGTAGTGACCATAGAATGATAGGTTGCACAGCTAAAATCAATTTCAGGGCCGAGAGAAATAAACTAGTTAAAAAAAAAAATAGATTCGAGGCTCTAAGAACTAGCAAGAACACCGTCGAAGATATGAATTTAAATTTAGTGAATATCATAAGGGAATGGGCAGAAAAAGTAGGAACTACAAAAAACATTAGAGAAAATGAATACTCTAAAGCTACAAATGACCTAATTGAAAGAAGAAGGACCATGCAGATTAAAAGCAGGAAAGACGAAATATAAAGATTAGAACTAAACAAGCTTATCAACAAAAGGCAGAGATTAGAGAAAAGAAAGAGAAACATGGATGAAATAGAGGAAACTATTCGGAAGGGTAAAAAGTATTAAAGTGACCGAGCGCAGACATGCTTTAGGAAGACAGCAAATTATATGTTAGAAAGATAGTAATGGAGAAATCATTAAATATAGAGACAGAATGGTAAAAAGAGTAGAAGAATGTTACCAAGAGCTTTACTCGTCGAAGACCGTAGTTGAGTCAGTAAATTCATGTGTAGACGGTAGTAGTGTACTACAGATTGCAAAGGAAGAAGTAGAATTTACTCTAAAAACTATGAAACGAGTAAAAGCACCTGAGGAAGAGGGTATATCGACAGATCTATTGGAAGACGCAGGGAAAGAAGTTCATATTAGGTTGACTCTGTTGTATACCCAGTGCTTGCATCAAGAAAGCGTTCCTGAATCATGGTGTAATACTATAGTGATTTTGCTTCATAAAAAAGGAGACCAGAAGAATCTATTTTTCAAATAGACCAAGTCAAGTTTTAGATGGAAAACAACCGAAAGAACAGGCAGGCTTTAGGAG
>NC_134790.1:39721336-39736336 GCF_046742065.1 Oratosquilla oratoria | reverse complement strand
TCCATTAGGACTTACAGATCGTGTGGTTCATAGAATTGATCTTCAACCAGATGTTCGCCCTGTTTACGTTCCTTCATATAGGTTGCCTCACTCTTGTCGGCTTGTTGCACAGTCCTTAGTTGACATGTTACGTGAAGGCATTGTACATGTTATTGATTATAGGTGAGTTAACGAGGTCACATTTCTTGACCATTACCCTTTGCCTGTATTAAGTGACCTTCAGTCCATTGGCACTGCTAATACGGTGTTCACCACCATAGACTTAAAAGTGGGTTTTTGGGAGATACTCCTGGAGGAAAAATCTCGTAAAATCACAGCCTTCTCTACTCCCAATGGACATAATGAATGGCTTCGTTGCCCCATAGGGTTGCGGAATGTTCCTTTGATTTGCCAGCGCTTGATTAACTTTTTTTTTTTCTCTAATAGGCAATGGACTTTTTGTTTACCTGGATGATTTGATCTTGGTTTCCAAGGATAAGGAGAGCCACTTCAATAGATTGCCCATGGTCTTGCAACGGTTGCTGATGCTGGGTTGAAACTCCATTTACCCAAGTGTTCTTTTCTTAAGTCTAACATCTAATTCCTAGGTCATGTTGTAGACAATCATGGTATTCACACTGATGATAAGGTCAAAGCGGTTAGGGACTTTCCTATACCTAGGTCAGTTGAGAATGTACGTTCCTTCCTTGGTCTGGCAGGGTACTATAGTGTATTTATTAGGAATTTTGCTTCAATTGCTTTCTCACTAACACGTCTCCTCATGAAGGATACTTCCTTCCAGTTGCGTGATGTTCATCAGGAAAGTTTTGATTCCTTGAAACTTGCGCTTACTGAATCCCCTGTGTTGGTATTCCCAGACTATAGCTTTCCCTTTATTATTTGTACAGATGCTTCTGGTACAGGTATTGGAGCCGTACTTATGCAGCAAGTAGACGGTTGTAGACCCCATGTTCTTGCATATGCTAGTCGCATTCTTAACAAGCCTGTCGCTCATCTGGAGGCCTTGGCAGTGGTGTGGGCTTTAAACTATTTTTGTGATATAATTTTTGGATATCCTGTTACGGTCTACACGGAGTACACTGCTGTCGCTCAGCTTTTCCAAGGCAAGAATTCAACAGTTTGCCTAGCCAGATGGCTTAACCCAACCCTTAAACATATTCCAGGGCGTGCAAACAATGTTTCTGCTGTTACAGTAATTGACAACTTCTCTCTGAAGGATCTAGCCAAAGCTCAGTGTGAGGACCCTGTTTGGTCTGCTGTTATTTCTGCTTCGGAGTCTGGTGATGATACAACATTACCAGATTTACCTGTTCCCCTGTCCCAGTTTTCCTTGCAGGACAAGGTTTTTGTTCGTAATGTGGAAGTGTTTGAGCAGGATGTGACACAACTAGTGACCCATGGCTCTCTAGTTCCTGTTGTTCTTTCCCTTGCTCCTGATGCCCCTCAGGGACGAATAAAGTATTATTGGCCAAAAATGCGACGAGACATTACCTCTCATGTAGCCCAATGTAACTCTTGTGCCCAGAACAAAGGTTCTACGCCCACTGCTCCCATCTTAGAGTGCCCTACTCCTTCTCGCCCTTTTCAGACTATGGTTATAGACCTTTTACAACTGCCTCGTAGTACTCAAGGTTCTGTGTATGTCCTTGTGTGTGTGGACCACTTTAGTCGTTTTGTAATATTGGCTCCCTTACGTAACAAGTCTGCTCCAGTAGTAGCCCATGCTTTAGTTTCTCATGTTTTTGTCCATACACTACTCCTTCAGTGCTCCTTAATGACAATAGGTCAGAGTTTAAGAATGACGTTTTAGTGAGCATTTGTGCGCGTTACAGCATCACGCAAACATTCGTGACTCCTTACCATCCTGCATCCAATGGTCTTGTGGAGAGGACGAATAGGATGATTTTAGATATACTCAGGCACGTTGCTAGTAACCTTCATGAATCTTTGGAGGATTGGCTTCCCCATGTCAGTGCTAGTATTAACAGCACTAATAATGTCTCTACAGGCAAGATGCCTCATTATGTTATCTATGGAGTAAAAAAAATGGCTCCCTTATGATGTACTTGATAGTCCTCCTCGTTCCCTCTACAGTAATATTGATGACTATGGCCAACTCCAAAGTCACTTTTTGCATTCTATTTATAGTTTTGTTAGAAGTCAATTTGATGTTTCCAAGGCCAAGATGTTAAAAAGTAGCATCTACGGGCTAAGCCTGTTAAAATTAGCATTGGGGATCATGTGTATAAAAACATGCCTGACCGCCAATCTAAGCTCATTTGTAGATTTTCAGGTCCCTTTTTGGTAACGGAACAGTGACATCCTAATAAGTTCAGGATCTTTGATCCTTCACAGGGACTGAGCGAGGTGATACACGCGGATAGGCTTAAGGTTACAAAAGTGCCTATCCTTGCATTAACCCGGCCTCCTCCAATGCCCTCTGTACAAAATATTCCTTGTATATCTACCCCTCATAATTATAATCTTCGGTCAAGGGGTCCCGTATCTACTTAAACTGTATTTGTGTATTGCTTATAATGTATTCATGATGTCTTGTATTCTTTGTGATGTTTACCATTTTTGTGTCCCTCTCTTAGTTATAATGTGTAAATATTATTCAGCTTTTGAGTGTAATGTCTTGAATTGCATTTTGTAATGTTTAGCTATTAAGTATCATGTCCCGGATGTCTGGCAAGTGCTATGTTTTTCTCGTGTTTAACTGGTGCCAGTTCCTTTGTGTATTTCTAGTGTTTGTGTACAGTTCCTTTGTGTATTTCTTGTGTTTGTGTACAGTTCTTTTGTGTATTCCTAATATTTGCATACATTTCTTATGTATGTTTCTTGTAATTGTATGAAGTACTTTATATCTTCTTGTTTTGTATATGTATTCCTATTTATTGTCCTTATGTCATGTAATTATGTATATTATCTTTATGTATAGGGTGTGCTGATGAGCCAATTTTTTACACACTTTTTGTCATTCCCCTGTGGTGTGTGTGGAGTCAGACGTATATGTTTTGTTATTTTGTCTTGCTGTGGTCTTTTTTTTCGGTGAGGTCACCGTGTGGTGGTGGCCGAGCAATGTAATGGTGACATAATATTCCTTGTGTATTGTACATACATATTTGTAATATTGTTTATTTATCATTATATATTTAATATATTATTGTGAGAACCAAGTGTTCATATTAAGCGTGTATGTTTTTCCCGCCAAGTATGAGCTTGTTGGCGTGGCCTGGTGTCGGAGTCAGTCTTGATTCTGCTTACGAAGCGACCGCACGCTTGTTTTGTAGTGCTTTCTCACATTGTAACTAATACAGTATTTTGCATTGTTGATATGGTTTCAATGGCCACCCTGTACACAGATTTGTAGCCCGGAGCTTTGGGAGAAGAATCTGATATGCTGGAGGAAAATAATTTTCCTTCAGCATAACAATTGACATTCTAAGTAAGTTGTTGAGAAAACAAAATAGTTTACCATGGTAATTTTACGGAGGAAAAATTGCTGGAGGTGGTTGGTACAGCCAATAAATCAGAGTTTGAAGAAAAAAATAGTCCAGTGAGATAATCCCTTTAGATCAGCATTTCTCAAAGTGGGAGAAATTTTTCCCGGGGGGGGGGGGATTTGAAGCTACCGGTGGGGATGGAGGATAATTACACTACCAACTAGCAAAAAAAAAAAAAAAAAAAAAATCTCAGATGGATTTTCTCATGCCTGAGAGAAGAGAGAGATAGAGAGAGAGAGAGAGAGAGAGAGAGAGAGAGAGAGAGAGAGACAGACAGACAGACAGACAGGCAGACAGACAGACAGACAGACGGACGGACGGACAGACAGACAGACAGACAGACAGACAGACAGAGAAAGAGAGAGAGAGTATGCCTGTTGTAGATGGGCGGTGTAGTTTACTATGTAGCTATAAGTTTATTAGTATATTTGTACATTTCTAAAATAAATTAGTAAATAGTCACAGTGTGTTTTACAATGATGGGGGAAATCTGGAAGTTTGAATTGCCTATAGGGAGAAATGACAGAAAAAAATTGATACCCACTGCTTTACAGGGACTTCACCTCACTGAAGAAGTGTATACGTGGTTGATACACCCTAAAGAATTGCACAAAGTATTCCTCGGTAGTTAAACAGAAGAGTATGACTTGGCTATGTCCTGGCGCGCCAACCATGCCAGATCACGGCAAGAAGCGAAACAGGAACAGATACGATCTCAAGAGTCTCGGTTACATAAGATGTTACGTGAGATATTCTCACGGTGCGTCGTGTCATCTCACACCGTCTCACTGTGATTATGCAGCAAGGGGAGTAATATACAAACATACTTTGCTCAAGAGATCGCTTGGTCGGCAGTGCTCTTCCTCTGTTGAAGCTTGTTTCCCACTGAACCGATTCTCGACATCAAATATTGTGAATTTGAATAACAAGAGGAAGATTTCGCTTGCAGTGTTTTAGATTTCCCTAAGAACATTCCAACAATGTGTTTAATATTCATATAGTTGTACATGCATGTACCAAGAGCTTTTTCCCCCTTACAAGGGAGGTAGTCAAAGTCAAAGACATACATCTACTCCCATCCATTTCATCCCCAAATACGTCAATCTCACTCCACTTTCTCAATATATGACGGAAATATAAATTGACTTCTGGAGATTCGAAAAACAGAAGATTATAACCAAAGTTGTTTCTTCTCTAACGAAATCACAAGAGTTGGTGACGGATATGGATGTGGAGTGCTTAAATCAGACCACCCACTTTTTTTTTTTTTTTTTTTTTTTTTTTTTTTTTTAAGAGGAAGAATTTAAAAAGTAGTTGTGTTTAAATGCAGTTAGGACTAGTGAGCGCGTTTCAAGAACTTTGTATATACATATCGTAGCTCAGAAGGCAGAGGGAGGAGAAGGAAGATGAGGAGGAGGAAGAGGAATGGGTCACGATAGTAACTAACGAAATCGGGGAAAAGGGTCGAAGATATAATTGTTGAGAAAGGTAGAAAGACGAACATATCTTCAGTGAGGCGGAACTGAAATGAGAAGATGCAGTCTTAGGGAAAATAAGAAAATAAGTGAATTGTCAGAAGGAGAAACAGTATATATGTATGTTTGTGCTTATGGATATGTTTGTGTTAAGTGTTTGTATATTTTCTACAAGAAGTGAGTTGATTTCACTTTCCGAGTGTCAGTTGATGACAATCGGTGAAATGACCTTAAGAAATATCTTCCAGAAGACCTGAATAATGTAGGGACAGGTGACAACAGCTCCTCGCTTTTCTCGCACTCTCCATTTATCTGGTACCCATGATTGGTTGAGGGAGAAGTGGGCGTGGCCTGATACGCCAGGGTCCGTGAGAAGAACTTCATGTCTAATCATTTCTATGTTTTTATTAAGAATTTTTTCATCTCCCTTTGTTCATCATCAAAGTCAGTTTGATGGAATAAGAAAGAACATGTTATCAAAGAAGACAAAGAAAAGTCATCTAGTTCGTTCCATCAAGAATCTTGAAAAGAAAAATGAGAAGAAATGTATTCTTTTTCATCTACGGACTGAGAAACATGAGACAATTGATGATTTCTTATTTTCTTTATTATTATTATTTTTTTTTTAGTTCTTTAGAAAATAAACGAATAAATAGATAAATGTTTAAAAATCACCAGGTCAGATATAGATATACATTAGGTAACACTTTTTTTTTTTTTTTTTTTGCGCCGACATTTGGATCGTCTCTCCATCTAGTCAAAGCTGTCAGGAACCAACGCGACATAGCACGCAGTGGGTTCCGGGAATCGAACTCACGACCACCTGGTCATGAGCTCGACACGGTATTCACGGTGTTACCACGCGCTCCAAACATAATTCATGAAACAGTGAAAGTTTTCCAAATATAAAAGGGATATAATTAAAGTTAACATAATTGCTTGGCAAAACTTATATTAATCAAGTGGAATAATAGAACTTCGGAGACAAGTTTTAAATGTCAAGTTAGACATTGTAGAAGAACTTTCAATCAATATCATGACAGCAAAAGACTATAGTCTTCACAGTTTACTAAGTTTCTTTGCTAAAGTATTTTGTATCTCATTTTGTATACTGTCTATATACCAAGAGCTTTATCCCCTTTATAAAAGAGGTAGCCAAGTCAAAGGTACGTACCAACTCCACCCATTCCATTCACATCCACCACCCTTTCCCCTTTCTCATTTTAGCTCCTCATGGATGACGGGTCATCCCCATACCCCGCCCACTGCACTAGGACACAGTACGTCCACAGCAAGGGCGCTTCACTTAATCGGCGACCCCACTCTTCGTCCCCTCATATAGAAAAAGAGAAGACGATGAGAAATCCCTTCAGGCCGCGTCAAAATATCATTTACACATAAGCACCCCGTACCCCCTCCCAATCCCCCGCACCTCCCATTTTGTATTAAAGAATAATTATTTCTGTAATGAGGTACACGAAGATATATCCATTTCAATCCAATGGTCTAACAAGGACTGAATAAAATCAGTTCCCAAAGCTATCGGTGATTTCCATTTTCTCTCGAAGTCCGAGCACCTAGGGCAAAGGAGCCGGCACACTAAGCTAACATGCTACTTGCTTTTGCTTCTTTGATTACAAAAGACTTCGGCTACAATATTCTAGGCTTCTGTGAAAACATCTCAACAATGTGTCTAATATTCGTTTAGATTGAGCTTCTCTTAGTTCATTATTCAGCTTCACGCTATATGACACAAGAATAAATTCACATTTGGAAAATTGAAAAGCAAAAGATCGTAACCAAAGTCGTTACTGCTCAAACGAAGTAGCAAAAGCAATTACTCGTAGCATGCTAGCAAGAAATGACTAGTGTGCCGTCACCTTTATTCGCAGCGTAGCGTCCTCTGTCGTGAGATGCTCGCCCCCCCCGACACACACACACACACACACACACACACACACACACACACACACACACACACACACACACACACACACACACACACACACACACACACACACACACACACACACACACACACACACACACACACACACACACACACACACACACACACACACACACACACACACACACACACACACACACACACACACACACACACACACACACACACACACACACACACACACACACACACACACACACACACACACACACACACACACACACACACACACACACACACACACACACACACACACACAGTAATCAAAGAAAAATCGTTTGAGGTTTGGTGATTCAAAATCACGACTACAAATCAACTAAAAATGATCAACATTTCAATTTGATGTCACAGTTGGTGAATTAAGATATGAGAAGAGACTTGATTCACAAAACAATTTCTATGACCACGTCCACCAATAATCTCCATCGTAATTTCTTCGTTGTGTACTCGAATGTGAGCCTCAAGAACTTGCCCTGTGTGTGTGAAATCTTTATTAGTAGAACCAAGTATCGCTCATTAAAGCTTATTGAGGACACAGAAGACAGTCATAGAGAACACAGACAGAGAGAATAAAGTCTGTGTAGGTACAGTGTCTTCCCGAAGAAATAGGAGGACAATTGTGAAATATGAGGATCAAAAGCCCATGGAACATCAAAGGGTAGCTAATGGGAACCCTGTATTGTTTGCTGATATGCTTGCATGTGTGCATGCTTGTGCTTTCGTGTTTGCGTGTGTATGTGTGAATGTGTTTGTGTGCGTGCAACTCGCCAAAATTTTGGTAAGAGAGAGAAGAAATCCTATACAAACGCGTAAACATATCCAATAGAATATACAGATTATCAAAGTTTATTTCTATATGGTAGAATACCTCCATAACGTATATGAAATATAAAGAAAAAATAACAAAGTGGTAGGTGGTAAGTGGTAACGATACAAAATCTGCCAATAATATTAGTAATGCATTACCTGCAAAATTAAGAAAATCCCACATAATAAAAAATCTAAGGCAAAACAAATGATTTCAAAGAACATTACAACAATTAAAAGAAAAATAAGTAAAATAAGAGATAAAATGGGAAATTGCCTATTTGTTGGGAAACACAAAGAACTATTAATCGTTTATTTAAAAAGTTAATAATTGAAATAAATAAACTAATAAAAAGGCCGATTAGTGGAGTGGAAGGAGGTTTCTTCAAGGTTAATGTGGATGAAAGCAAAACTGGGAAAGGAGATGTGGGTTTTTGTAAGTGCATATGGGTCTGGTAGTGAGAAGAATGTAGAAGAAAGGGAGGCGTTTTGAATAGATTGAAATGAGTGCATAGAGGGATTAGGGAGAAACGTCAGTGTAGTAGTATTGGGAGACCTTAATGCTAGTTTAGGAAATGATCCAATAGATGGAGTGGTTGGGAAATGTGGATTCCAGGAAAGAATCGTGGTGGAGAGTCGATGGTGGAGATGTGTCTTCAAAGAGAGTTGATGATAACAAATACAGTGTTTAGGAAGAAAGTCAAGAATAAGTACACATGGGAGAGAGTGGTAGAAGGAAGGGTGGTAGATACAGCGTTAATAGACTATGTAGTGGTAGATAGGAGTATAATAGGAAGAGTTAAGGATGTATTTGTTCTAAGGGAAGAGAGTGGGGAATATCAGATAATATTTTGGTGGAAGGTAAGTTGAAAGTGGAGGATAGATGGAAAAAGAGGAAAAGGACAAAATGTAGGAAGGTGCTTAGAGTGAACTGCTTAAATGAGAAAGAAAAGGAGAAGGGGTACAAGAAGAAGCTGAGGGAGGAGTGGGAGGGAGTGAAGGATGGAGTAGAACCAGGAGTGGAGGAGGAATGGGGATGGTTCAAGGAGGGAGTCACAAGGTGTGCAAAGATGGTGTGTGGAACAAGGAGGACGGGAGGAAATAGAAGGAAGGGTAGTGAGTGGTGGGATGAGAAAGCAAAGAAGGTTGTAGAAGAGAAGAAACAAGCTTTCACAGATTGGTTACAAAATAGGACGAGGGAATCATATGAGAGGTACAAAGAAAAGAGAAGAGAAGTAAAGCATAAAATAAAGGAGGCAAAGAGGAGAGCAGATGTGAAATGGGGTAAGAGTATGACAGAAAATTTTGAAAGTAATAAAAAGATGTTTTGGAAAGAAATTAAGAGAGGAAGAGGAGGCGAATAAAGTAGAGAAGAAAAGATAAAACGTGCAGATGGAGAGATGATAATGGAGGAGAAGGCAGTAAGAGGAAGATGGTCAGAGTATTTTAGGGAGTTGCTAAATGTGAAGGAAGATAGGAAGGGAAAGGTAGTTGCAGTGGGAAGTGTTAAGAATATGACCGTGATGAGTGAGGAAAATGGAGGAGAAATAAGGAAGGATGAAGTGAAGGCAGTTGTTAAGATGATGAGAGCAGGTAAGGCACCTGGTCTGGATGGATGTCATGCAGAATGTCTGAAAAGAAGAAGGTACAGTGATGGTGGAATGGCTGGTGAGGTTATTTAATGATTGTTTGAAAGAGGGTAGAGTACCGGAGGACTGGAGGAGTGCCTGTATAGTTCCAATTTACAAGGGAAAAGGGGACAAGTGTGAGTATAATGGTTTAAGAGGGATCAGCTTGTTGAGTGTAGTTGGGAAGGTTTATGGGAGGGTCTTGATTGAGAGGATTAGGAGGAATTGGTGAGGAAAAGTGTGGGTTCAGGACAGGTAGAAGTTGCGTGGATCAGATCTTTGTGGTAAGACATATATGTGAGAGAGCTATAGGAAAAAGTACGGATGTTTTTTTGGTCTTTTATAGATCTGGAAAAGGCTTATGACAGGGTAGACAGGAAGGCAGTGCGGGAGGTATTGCAGATATATGGGATAGGAGGAAAACTTTTAGAAGCTGTCAAGAGTTTTTTACGAGAGTAGTAGAGCTTGTGTCAGGATTAGAAATGGAGAGAGTGAGTGGTTCAAGGAAAAGGTGGGACTTCGTCAGGGATGTGTCATGTCACCCTGGCTGTTAAATTTAAACATGAATGGGTTGGTGCGAGAGGTAAATGCAAGGGTGGTGGGTCAGGGATTTGAGATAGTTAAAGAAAATGGAGAAAAGTGGGAGATAAGCTAGCTCTTGTTTGCGGACGACACTGCGCTTGTATCAGAATCAGAGGAGGGATTGAGGAAGTTAATAACAGAATTTGGGAAAGTGTGTGAAAGAAGGAAGTTGAAGATAAATGTGAGTAAAAGTAATGTGATGAGATGTACAAGGTATGAAAGTGGCAGCAGACTGAAAGTAAATATCAAGGGAGAGAGACTGGTGGAAGTGGATATTTTTAGATACTTGGGTGCAATGTGGCAGGAAAGGGAGCAGTGGAAATGGAGGTAGAATGGAGATTGAGAGAAGCGAGTAAATGCCTTGGTGGACTAAAAAGTGTAATGAAAAATAGACATTTGGGAATGAATGCTAAGAGGAGATTGTATGGAGGAGTGATTGTGCTGACAGCACTATACGGGGCAGAAACATGAAACATAAGAGAAGAAGAGGGAAGGAGTTTGAATGTGTTTGAGATGAAGTGTCTGAGAAGTATGATAGGGGTTACTAGGCTGGATAGTTTGAGAAATGAGGAGGTGAGGAGGAGAACGGGGTGGAAATGGAGTTGGGAAATAGGGTGGATGAAAGAGTATTGGGATGGTTTGGACACATGGAAAGAATGAGTGAAGGAAGACTAGTAAAAGAGGTGTGGAAGACAGATGTGGAGGGAGTGAACATGAGGGGGCGACCTAGGACGAGATGGATGGAAGGGGTAAAAGGGGCTTTGGAGAAGATGGGAATGTTTGTTGAGGAAGGACGAGAGAGGACAGAAGACAGGGGTGAATGGAGAATGGTTGTATATGGAAAATGTTGTGATGCATGAGATGGAATGGGTGGGGAATGGGGGTTTGAGGGAGTATGTGTGAGAAAATTTGATGCAGCCCGAAAGGATTTCTCCCCGTCTTTTCCTCTTCCTCATAAAGTGACGGAGAGGGGGATCGCCGATTTAATGAAGCGGCCTTGCTGTGGATGTGCTGTGTCTTGCGACACTGCTTTTGACCTAGGGCAGTGGACAAGATGCAGGGATAACCCATCATTCAGGAGGTGCCAAGATAGGAGGGAGGGAGGAGAGTGGAGGGGAGTATAGTGTGATAGGGATAAAATGGGTGTGAGTGGTTTTTATGCCTTCGCTTTTTAGCTACCTCCCTTATAAGGGAGGAAAAAGCCTTGGTATACGCCTGTATGTATATACATACATATACCGAAGGCTCTTTTCCCCCTTACAAGAGAGGTATCCAAAAAACAAAGGCATAAAAACCACTCCCACCCATTCCATCCCTATCATACTCTATTCCCCTCTACCCTCCTTCTCCCCCCTCCCATCCTGGCATCTCCTAGATGATGGGTCATCCCTGCATCTTGTCCACTGTCCTGGGTCACAGGCACTATTGCAAGACACAGCACATCCACAGCAAGGCCATTTTATTAAATCGGCGACCGTCCCCTCATGCAGAAAAGAAGACGGGGAGAAATCCCCTCGGGCTGCGTCAAATTTTTCTCACACATACTCCCTCAGCCCCCATCCCCACCCATTCTACCTCATGCATCACAGCATCATCCATATACAATCATTCTTCATTCACCCCTGTCTTCTGTCATCTCCCGTCCTTCCTTAACAGACATTCCCTTCTTCCCCAAAGCCCCTTTTACCCTATCCATCCATCTCATCCTAGGTCAACCCTCATGTTCTTTCCTTCCGCATCTGCCTTCCACACCTCTTTTACTAGCCTTTCTTCACTTATTCTTTCCATGTGTCCAAACCTCTTAACTTAGTTTCACTCAAAGCCAACACATCCATCTTTCTTCTCACAAACCTACTGCCTATCATTTCTCTTTTACTCTCATCTGTACTACATCCATGCACATTAAAAGACCCAAACCTTAGGGTACTGGTTGGAAAACTACTGGACCCTCTTATGCCTTTAACTTTTTTAGGAATGTCTCCTGTGGGGCTACAGGGAGAAGAATTCCTAGTCCTAAATCCCTGTCCCGTTTTTCTCGCCTCTTACGATTTAAGTGGGAATATTTGATGGCAGCATTCTATCACACACACACACACACACACACACATACACACACACACACACACACACACACACACACACACACACACACACACACACACACACACACACACACACACACACACACACACACACACACACACACACACAAACACACACACACACACACACACACACACACACACACACACACACACACACACACACACACACACACACACACACACACACACACACACACACACACACACACACACACACACACATATATATATATATATATATGTTGTAGCACATTTGTAAATAATAATCACGAAGTGTGGTTCCTTCGTGATTAATATATATATATACATATATATATATATATATATATATATATATATATATATATATATATACGTGTGTGTGTATGTGTGTGTGTGTGTGTGTGTGTGTGTGTGTGTGTGTGTGTGTGTGTGTGTGTGTGCGTGTGTGTGTGTGTGTACACACACACATACACACACACACACACACACACACACACACACACACACACACACACACACACACACACACACACACACATATATATATATATATATATATATATGTATGTATATATATATATATATATATATATATATATATATATGTGTGTGTGTGTGTGTGTGTGTATATATATATATATGTATATATATATATATATATATGCACACATTTCACAAGGAACACGGAATCACAAATATGCAGAGTCCACTAGGAAGAGGAAAAACACGAGTCCGAGCGCCTTCGTGATATATTCACATCAAGGAATACAGAAAATTTAGTACAAACGAGTTAAGATACAGAGTATAGATAGGAAAAGTGGAACATTTACCCCCCTGTCCGAAGCGTGAAAGCCCAGGTTGGGTCCCTCTGTGAAGTCGTGGAAACAGAAATGTTGTCATATTAACTTTTGAAATACATACATACATATACCATGGCTTTTTCCCCCTTCCAAGGGAGGTAGCCAAAAAGAGAAAGGCATAAAAACACTCCCACCCATTTCATCCCTAAATACACTCCACACCCCTCCCACCCTTCCTCTCATCTGAGCACCTCCTGGATGACGGGTCATCCCTGCACCCTGCCCACCGCCCTGGGTCAGAAGCAGTGAAATACGTCAGGAATTATCAAATACAATCATGACTGTATTATTAATAATAGTTTAGTATTATATAAATTAGACCCGTATAATTGTCAATGACATAAGGACATGACACTCTTGAAGTGCTTATCGAGTCGCTTAACGTGTTCTCTTATAATGGTAATTTCTACTTTGGGGTTCCCCATAACCATGCGGATTTTTAGTGTGATGGTATCTCGACAATTGTGATGGTCCCTGTGGGGTTTACGATGTCCCCTAAGACGATTCTCGGGTGGTCGTTTCTTGTTAGGGCCGCAGTGACATCCGTGAGGAGAAGAGGTATGACTGTCCTAAAGGGATGGGAGTGTTGTGTTAGAGGATGGCGTAATGTGTTAGCGATTCTGGTGTATATGGTACGATGTGAAGGAAGGTAGGGAGGAGTTTATAGATAAAGAGGTTGTCAGGTACAATGTCGTATCGTCTTTCCTTGAGGTGTGCGCGACGTCCTGCAGCCTCGGGAGATAGAATGGTGGGTGGGTGCGTGTGCTTATCGCCTACCGCGCAATGTCATGTGGAAATCGGAATAGTGGGAGTTGTCTGAGTTGGTCGAGTTTGGTGGGTGGTGCTGTTGTTGTTATTCTTGGGGAAAACAGTTTCTTTGCAAGATTGTGTTTATGTTAATGGGGTATTTGATTTTCTTCAGCTTCTCATGAATAACGTCGAAAGAATCGTCGGAGTGGTCAATGATGGTGTATTTACAGTTTCTAAAAGCTTTGACAACGACCAAGGTGCCTTTGAATTTCATTGACAGTTTGTGTTGGCGTGTGCTTGTTTTCAGCAAGATCATTTCCCTCACTTTTATGTTTAGGAGGTGTGAGCGCTTGTGTTGTTTAGTCATGATTTCGTATCTCGTATCTTGTAGGTTTTTTATTACTTCGTCGTGGATGACATACATAGCATATTCCACTCTACGCGGGTAATCATCCATTATGTACAGTGAAGGCGGAGGTTTTTCTTTATTGCAGAGTGGAGGGAGCCATTGATGCTGGCCTGGACCTGTGGGAGACAATTTTCCCGGGTGTCGCCGGTTTTTATTTGGGGTTGGACGGAGTATTTCCAAGACCTCCCTTTTGATCCTCTCAACTAGTCCATTTTCTTAGGGGTGATAGGCGGCTGAAAAGCAATGGTCGATGTTGTACAGCTCTGCAATACGTTAAAGAATTTTTTTTCTTTTTTCCAGTGCCGTTGTTCGAGAGTATCCTACGTGAAATATTGTATTTGCAAAAGACCTGATCAATCAGTGCTTGTGCCACTGTATCGGCCGATTTGTCTGGGAGGGTAATGAGGATTGTGTATTTGGAGAAATAATCTGTAGCGGTTAGGAGCCTTGGGGGCTGGTAAGTAATTTTATCAGGTATCTAGGGTATCCCAAGGTTCGGGTGGGATTGGTGCCTCTTTCATCTGTAAGGCTTTTGGGTTTAAGCCCCGCAGTTAGTTGCATATTGAGCAGTGCTCTATGTGCTCGATAATGTCGATTCACATCTTTGGCCAGTAGTATCATCGCCTGGTATTTAGTAGGCATTTATTTCTTCCAGGATGGCCGGCCATGGGACTGTCATGCATCATGAGCCGTATCCTTGGAATTAGTGTACTAGGAATTAGTGTATGGTTTATGGTGGTGCACTGTTACCCTTATCAGTATATCATCTTACATATGTAATTCCTGTGAGGGCACTGGTAGGCTTATGTCAAGTATCTCCTGACTCAAGATGTGAGATCACCCATGACCAAGTGGGATCCCTTCTTTGTTCGCGTTTGAGCTCTTCTGAGGAAATGAACTGGGTGACCGAGACCGCGGAAATCTGCG
>NC_134790.1:39706336-39708836 GCF_046742065.1 Oratosquilla oratoria | reverse complement strand
CACCACTCGACATGTTGAAGTACGTAAGACAGAATGAGTGGAAGGGTGGTGAGGTAAACGCCAAAAACCGTTGGAGTTTTATTACTAACATTTCGTCCTAAAATGATTTTTTTCAGTGTACACAAACAAATAAACTTTCGGCTTATCCCGTTCCTCCCTGATCATCGTCACTCCTCCCATACCTGCGTTCGGACTCGCGAAGGACCAAATGGTCCACCTTGACAACTTTGGCCACCTACCAGACTGGGAAAATACAGAGGTGCTCTACAGAAGAAAAGAAGAAGAATTGGGGCAGCCTGCATCAGTTTACATCCATGTAGCAACCATCGTGACGGATTTGTCAAGTTAGCGAGGATAGCAAACCATTTGGTTCTTAACGAGAATCTGAATAGGTTAAACAAGATAGAACAAAACATTCAGTTCACGGTGGAGCACGAGAAGAATGATAGATTGGCCTTTCTGGACACAGTGATATGGAGAAAAGGAAGTGAGATCTCATTTTCAGTCTACAGGAAAAGCACAAACAAAGACGACATCATACACTACTACTCTGCTCACAATGATAAAATCAAGAGTGGAGCTGTCATAGGTTTTTTCCTGAGAACATACAGAATATGTAGCTAGGAATTCATCAAGGAAGAAATTAAGTATATATTTGATATTTAAAAAAAAACTACGTTATCCAGAAAGGTTACTACATAGATTGAAAAACAAGGCCATGAAAATAACAAAAAGGAGAAAAGGAGACAAAATGCGAGAGACCAAGGTTGACAGCAGTGGATTTTTGTTAGTCCCCAACTCTAGACTCACGAGTGACATGGGACAGTTTCACTAAAACGGGGTTAAGAATTGCTTAAAGTACTGTCACCAAGATAAGTGATATTGTGAGAAACAGAAGCAATGACAAGGCGAAAGGGGACGAGAACAGTTTGATTTATAAAATACCGTGCAAAAGCTGCCCCGTTAGGTATTGCGGAGAAACTGGCAGAGGGATTACTAGGACATCTGAGCACAAAAGCGACGTCAGAACCCACCGGACTTCAAATTCTTTAGTGGTCCACCTTGACAACTTTGACGACCTACCAGGTTGGGAAAAACATAGGTGCTCCATAGAGGACTACCCAAGAAGGAAAGAAGAAGAATTGAGGCAGCCTATATCAGTTTGCATTCCTTGATGGATTTGTCAAGTAAGCGAGGATAGCAAGGCCGGGCAGAGGGGTGGGAAGAGCGACGATGATTGGGGAGGAACGGGATAAGCTGGGAGTATATAAGCTAACAGTTTATTTGTTTGTGTATACTCTGAAGAAGTTCTTTTAGGACGAAATGTTAGTAATAAAATTCCAACCGTTTTTGTCATTTACCCCACCACCCTTCCACTCACTCTCACTCTCACTCTCTCTCTCTCTCTCTCTCTCTCTCTCTCTCTCTCTCTCTCTCTCTCTCTCTCTCTCTCACACACACACACACACACACACACACACACACACACACACACACACACACACACACACACACACACACACACACACACACACACACATAAATACACACACACACACACACACACACACACACACACACACACACACACACACACACACACACACACACACACACACACACACACAAACACACACACACACACACACACACACACACACACACACACACACACACACACACACACACACACACACACACACACACACGCACGCACACACGCACGCACGCACGCACACACACACACACACACACACACACACACACACACACACACACACACACACACACACACACACACACACACACACACACACACACACACACACACACATACATGCATATATATATATATATATATATATATATATATATATATGTATATATATATAAAATGTATATATGTATACATTATGCATTGATTATATATCGGTGGGGAACATTTTCTTAACTAATTCGAGCATACTGAATTCAAATCTGAAATCAAATTCCCTCTGAATACTACAGATTTTTCGTAATATCAATAACTATTATTATACAATAACTTTTATTTTATCACGCCATCATGCCCTAAAGTAATTTTGAATAATCCTTTTGCGTTATTGATAGTAAAGGAGTTTTTTTGCAAAAACATTTTATTGCATATGAGAAGAAACTTGAATTACACGTTAGGATTGCAAATTCTGTAATCAAATAGATGCTAGTTTATCAATGACCGTACATCAGGCTGGAGGACCTCTTCTTGATTTCAATCGGGCAAAAATTAGTGTTTGTAACTCTTTCTCTTGTCTTCTCTGGCTGATCTCTTCTAATCCTCCAGTTCCTCCAGTAGTAGTCCGCCATCATGTGTCTATCACAGCGACCTTGGTAGCGCTCTTCCATCGTAATTAATTCCTGATGTAAGCGTTCCATATGTTCGTCACTCACGGCTCCCAGATTCTCTGGGAATCAGTCGAGGTGGCTATTTAGGAAATGCAGCACTTATGTTGTATCCCAGATC
>NC_134790.1:39693836-39696336 GCF_046742065.1 Oratosquilla oratoria | reverse complement strand
GATTGGATGGATGACATGCAGAATGTCTGAAGAAAGGAGGTACAGTAACGCTGGAGTGGCTGGTGAGATTATTTAATGTTTATTTATGAGAGGGTAAAGTGCCGAAGAACTGGAGTAGTGCCTGTATAGTTCCACTTTACAAGGAAAGAGAGGACAAGTGTGAGTGTAGTAGTTTTAGAGGGATCAGCTTGTTAATTGAAATTGGGAAGGCTTATGAGAGGGTTTTGATTGAACAGGTTAGGAGAGGAACAGAGGGAGTAATTGGATAGGAACAGTGTGGGTTTAGGACAGGTAGGGGTTTTGTAGATCAGATATATGTGGTAAGACAGATATGTGAGAAAGCTATAGGAAAAATTAAGGATGTATTTTGGGCTTTTACTCATCTGGAAATGGCCCATCACAGGGTAGACAGGAAGACACTGTGGGAAGATTTGCAGATGTATGGGATAGGAGGAAAACTGTTAACAGCAGTCAAGAGTTTTTCGAGAGTAGTAGAGCTTATGATACACTTAGAAATGGAGAGAGTGAGTGGTTTGAGGTAAAGGTGGGACTTTGTTAGGGATGCGTTATGTCAATCTACCTGTTCAATTTATACATGGATGGGGTGGTGCGAGAGGTAAATGCAAGGGCAGTGGGTCAGGGAATGGAGATAGTTAAAGAAAATGGAGAAAAGCGGGAGATAAGCCAGTTGTTGTTTGCTGACGACACTGCACTTGTAGCAGGATCAGAGGAGGGATTGAGGAAGTTAATGACAGAGTTTGGGAAAGTGTGGAAAAAAAGGAAGTTGAAGGTAAACGAGGGTAAAAGTAAGGTGATGAGATATACAAGGGGAGAAAGTGGCAGCAGACTGCAAGTGAGTATTAAGGAAGAGAGATTGGAGGAAGTAGATAGTTTCAGACACTTGGGTACGAATGTGGCAGGAAAGGAGGGAGTCGGGGTGAAAGTAGAATGTAGACTGAGAGAACCGAGTAAATGACTTGTTGGATTAAAAAGTGTAATGAGAAATTGACATTTATGAATGGGTGCTATGAGAAGATTGTATGAAGAAGTGATTCTTTGACAACACTGTACGGGACAGAAACATGGAACATAAAAGAGGGAGAGAGAAGGAGTTTGAATGTGTTTGAGATATGCCTGAGAAGTATGATAGGGGTTGCTAGACAAGATAGAGTGAGAAATGAGGAGGTGAGGAGGAGAACATGGATGGAAAGGAAGTTGGGAGATAGGGTTGATGAAAGAGTATTGGGATGTTTTGGACATATGGGAAGAATAGGTGAAAAAAAGCTTAGTAAAAGAGGTGTGGAAGGCAGAGGTGGAAGGAGTGAACATGAGGGGTCGGCCTAGGATGAGATGGATGGATGGATGGGGGTAAAAGGAGCATTTGGAAATTGGGGAATTTTTATTGAGGAAGGACATGAGAGGTAAAAAAAATAGGGGTGAATGGAGAAGTGTTGTGTATGAATGCTGCTGCGATGTATGTGGGGGAGTGGGTGGGGATGGGGGATGGGGGATGAGAGAGTATGTATGAGAAATAAGTTGACGCAGCCCGAAGGGATTTCTCCCAATCTTCTTTTCATCGCGAGGGGACGGGGAGTGTGGTTTGCCGAATTAATGAAGCGGATTTGCTGTGGATGTGTTGTGTCTTGCGACAATGCTTCTTACCCAGGGCAGTGGAGAAGATGCAGGAATGACCCGTTATCCTGGAGGTGCCAAGATAAGAGGGAGGGAAAACGGTAGAGGGGAGTGGAGTAGGTAGGGGATGAAAT
Source organism: Oratosquilla oratoria (assembly GCF_046742065.1). Taxonomy (NCBI): domain Eukaryota; kingdom Metazoa; phylum Arthropoda; class Malacostraca; order Stomatopoda; family Squillidae; genus Oratosquilla; species Oratosquilla oratoria. Next base: position 39,694,570 of record NC_134790.1, on the reverse strand, counting down.
GGGTGGAAGTAGTTTCTCTGCCTCCCGTGTAAGAGAAAAAAGCCTTTGGTATATGTATATATGTATATATATTACAAAGGATTACAAAGGATTACAAAGGCGGAGCATGCCGACAGGAGACCTTTTGATCCATATCTAGGTCGGATGAAAAAAAAAAATCATATTAATAATAAATTAAAACTATAATAATGTAAAAATAACAAATGAAATACACAAATAAATGCATAGGTATAGTTGAATAACAAACAAAAAGGTAAATAGTAAATGATTATAAATTGACATATAACTAATAATAAATGAAAATCAGACAGACCAATTATAACAAAACAAAAACAAATAATATAACATAAATTATAATCATTACAGCATCTTACTTAGGTATTTATCTAAATGATTCTTAAAGCTTCGAACTGAACTACATTGCACTACCTGTGCAGGAAGTTTATTCCATTCATTAACTACACGGTTGGCAAAGTTGTTTCTACCTACTTCCAAATTGAATCTATTTCCGGACAGTTTGAGACCATTGTTTCTTGTCTGATTCTCATTCAATGTGAAAATTTGGTCACTTTTGATGTTGTCAATTCCCTTTAGATTTTTAAAGACCTGTATCAAGTCACCTCTGAGTCTACGCTTTTTTAGGGAAAACAGATTCATGTGCTTAAGTCGATTTTCGTATGATTTATTTTTGATATTTGGAATCAGTTTTGTGGCTCGCCGTTGTACTTTTTCCA
>NC_134790.1:39683836-39688836 GCF_046742065.1 Oratosquilla oratoria | reverse complement strand
GAGAAACTAATTAAAAAAAAAAGTAAAAAAGTATACGTATATACAGTATAAGTGAAGAGATAGGTAAGCATGTGGTGGAGTGGAAAGTTTCTTCAAGGTTAATGTGAATGAAGGTGAAACTGGGAAGGAATATGTGGGTTTCTGTAAGTGCATATGGGCCTGGTAGTGAAAAGAGTGTACAGAAAAGGGAAGCTCTTTAGATTAATTTAAATGAGTGCATGGAGGGATTAGGGAGAAATGTCAATATAGTGGTATTGGGAGACCTTGATGCTAAAATAGGAAATGAACCAAAAGACAGAGTGGTTGGTGAGTGTGGAGTTTCAATAAAACATTTTAGTGGGGAGATTATAGTGGAGATGTGTCTCGAAAGAGAGTTGCAGATGGCAAATACAGTGTTAAGGAAGTAAGTCAAGCATAAGTACACATGGGAGAGGGTGGTGGAAGGAGGGGTGGTGGATAGAGCCTTAATTGACTATATAGTGGCAACCAGAAGTGTAGTGGGAAGAGTTAAGGAGGCACATGTTCTAAAAGGAAGCAAAGAAGATTGTAGAAGAGAAGAAGTGATTTTTCACAGATTAGTTACAAAATAGGACGAGAGAATCATATGAGAGGAAAAAAAGAGAAGGGAATCAAAGCATAAGATAAAGGAGGCAAAGAGGAGAGCAGATGTGAAATGGGGTAAGAGAATGAGAGAAATTCATGAAAGTAATAAAAAGATATTTTGGAAAGAAATTAAGAGAGGAAGAGGAGGCGAATCTACTTGAGAAGAAAAGGTAAAAGGTGCAGATGGAGAGATGATGATAGAGGAGAAGGCAGTAAGAGGAAGATGGGAAGAGTATTTTAGGGTGTTGCTAAATGTGAAGGAGGATAGGAAGGGAAAGGTTGTTGCAGTGGGAAGCGCTAAGTAAATGGCCGTGATGATTGAAGAAAATGGAGGAGAAATAAGAAAAGGTGAGGTGAAGGTAGTTGTTAATATGATGAGAGCATGTAAGGTACCTGGGTTGGATGAGTGTCATGAAGAATGTCTAAAAAAGGAATTACAGTGATGATAGTGTGGCTGGTGAGGTTATTTAATGTTTGTTTAGGAGAGCATAGAGTGCCAGAGAACTGGAATAGTGCCTGTATAGTTCAACTTTAAAAGGTAAAAGTAGACAAGTGTGAGAGTAGTAGTTTCAGGGGGATTATCTTCTTAAGTGTAGATGGAAAGGCATATTAGAGGATCTTGATTGCGAGGATTAGAAGAACAGAGGAAGTAATCGATGAGGAACAGTGTGGGTTTAGGACAGGTAGGGGTTATATAGATCAGATTTTTGTGGTAAAACAGATATGTGAGAAAGCGATAGGAAAAGGTAAGGATGTGGTTTGGGCTTTTATGGAATTGGAAAAGGCTTATGACAAGGTAGACAGGAAGATACTGTGGGAGGTATTGCAGATATATGGGATAGGAGGAAAGCTGTTAAGAGCAGTCAAGAGTTTTTTTCGAGAGTAGTAGAGCTTGTGTTACAATTAGAAATGGAGCGAGTGAGTGGTTTGAGGTAAAGGTGGGACTTCGTCAGGGATGTGTTATGTCGTCTTGGTTGTTCATTTTATACATGAATAGGATGGTTCGAGAGGTAAAGGCAAGGATAATAGGTCAGGGATTGGAGATGGTTGAAGACAATGGAGAAAAGTAGAAGATAAGCCAATTGTTGTTTCCTGACGACACTGCGCTTATAGTAGGATCAGAGGAGGGTTTGAGGAAGTTAATGACAAAGTTTTGGAAGGTGTACGAAGGGAATTTGAAGACAAGTATAGGTAAAAGTAAGGTGATGAGTTCTAGGAGAAACTGTGGCAGCAGACTGGAAGTGAGCACCAAGGAAGAGTGATTGGAGGAAGTGAATCATTTTAGATACTTGGGTGTGAATGTGGCGTGAAATGGAGGAGTGGAGGTGGAGGTAGAATGTAGATTGAGAAAAGCAAATAATTGCTTTGATGAATTAAAAAGTGTAATGAGAAAGAGACATTTGTGAATGAATGCTATGAGGAGATTGTATAAAGGAGTGATTGTATATATATATATATATATATATATATATATATATATATATATATATATATTTTTGTGTGTGTGTGTGTGTGTGTGTGTGTGTGTGTGTGTGTGTGTGTGTGTGTGTGTGTGTGTGTGTGTGTGTGTGTGTGTGTGTGTGTGTGTGTGTGTGTGTGTGCGTATATATATATATATATATATATATATATATATATATATATATATATATATACATATATATATGTACACACACACACACACACACACACACACACACATATATATATATATATATATATATATATATATATATATGTGTGTGTGTGTGTGTGTGTGTGTGTGTGTGTGTGTGTGTGTGTGTGTGGTGTGTGTGTGTGTGTGTGTGTGTGTGTGTGTGTGTGTGTGTGTGTGTGTGTGTGTGTGTGTGTGTGTGTGTGTGTGTGTGTGTGTGTGTGTGTGTGTGTGTGTGCGTGCGTGAGTATATATTCTATCCGTGAGTTGAGAATCTTAGTGATTAGAAAAGCTATGTCGATAGAGAGGAAATTTCTTTAGGGTCAAACATATCAAACAGATTTTGTAAGAAAGGTCAGACAAAGAGTAGCTCACACAAAGACAGTCGCAGGACCCACTGCTAACTGGCACGTCCCTGCTAGCGAACAGGGAAATTCCATATAGATATATGGGGTACCATCATAATGACCGCGTGGACCACTGGGAACTCTATAGATATATAGGGTTCTCTGAATATAATGAATAAGGTGACACCAGAGAAATATCTCTAAAGGTCCAACGGTATTGCCTCATGTGCTTGCGGGCAATATGCCACCGAATGTGATTTAGCACTGTCCAAACAGATCCAAGCCTTGGACATTAAACACTATGAAGAAAATGAAGATCTATTCTTAGAACGTAAGAACTCTCTCAGAAGACCACAGGCTGGAGAGTTTAATGGAACAACTAGACAACATCGTAGAAATGAGCGAAGTCCGAAGAGCGGAAGAAAAACTGATACAATTACAAGATGGTCACCACCTGTTCTACTATAGAGGTAAGGACAAAGGATTCTTGATCAACCGAGAAGTTGTTGGTAACGTAGTCAAGTTCAGTAGTTTATCAGACAGGGTAGGTTGGATTGTGATTAAGCTGTGTAAAAGGCACACTCTAAAAATAGTTCAGGATTATGCACCAACTTCACAGAGTTCAGACGATGAAATTTAATTCTTCTATGATGATTTAAGTCAAGTAATGGATCAAGAAAAAGGTAAGTACACGTTAGTAATAGACGACTTTAAAGCAAAAGTAAGGAAGAAGATGAGAGATGGGTCGTGCATTGCGAAATTTGGAGTAGGTGAAAGAAATTACATAGGCGAGATGTTATTCAATTTTGCAGAGAACTACAACGTGAGGATAATGAATACTTTCTTCCAAAAGCGTGTAGGTTGTAAATGGACCTGGAGAAGTCCAAATGGAACAACAAAGAACGAAGTAGACTTCATATTAGGAGATGAGAGCAAAAGTGTTAGCTATGTTACGGTGATAAATAAAGTCAACATAGGCAGTGACCATAGAATGGTAAGTCGCACAGCTAAATTCATTTCAGAGCCGAGAGAAATAAACTACTTTTAAAAAAGAAAATAAGCCTTGGGAAGGTTAAGGATAATGAGAAGGAATTTCAGTTTTAAATTAAAAATAGATTTGAAGCTCTAAGAACTAACAAGGAAACCGTTGAAGGCATGAATTTGAATTTAGTGAATATCATTAGGGAAACGGCAGAGAAAGTAGGAAGTACAAAATGTATTAGCGAAAACAGACACTCCAAAGCGACATATGACCTTATTAAAAGAAGAAGGACCATGCGGATGAAAAGCAGGAGAGACGAAATGGAAAGAGTAGAAATAAGCAAACTTATAAAAAAAAAGACAGATATCAGAGAAAAGAAAGAGAAAAATGGATGAAATAGAGGAAACTATTTGGAAATGTAAAAGTATTAAAGAAACCGAGAGCAGGCATGCTTTAGGAAGACAGCAAAAGATATGTTTGAAAGATAGAAATGGATAAATCATTAGATGCAGAGACAGAATGGTGAAGAGAAAAGAAGAATTTTACCAAGAGCTTTACTCGTCGAAGGCCGTAGTAGATACAGTAAATTCATATCTAGACGTTAGTACTGTACCAGAGATTACAAAGGAAGAAGTAGATTTTGCTCTATAAAAATGAAACGAGGAAACGCACCCAGGAAAGATGGTATGTCGACAGATCTCGTGAAAGACACAGGAAAAGAAATTCATATTAGGTTGCCTCAGCTGTACACCCAGTGCTTACGTCAGGAAAGTGTTCTTGAATCGTGGTGCAATGCTATAATGATTTTGATTCATAAAAAAGAAGGCCAGAAAGACCTTAGTATCTATCGGCCGATTAACTTGTTATGAAATGTATATAAAGTATTCTCCAAGATCCTTACAAATAGACAGTCAAGTTTTAGATGGAAACCAACCGACAGAACAAGCAGGCTTCAGAAGCGAATACTCGACTCTAGACCATTTGCAGGCGATGAACCAACTAATCGAGAAAACGACAGAATACAATATACCTCTCTGTTTAGCTTTTGGAGATTACGAGAAGGCCTTTCGCTCAATAGAACAAATGGCAATCCTAAACTCGCTACTCAATCAGGGTACAGACGAACAGATCATAAGGGTTTTAGAAAAGATTTATGCCAATGGTACCACTATAATTCGACTACATAAAGATTTAGAAAAGATCAAGATCGAGAAAGGAGTACGGCAAGGCGATACAATTTCACCCTGAAGAGCTCCAGTGTTCCACACGTTTCGCCTATACTTTAGGCATCTTCTGGTAATTCTATATTGAATATACAAATCATGATCACATATACATTGTACAAAATAAACTAGGATAGGTATTTCTGTTTAATTTCTTCTCGGCGCTCCGTGGGATGCCTTAACAGCTCCAG
>NC_134790.1:39658836-39676336 GCF_046742065.1 Oratosquilla oratoria | reverse complement strand
ATCCATTTATTTTTAATAACTCTTTTGCGTATTTTTGCATTTGTGCTTGCATGGGATACTGGTCTATAGTTTGTTGGATTTTCTTTATCTCCTCCCTTATACATTGGTACAATATTTGCCTTTTTCTAATATTGTGGTACTTTTCTTTCCTTGAATGAGAAGTCCGAAACCCGCCTTGGCTTCTTCGCTGACGCTAGCGAGCGGGTTTACACTTCTGACATTTACACACAATTCCCAAGTCACGTAATTCTCTGCTTTCAGAGTTGTGCTTGGAAGGAGAAAGATAAAACAACATCCGCCCGCCTGACCACCACCACTCCACCCCCCACCCCACCCTTTAGCACCGCCATTGTATCCACTCTCCTGACTACACTTCGGACGTCGCTCGTTCATCGCTCAAGCCCAACCAACCTGAGGCTAAACAGGAACGCTCATGCCCAACCTGGGGCCAATAAGGAACGTGCTCTCTACACGCGGGAAGTAAAATCTACTCACTTCCCGTAAGATATATACACACACCTCTCACGAACATAAGCACACCCAACGCATAAACATCTACACGTACTTTTTCTTCGACTAAAATTCTCTTCCTTCATAACTTTCTCTTATACTACATCTTCTCACTTCAGTTTACCTCCCATTAAAGATTTCTCCATTTTTCCACCTTTCTCTACTACTACGCCTCCTACCATTTTCTCAACTTTTGGTGAATCTGATCCCAGGCGTCGGCACCACCGTCCAAGTTCCCTGCCTATTTCTCCTAACCCACGACCACCAACCGCCCCTAATCGCTCACGAAAAAGTACGCTTGCAATAGCCCTCTTTTATACATTACTATATTTTTATTTTCTTACAGACATTATTCCCCTCCCACAAAAACCGATCCCGCGCGAGCGGGTGGTCTTACCTAGCAAGTCGCAAGTCGCGATCTCGACTGGCGCTGGACAAACAAAACAACCGGCTACGTTTTACTAGAGTAAATCCGTAAAACAAACCAGGCTTTTATTTGTTCCGCTACTCACATCGCCTCATGTCGTCTCCAAAAGTGTGGATCCAACATTCCAAATGCGCCACTGTTGTGTGATACTTTGTATGTGGGTTTATTTTTTCAAAGGTATCTATATTCTCTTAGTGAAGTAAGGGTATTCATAGCCTGGATAATAACCCTGTTTTCTGTAGAAAGTAGAGGTGAACAGAGCGAGGTGGTTCGAAACCATAAGCCATCGTGTGTTTACAGTAAGTACATACGGGACCTACGCCACAGCCCAGATCTGTATATACGCCATTGTAAAACATCAGGATTTAACAAATCAAATAAAAAAAGAAAAACGGTAAATAGATAAGCGAGTGCCATGATAATCTACACGTATGAAGCTTAGGAGGTCAAAGGAGAGGGGCTATTCGAAGAGTTTAATCTAGAAGGTTTAAGAAGATACACGTGTGCTGGTTAGCGTGTTTGCTTATTCCGACACAGATCTATTTACTAAGGATATCCCTACATCTAAGGCAAAGATGACATCTACGATCGCTGTCTAGAGCATCATCGGGTGAGGTTATCATCCTTACTAAGTGGCATTATCTAATGTATCTGTTTTTATCTGTGTTTTTATCTACTTATCTATTTACATATCCATTTATTTTTCTATTCATTTATCCACTTATTTACTTATTTATTCGTTGATTTATTTACTTGATTATTCATTTATCTATATACATATTTACTTATCTATTTATCTATTTTATTTATCAATTAGTATTTTACATATTACTTACTCGTTTATTTTTTTATTTATACATCTATTTATTTACTTATTTATCTATTCATTTACTTATGTATTATTTATCTATTACTTATATATTTGTTTATTTATTTGCTTGTTCATTTATTCATCTCTTGTGCCCATGTTTCTTCTTGTAGATTTCTTCTTTTAAAAAAATAAATAGATAAATAGATAAATAGATAAATAGATAAATAGATAAATAGATAAATAGATAAATAGATAAATGAATAAATGAATAAATGAATAAATGAATAAATGAATAAATGAATAAATGAATAAATGAATAAATGAATAAATGAATAAATGAATAAATGAATAAATGAATAAATGAATAAATGAATAAATGAATAAATGAATTATTTTCAAAAGAAAAGAAATAAATAAATAAAAACTCTTCCTAGCCCATGGTGATAACATAGATCATCAGTCCTGGGAATTATTCTAGAAACTAGGACCTCGACCACCTGCTGTGGGGCAATTCTATTCCGATGAAGGAACCCCTTTGTAGGAAAAGGGGCATATCAGGAAGATAATTTGATTAACAGATCAAATAATGAAGAAAGTCCCTAAGTCCAAATGGGTATTTAAGAATGGGTGATATGCTAATTAGTACAGTGTCAGTCAAACGTTATATGCATTAGGGAGTTTAATTTTTAAGGTAGGATTAGATAGAAAGAATTTCCATTTTTTTATGTATTATTCTGACGGGAAAATTATCATAATTAATTTCTCCTTGAATGTGTTCACACCCTTCTCTTTGTCCGCCAACGCACACTCGCACACGCACACACACACACCCCGTAGGGTGAGGACATGGTTGCTGGCTTTCCGTAGCAGCCGAAGTCAGCCTGTTAACCTAATTCCACCACCCTTCTATTATTAAGAACTCCTTTCTTATGCTGTTGACAGGGATCATGGATATTCCATCTTCGATTCATGAAACATTTGTGAAGTGTAGGGCTCGTGTTAGTGAGCGACAACGTGTGTTCCCAAGCTCCTTTGCCGCCCCACCGACCTGTGGCGCTTGAGGGCAGGCTCAGGCTATCCCCCTGTGGACATTATTGTGGACCTGAAAACACCTTTTCTGTTCCGCAACCGCAGTCAAAGGTAATGTAAACACGTGAACAAAACCATCTTAGTCATTACCATAGGAAAAAGGAAAAGAAAATCCTCATAAAAAAAAAGTACAAACACTTCGAAGTTCCAAGATTATGGTATGATTTTCCTTCTTTACTGGTATCCAATGTAACATCGCTTAACAACAAACTCGATGAAGTTATAACAACAGTGAAAGATGCCAGCGCTGACATTGTAGCCATTATTGAAGCGTGGCAAGTGGTTCCTTAAGTGTGTAAAATTGTGGGCTATGAACTTTTCCACCATCTCAGAACTGACAAACTAGGAGGGGTGGTAGTAATGTATTGCAGGACAGCCCTTAACACTTCACACCTGACTGTTGTAACCCCCGAGGGAGTAGAGGTTTTGTGGGTGAGGGTGTCACCTCCCTCCCATCCTCGCCATACAGCACCTGTCATTTTCTGTGTTGTGTACCGTTCACCCTGCTCCTCCACAGCACAGCTGCTCCTCTCCCACATCATTGATACAGCAGATGGATTGAGATTGAGATTTCCTGCTGCCAAGATCGTCATATGTGGTGACCTCAACCAATTGGACATATCAGACATCCTAATTCAACTCCATCTTACTCAAGTCATAGATTTCCCAACGAATGGTAAAATAGCCTTGACCTTATCATGACTGACCTGAGTCAATATTACCTAGCCCCCCAGCCCCTACCACCCATGCGACGCAGCACTGACCTCTCTATCTTCTGGCCCCCAACTCCCACCACCTCCCCAGATGTGGGCTCAGCTGTTATCAAAACTCACAGGTCCACCTCTGACTCAGCCATGAGAGCGTTTGGGCAGTGGATATTACACCATCCTTGGTCAGAAGTTCTCCTAGTGGTTGATGTTGACAAGTGGGATAATTATATTAATACTATCACTGAGGTTTATCACCACTTTCCTACCAAGACTCTGACTATGCACCCCTCAGACGTTTCCTGGATTACACCAAAGGATTAAACGACTGATGAGATAGAGGAACAAGGCATTCTATGTAGACACCAGCCTTTATAGGAGCAATCGCAACAAAATCATCCGTGAAATTAAGACTGCTAAAATGTCATATTATCCAAGCAAAGTCAGCCATCTCAAGCACGTAAATAGCAGCCAATAGTACTTTACGATTAAAGAGCTGTGTTGTCTGAACAACCAGTCATCTTCTCTCCCTTGCATTTCTCAGTCACCCCCTGAACAGGCAGCACAGGATGTCAACAGTCACTTTGCTACTATATGTCAAAAGCTCCCCAAACTCGATCCCGCCCTCCTCCCAGCCTACCTGCCATCCCCTCTTCCCCTTAAGAAATTAAAAAGCTTCAATCCTAAAAGAATCCACTACTCTAGTTGACCTCCAACTGAAGCTCTACCAGGAATTTGCCATGAACTTGCCACTCCTTTTTGTTCGATAATTAATCAGTGCCTCTCTAACTCAAAATAAATGCCCCAGAGATTGGAAGACTTTATATGTCACCCCTATCCCTAAAGTCCCCAGCCCTCAGTCTTTAAATAACCTAAGGCCAATTGCCATCACGCCCATCCCCAGTCTCATCTGTGAGAGCTTTGTTTTCAACTGGGCATATAGTAACATACGCAATAAAATATATCCCCAGCAATTTGGTAACACCAAAACTTCATCCACTACTCACTGCTTAATTGACCTACTTGATTTTTTTCACAGAATTTTAGACAAACGTAACTTTTCTCTTGCTTTCACTTTCATTGATTTTGGAAAAGCATTTCATCTGGTTGATCATACCAACATAATGAGGAAATCAATAGAAATTGGTCTCCATCCCAACCTAGTAACATGGCTGTCGGATTTCCTGAGTGAGCGTAGACAGTGTGTCAGGTTTAAAGACTCAATTTCTACCCCACAACACCTGACCTGTGGAGTCCCACAATAGACCAACATGGGACCACTGTGCTTCGTAAAGTTAATCAACGTTGTTCTAGCTCACAGTTCCCATCACTGTAAATACGTTGACGATTCAAATGTTGGCATCACCGTTGACAACACAGCTCCTGACTACTCTCCACTGCAGGCTACTCTTGATAAGCTACAGTCCTGGAAGACTGACAGCCATGTGACCATAAACAGTACAAAAAACGGTCACCATACACTTCTGCACATCAAAGAAGGATGTACCTCCTCCAAATGTCACAATCGGCACCCAACCTCTTCAAGTAGTCAAGTCCACTAAATTACTGGGAATCACTGTTGATGACCACCTGAACTGGAAGCAGCATGTGACAAACACCGTCAGAGCAGCATTTTATCGACTACACATGCTGTGAAGGCTGAGATCACTTGGAACACCAGATAAGAAGTTGAATAATATATATTCCAACTTTATTCTGCCTAAACTCTGCTATGCATCTCCATCCTGGGCCCCCTCCATCAGCCTCACTCAGGAATGCCAGCTAGAAAATTCGGCCTCAAGCTATTATGTTATCCTCGCCACAGTAACCTGTTACCGTCGGAAGCTGACCGACCTGCCCGAGCCACAATACATCACAATAGACTCAAGCTGTTCAAAGCACCACGCACAGACAGATATACACACAGTCCCATGCCTTCTATTGTACCCTTATTGAACAACATCTAATCCAAACATTATATTAACACTAAGACGCACCTATCATGTTTTACATGTTCATGATTTATACATTTGTATAGTGCACAATCACTTCAGCATCATAAAATGTATAGGTAATCTTTTAAGTACCATCTATGTTAATCCATCTTACCTTAATATGCGTATTTTCAGCCTTCGGCTGCCATGTTTTCAATGAACAGTTATATTGTTACTTGCGGCGAAGGTCGATGGGATGAGGGTTCGACTCTGCCATCGGCGACATTGAACAAAAGGCATGGTTCATTAAATTCCAAGATACAACATCTTCTGTAAAGGGGCACCGTCCAAGCCTCCCAAACAGGGGGAGTGTGTGACGTTAAACCTTATCATATCATCATCATTATCATTATCAACTGTATGCTACCTTGCCACAATAACATGTAGCCAATACCACAGACAGGGTGAAAAATTGTGAATATATATATATATATATATATATATATATATATATATATATATATATATATATATATATATAAATCCTTCTGTAGACGTACGTTTCTCAACGGTAGTATCTGGTGCAAACCAAATGTCCTAAGAGGTCAAGGTTAGGTCAGCCTAATTCCTTGTTAAGTGTCCTGTGGTCGGGTTCTGGTTAGACCTGATGATCAACAGGAACATGGTGCTGCTGCTGCGACGTACTCGACGTCGTATGCTTGATATCTACCTCCTCGTAGTGTGACGTGTTGTGACGTGTAGTTGTGACGTCCTGTGACGTGTGATATATATTTTTCCAATACGTAAGATTGTTCATATGTAAAAAAAACCCACTGGTAAACTATAATAATAAGAATGGGTCCACTCAACCCCCGTACTTCCATCTTTCATCTTCCTCGTAATCAAGACTCCCCTCTTTTCTTAAGGCATTTCCATATTCACAAGGCAGTTGTCCTTTTTGCACTTCTCCGCTCGACGAATCATTATTTTGGTCTATTTACGCATATAATTCATTCTCAGACGCACATAATGTGGGTTACTTACTTTTCCCCATCCTTCATCCATTTCCCTCGACTTGTGCTTTTAAGATATTAATTAAGTAATTTCTTCTAACGCAATGTGTTCTTTCCACACAATGCATCAGAAGTTGCATTAGTACATTTTCTTTTTGTTTCCCTGCATGATTTTTTTTAGGAATGATTATCCGTGGTATTTGTTTATCTAGTTATTTTTCATCACGAAAACTTCAAGTTGGTTCTAGATTATACAATGCTTAAAGAAAAAAGAAAAAAAAAGGCTTATCTTAATCCTATCTTAGTAAACTGTAATTTCTAGTTCATTTCTATTCTATGTTTATTTATTTGTTTATTTATTCATATATATATATATATATACATATATATATATATATATATATATATATATATATATATATATACATAAATATATATTACAAAGGATTATAAAGGCAGAGCATGCCGGCAGGAGACCTTTTGTTCCATATCAAGGTTGGATGCGAAAAAATATATAAGTAATGATAAATAAATAAATAAGTAAATAAATAAATAAAGAATACAATAAAGTAAATAATAGTAAATAAGATAAAAGCATAGGTATAGTTAAATAATAAACAAACAGGTAAATAGTAAATAATGATAAATTCACATATAACTAATAATAAATGAGAATCAAGGAAATAATAATAAACAGACAAATGATAACAAAACAAATAAACAAATAATATAAAATGAATCACAGTCATTACAGCATCATGATTAGATACTTATCTAAAGGATTCTTAAAGCTTAGAACTGAACTACATTGCACTGCCTCTGCAGGTAGTTTATTCCATTCATGAACTACACGGTTGGTGAAGTTGTTTCTACCCACTTCCAAATTAAATCTATTTCCTGGCATTTTGAGACCATTGTTTCTTGTCGGATTCTCATTCAATGTGAAAATTTTGTCATTTTTTATGTTATCAATTCCCTTTAGAATCTTAAAGACCTGTATCAAGTCACCTCTGATTTTACACTTTTTTAGGGAAAACAGATTCATATGTTTTAGTCGATTTTCGTATGTTTTTTTTATGGAATCAGTTTTGTGGCTCGCCATTGTACTTTTTACAATCTGTCAATGTCTTTAATGAGATTAGGTGACCATACGGAAACAGCATATTCCAAATGTGGACGAACTAACGATTTATATAGCTTGTTAATGAGTGATGGACGTTTGAAGTCAAAATTATTGCGCAATCAGTCCTAGAATCTTATTTGTTTTCTCAGAGGCTAAAATACACTGCTTGGATGATTTGAGATCGTTACTGATAATTATGCCGAGATCTTTTTTATTATCCACTTTTGTTAACGAATTTCCAAATAACTTGCAATCGTACTTACTGTCATTTTTTTTCTATGTGCATTACCTTGCATTTATTTGTGTTAAATTCCATTAGCCACTTTTCAGACCATTGCTGTAATTTATCTATATCTTCTTGACTATCTAATTGGTTTAAGTGATCATTTGCCATTTCGCACAGTTTTGTATCATCAGAAAATTTTGAAACAATAGATTTTAGTCCATTGTCTATATCATTTATATATACTATGAATAGAAGTGGTGCAAGAAAGAAACCTTTAGGAACTCCACTCGTAACACTTTTCCATCTAGAAGTTTTGCCATTTAAAATAACTGTTTTTTATCATTCAACCAATTACTAGACCAACTTAATAGGCTACCACCTATTCCGTGTGAAGCTAATTTAGTAAGTAGTCTTTCGTGGGGTACGGTATCAAAAGCTTTTGCAAAGTCTAGATATATTAAATCTATATTGTTTCTTTTGTCATAATTCGAGATGACAGTGTTGTAAAATTCAAGTTAGTCACGCAAGAACGTTTCCGTCTGAATCCATGCTGGCTATCACTTATCAAACAGTTACTTTCTAAATGATGTTCGATAGCATCTCTGATGATAGTTTCCATTATTTTCCTACGATTGAAGTCAAACTTATAGGCCTGTAGTTATTTGGTTTCTTTTTGTCATCTTTTTTGAATATGGGAGTAGCGTTAGCTAGATTCCATTCTCTTGGGACATCTCCGAATACGATTAATTTCTTGAAAATAATTTCTAATGGAATAAAAATCTCATTTTTCATTTCCTTTAAAATTCTTGGATGCCAACCGTCAGGCCCTGGTGTTTTATTAACACTGAGTTTTTATATACACCTTTTATTTATTTATTTATTTTTGTTATATTTACCGTACTAAGTAAGTTCACCCTAGACTTTTCACAGGTTTCAGTTTGGAGTTCACTTTAAGGTATTTCGTTTAAGAATACTGAGCTAATGTACTTGTTTAAAATATCACACATTCCTTCATTTGAATATTCAAATTAACCGTCAACAGATATTAGTGGACCAATGTGATTCCTAATAACCTTTTTATCTCTAATGTAGCTATAGAATTCTTTGGATTTCTCAGTGATATTCATTTCATATTGCTATTTTCGTTTTTTATTGTCTTTTTTAGAACTCTCTGTATTAATAAATAACTTTGATAGTCATTAGATGCACCTAGCACTTGTATTTCTTATAAGCCTGTCTCTTTTTAGCAATACTTTGTTTTCAGTTTCATTGTCAAACCATTTTGGGCGAGCCCGATTTGGGGGACGTTTGTCCTTAAATGGAATGTAAGTATAAATCATCTTAGTAAGCGTATATTAAAATATTTCCCACATATGATCTACAGGTCTTTCGCTTAATTTTACCTCCCAGTCTGTAAGATAAAGCACCTAACGTAGTCCTATCAACTGAGTTATACTAAAATCGGGAATTTTAGAAACACAAATATCTATTCTAAAAATTTCTAGTAGTTTGAATTTAACTAAGTTATGATCTCTATTTGCAATAGTTTCACCGACTTCTACATCGGCTATTATGCCTTCATGACTAGTGACAAATAGATCAAGTAAGTTTCCTTGTCTTGTGGGCTCTTTTGCATGCTGTGTGCGTACACACACACACACACACACTCATATATATATATATATATATATATATATATATATATATATATGTATATATACATATATATATACATATATATATATACATATATATATATACATATATATATATATATATATATATACATATATATATATACATATATATATATACATATATATACATATATATACATATATATATATACATACTGTATATATATATATATATATAAATATATGCTTTAAAAATAGACTTATCTTAGTCGTATTTTAGTAAACTCCAATTTCTAGTTCATTTCCATTCTGTGTTTAATTATTTGTTTATTTAATCATTCATATATCTATCTATTCATATACATACATATATGTAGGAGATTGTTCAGGGCTAAGAGACCTGGCCGTTGCTCCATCCTTGTCTTTAGGGAATGTTAAACTGGGAATAGTCGGTGTGTCTATGGCTACGGTCTCTATTATTCCTAATTGAACCAGCTGTTCCACCACTATTTTCTTTATTACGCTTTTTGGTTTGGAGGACTGAATGTCTATGTTATAGTATCTTGCTATGTCCTTCCAATCATCCTTTGTAACTTGTCCCTGTAAGGTTACATACGAGGGATTGGCCACAAAATCTTCCAAATTGAACATTTTACTGAGACTTGAGAACTAGTCGTAACTAGTTGTTGATAGACTAGGACGTGTGGGTTTAAACAAGATTAGCCCTTCGATAACGTAAACAGGCCCTCTGATTCCGGTTATCGTTATACCCATCAATCTAGCCTATGATTTTGTTCGTGTGAAAAGATGCTCGTCTATATAGAAATTAAATTGATAGCGAGCGATACTTGATATAGAGACTTGAATGGATACTTGGATACTTGGATGGAGTACTCGATTGAGACAGGCATCCAACTAAAGATACTTGAACGAAATTAAATGAGACTTGGTTAAGGTTGAATAATCCGATACTTGAGCGATAGTTGATACTTACGATACATGAACAAAATGAGTCTGGAGGAGTGGAAACACTATCAAATCCTAATCACTGATAGAATCCATTAGTGTGCGCTAAACACTTAAAGCGAATGAATTCTATATGGCTGCTAGTCCCGCTTATTGTAAGTAATTTTGCGGTGTGTACCAAACGGGTCATTTATTCCCGTAAGACTTTAAACGACGCTCCCAAATTCAAATATTGTTGGTCAATTTTCGACTCTTAGAATTATGATTGCATTTAATGTTTAGAATAATGATTGCATTTAATACTGAAAATTAAATGTTAAGGCACTGTATTGAAATAAGATGATTAATGAAAAGAAGGGGGGGAGAAGGTAATAACTTGTGAGGCGGAAGATGATTTCTTTCGCCGTCGGACGATTTCTTTCCCTCCACCATCGCTCCACCATGAAGGGACAACGAGGCCTTTCAGCCACAACGAGTCCACTCAGCTAAGATCGAACAAGTGAGGCCTCTCAGCTGAGCTCGTTGGGTTCACGTGCTGACCCCATATCCATATATCTGCCAGAAGACTCCAAACAACTCGAAGTCGCCCCAAGTATAGGATTATAGGTCAACGCTACGGTCGACGTTCTACATTTTGGCAACACCAAGAGTGCCATCCTTCTATATTTTCTTATTGGGTGCTCTCTTGTATGGCACGCCCATTTTTGTACCATGTATCATTTTAGCTAGGAAGATCTGGCACCTCCAGAGTTTTCTTTGGAGCAGCCAGTCTCGAATTGTACTTAGATTAGGTCTAGTAATAAACAGGAGAAAACGACCCAACGGTGTTTGGACCAAAAACCCCTCCAACACAACTTACTCAGTAGTTACGTGAAACAGTTACGGAGATCCTAAGCATTGGTCGCCACTTGTTATGGCTCAAGCTGGGAAGATACTTGTGAACCATATAGGCATACCGAGTGCCCAAGCCACAGCAAAGTTAGAATTTGGGATATAGAAACACATCAGACTATTGGTATGCCGAAAGACAGAGGACAGTGTTAACCATCTTATATTTCAGTATGAAATATAATCAAACGGAAACAACATAGATTAACAAAACAATATTAACAATATTAATCCTAACACACATTAAGAATAAATGGGGAATGAGATATGGAGAAAATATAGAACGGGTAAGACTGAAACCTGGCACGTCGAGTCGTCGGTTGTCCAAGCAATGATTATTCTAATTCAGAGGGATGCGAAGGTGGCAGCTAGCTAGAGGCGAGTCTGTCGAGTCTTGGGAATGCCTAGCTTATATAGGGGAATGAGGCTGACGTCTTGGCTAGTGATTGGCTGAGGACGATTATTCAGGCCGAACTACCGAACTACCGCTCGGCTGCGAAGCGACTGAAGTGGGAGTGAGGGAGAAGGCTGACTGCTTCTTTCTTCGGAGTAAAATAACAGTGGTAGTAGTAAGGGTGTCATTCAGGTGAATAGGTACCTTGGTACCCGGATGGGGTGTCGTGTCACCTACGTAGGGGTAATATCATGACAGCATATATGTATATATATATATATATATGTATATATATATATATATATATATATGTATATATACATATATATATGTATATATACATATATATACATATCACGTAGAAACCACTGTTGGAGTAGAAAAGACTGGAAATAGGGAATCTATATATTTCGATTGCAAACTGCAATCCTCTTCAGTAGATACAAATTCAGAGAGAGAGTGTGTTACTTAAGTAGCAACCTTGACATAAGAAGGGGGGACATGGGATGAGGTCTCTACCCTCGGCTCTCTCCGTATGTGAGGTCAGGAGCTCCTGACCTCACATACGGAGCGAGCCGAGGGTAGAGACCTCATCCCATGTCCCCCCTTCTTATGTCAAGGTTGCTACTTAAGTAACACACTCTCTCTCTGAATTGTATCTACTGAAGAGGATTGCAGTTTGCAATCGAAATATATAGATTCCCCGTTTCCAGTCTTTTCTACTCCAACAGTGGTTTCTACGTGATTGACAAATGTGTGATTACATTTTTCACCTGTAATATATACATATATATATATATATGTATATATATATATATATATATATACATATATATATATGTATAATATATATATATATATATATATATATATATATATATATATATATATATATATATACATATATATATACATACATACATACATACATACATACATACATACATACATACATACATACATACATACATACATACATATACCAAGGCTTTTTCCCCCTTACAAGGGAGGTAGCCAAAAAGGAAAAGGCATAAAATCATTCCCACCCATTCCATCCCTGAATACACTCCACACCCCTCCACCCTCCCTCTCATCTTAGCACCTCCTGGATGACGGGCCATCCCTGCACCTTATCCACTGCCCTAGGTCAGAAGTGTTTTTGAGGATTTTGAGCACGGGATATGGTGTTCAATTTGTATGTACAATCACGAGCAATTTTTCAGTCCAAGATTTTTTAGTTATTTATATGTTTTATTTTCATTTGTTTGTTTATTTATTTTCTAGATGCAATTAATATTTTTTTGTCGGACAACCTTTTCAATTTCTTCAAGAGAATGATCTAACCACAAGTAAATTACTACATATGATAATGCATTGTGTTCAAGACAAAAAATAATCATGTTGACGTTATAATAAATGTAGCATGAGACAAAACTTTTGCTCGTAACTGTGCCTCGATCCAGATTACATGAGGAATATAAAAACCTTTCCTTTTTTATCCGACATATCATAATACTTTTATTATTTTGTTCCTCCTTTATGTCCATTGTGAGATCTTTGCACAATACTCTTCTTGAAATTTTATTTAAAAAACTATTTATACTTATGACAGCAATTGGCCTTGGTCTTCAATATAATTTTTCTTTTCTTCTCTGCTTCTTGTGAAAAAAAATCCACTTGCAAGAAGCATCATCCCTTTCAGATAATTGAATTCCTCACTTTTGTCCAATTCGGACAATGCATTCTCTTTATTAATTCATAAACATATTCTAATGATTTCTTGTTTATTTGAACATAAAGCTCACTTGATTATCTCTAGCTCCATCGTGAGAGCAAGAAGTAAAAATGAGATATCATCTTAGTCATTCATTAGAGATGAAGATAAAAAAAGAAAGAAAAAGGAAAGGGTAAGATGAAATTGTAGGAGAGGCTTCGAGTTATTTCTGTAATTAAGAAACATTCGTCGTAAAGATTGGGGGATGCCAATCAATCTACTTCTTTTTCTCATCAGCAACTGGCTCTCTGTTCTCATGAAGGTAACATAATGCCTGGAAGACCACTAGGACCTTTGGTCCGTTAACCCGTTGGCTCGTTGGCCCGTTGACCCGTTGGCTTGTTGGCCCGTTGGTCTGTTGGCCCATTTGCCCTTTGACCCAATGGCTCGTTAGCGAGTTGGCCTATCGACCCATTGACCCATTAGTCCGTTGACCCATTTGCCCATTGACCCATCGACCCGTTGGCCCGTTGACCCGTTGGCCCGTCGGCCCACTGACCCAATGGCCCGTTAGCGAGTTGGTCTATCGACCTATTGACTCATTGGTCCATTGGCCCATTTGCCCATTGACCCATCGAACCGTTGGCCCGTTTGCGAGTTGGCCCATCGGCCCGTTGGTCAGCGGACCACAAGTACCAAGGAGCTAACATGGAGTAGGAGGTAGGGAACTAGATATAGTAGGGACCAAGGAAACTCGGTGGAAAGAGAAAGGGGGCGAGGGGGGAAAGAGGGAGTGGAGGGAGGTGCGAGGGAGGTAGGAGGGATGGGAGGGAGTGGGGAAGGGAAGACAAGTAGGGTGGGGTCCAAAGGTGACTAGGGGTGTTGGCGGGCCATAGCAGGAGAGCAAAGAACAAGGGGAGAGCAAAGAACAGAGAGTGGAGGACTTGAGGGAAGAGGGCAAAATCAGAGGTTATGGGGTCAATGGAAAAAAGAGGTCGGGGGTGGGAGGTGGAAAGGGGGGGAGACCAGGGGAAGAAATGGAAAGGGGGGGCTAAGGAGCTAAGGGTTGGGGGGCAGGGGGGATACTATAAGCTAGTAGGGTTAGGGAGTGCTTGGAGATAAGGGGTAGGAG
Organism: Oratosquilla oratoria; assembly: GCF_046742065.1. NCBI lineage: Eukaryota > Metazoa > Arthropoda > Malacostraca > Stomatopoda > Squillidae > Oratosquilla > Oratosquilla oratoria. Next base: position 39,661,765 of record NC_134790.1, on the reverse strand, counting down.
AGAGGGAAACAGCTGATTTGATAGAGCTTATCTCTTCACTGGGTTTCTCTGAGTTGCCTAGAATCATCTAGCGCTAACTAGAATGAAATGATTGAATGCTTGTCATTAATACGCTGAGCATCATAGAGAACTCACAGAAATCATAGAGGCCCAAAAAGAGGTGGAATCACAACATCAGTGAAGTCATTGAGAGATGAGACCCCACAATGGAGGAAATGATAGAAGAAGCTTTGTTGTAGAACGACAGAAGCAGATGGAAAGGCCTCGTCTCGACAAGGTATCAACCCTAACGTTAGGATGATGATTAGGTATGTGAGATTGTCATTCGTCCCTTTGGAAGGTAAAATGTTAATCAAAGATTTGACGCATTTTACTTGAAGAGACAACTTGTCATCTTACCCTAAACCACCGAACAGCAATGACATGATGTTGACAACCAAGGAAAGAAAATTCTAATATTTTGAATAATATTTCTAGTTATCATTAATACCTTTATACAATAATTCTAGTTTTCGTTTGATTTGATTATATATGTATTAGAATTGGACAAAAGTGACGGCTTCGGTAGCAACTACTCAGCACCTCTTGCCCTAAGCTCCTCACCGCTATTCCTTGATAAAAGATTGCTCATTGATCAAATATTGTTTATGAAATTGATTGTTCCACTGGTTTAAGTACAAGACGTTATTGATCGTGCATATAATGACCGGATAAAGTTGTTATTAATTCCAAATCATATGATAAATTCTACTTTAATTAGTACCAAATGAAATATGTTAATTGGTTCTTATAAAATAATTAATCTGTATGAAGATAGTAATCTAAAGGCCTTATCAGTAGATTTTTTATGTTATCATATGCAAATGGTGAATATTTGTTTATTTCTAAATACTTAAAGATAAAATATGAAGAGGTCTTATTAAACTTTGAATTACTCTAATGGCATAGGAGACCCCGTTTTTCAAATCTAAGATTTTTTTCTAATAAAAAATATTTGGCATCGCCTTGTATTGACACAAGAAATTCAATTAGATAAATATATCAATTACTAAATTCTTATATAGATTTTTTTTTCATATCTTCCACGAACATTAATCGTGTTCTGTAGTTTATATATATATATATATATATATATATATATATATATATAGTCTATGAATATGTGTACATGTGTCTGTACACACGAAGATACACACGCACACACACAAACACACACATACACACACACGCGCGCACACACATACGCAAACTAGATGCTGAAAGATACAGTTCAGGTTCCTGAGGAATAAGGTCATCAGAGAGATAAGTATCGCCAAATCGTCTTACTACCCAAACAAATTGCAACACCTCAAACAACAAAGAAACAACAGTCAGTGGTTCAGTAAAATCAAGGCTCTTTGTGGTCTGCAGGGTAACAAGACCTCCCTTGCACCTCACACCTCTCACCTGACCTAGCAGCCCAGGAGATCAACTCCCACTTCGCCTCTATCTGTCAGGCTTTACCCCCTCTCGACCCCTCCCGCCTACCTGCCTACCTCCCTTCCCCCTCACCCCCATTCATGTTCAAGTTGCCAACGTAGCTACTAAATTTAGTAAACTGAAACATAATAGATCAACAACCCCCTCTGACCTTCCTATCAAAATCTACAAGGAATTTGCCCCTGAACTTGCCCTCCCACTTTCCTCCATAATTAATGCCTCTTTAAGTCAAAACACCTGCCCCAGCGACTGAAAAATCTCATATGTCACTCCCATCCCCAAAACCCTCAGCCCACAATCACTAAGTGACCTTAGGCCCATCGTCATCACCCCTATCCCAAGCCTTATATGTGAAGACTTGGTTTTTAACTCAGTTTACAGCAACATAAAAGATCCAATAGATGCCAAACAATTTGGCAACACGAAATCCTCCTCTACCACTCACTGCCTCATTGACTTACTCAACTTCCTTCACAGCAACCTAGACAAGCGTAACACATCTCTAGCTGTTACCTTCGTAGACTTTAAGAAAGCCTTTGATCTTGTTGACCACAATGTTGTTCTCTCCAAAGCCATCCAACTGGGGATCCAGCCCCACTTAATAGCATGGCTGGCAGATTTCCTCACCGGACGACAGCAGGCGGTCAGGTACCAGGGGTCAACTTCCTCCCTCCTCCCCCTGACCCGTGGGGTCCCCCAGGGTACCAAGATGGGCCCCCTATGCTTCCTCATCCTTATTAATGACACCCTCAAGGACACTCCTCATAGATGGAAATATGTGGATGACAGCACCGTAGGCATCCCCATCAACACCAGGCGGCCTGATTACGCACCATTACAAGACACCCTGAACAAGCTCATGACGTGGACGGAAGACAACAACGTCACAATCAACACCAACAAGACCGTAGTGATGCACTTTTGTGCCTCCACTCAAGCGGTGGCTCCTTCACAACTTTCATTGGGCCCCCACCCCCTTCAACTGGTCCAATCCACCAAGATCTTGGGCATCACACTCGACAATCAGTTAAATTGGAACCAACATGTCACCAGCATAGTCAGGACAGCGTCTTACAAACTATACATGCTCAGCAGGTTAAAATCATTAGGAACACCTACATCTGAGCTACAGGAAGTCTACAAAACCTTCATTATCCCCACCCTCATGTATACCTCACCAGCCTGGTCCAGCTCACTCACCCTCACACAGAGACAAAAGTTGGATAGGATACAAAAGAGAGCGTGCATGATCATCCTGGGCGTGGAGTACAGTGATTATGACCACGCTCTCACCACCCTCACTCCGTCTAGGGTGTCCCAGCGTCATGGTGAGGCACTAAAGAAATTTGGAGAAAACCTGCTTTCCCACCCTAGACACCGTCACTTCCTCCCTCCCGACGCCCCACCACCTCGCCACAAGACTAGACACAGAAATAGACTCGTACCAATC
>NC_134790.1:39648836-39653836 GCF_046742065.1 Oratosquilla oratoria | reverse complement strand
CCAGGAGTCTCCTATTATAGCAGCTTCTGTGCTGCAGTCTCCTCCAATAAGTGATCCTGCTTACTTAGCTTGTGTGTGTGTGTGTGTGTGTGTGTGTGTGTGTGTGTGTGTGTGTGTGTGTGTGTGTGTGTGTGTGTGTGTGTGTGTGTGTGTGTGTGTGTGTGTGTGTGTGTGTGTGTGTGTGTGTGTGTGTGTGTGTGTGTGTGTGTGTGTGTGTGTATGCATGTATGTATGTATATATATATGTATATATATATATATATATATATATATATACGCGCGCGCGCGTGTGTGTGTGTGTGTGTGTGTGTGTGTGTGTGTGTGTGTGTGTGTGTGTGTGTGTGTGTGTGTGTGTGTGTGTGTGTGTGTGTGCGTGTGTGTGTGTGTGTGTGCGTGCGTGTGTGTGTGCGCCCATATACATATATACATATACATTCATACGACGTACGACCTACTGAGGACAGATTAAAACAAATGGACATAGATGAATAAAGAAAGGCAAACAGACAGGCAGGCAGACAGACAGACAGACAAACATATATTAAAGAGAAATTAACTTACGTATATACATGCATGCATGTGCATGTATATACATTCATTTTGCATATATACACACATACATACATATATACAAGTAGACAGACAGTCAGGCAATCATACAGACAGACAGACAGGCAGACCTACCGACAGGCAGACCGATAGACCTTTAGACATAGTCTCAATTCACATAAGGTGCAACGTTAATTGGGCAAGTGTATGTCGGTATAATTCGCACTCCTAATGGATTTGCCTGCCAGGTGTTTGATCCTGTGTAGTTAGACGTCATGGGTCGGGGAAGGTAGGAGAAGGGGAAGGGGAGGTGGAAGGGGAGGTGGAGGTAGGAGAAGGGTGACGAGGGGGGAGGGTGGAAAGGGGAAAGGGGAGAGGGGAAATTGGAGAAGGGGAAGGGGAGAGGGCAAGGCGGAGGTGGGGGGAGGGGGAGGGAGAGGAGATAGGGGAGAAGGCATGGTATGGAAAGAATAAAAGGTGGAGGGGAGGGAGAGTGGATTTGGGAGGAGGTGGAGAGTAGGAGAGGATGATGAGTTGAGAGGGAAGGGTGAGGAGGAAAAAGGATTGGATAAGGGAAGGGGAATGTTATGGGAGAGAGAGGAATGGGAGTGAGAGGTGGAAGAGAGTGCTCGGGTGCATCTAATGACTACCAAAGTTATGTGTTAATACAGAGATATTTAAAAATGAAAAGAAAACGACAATACGAAATGTATCTATAGTTACATTAGAGATAAATAGGTTGTTAGGAATCACATTGGTCTACTATTATCTGCTGACGGTTAACTTGAATATTCAAATGAAGGAATGTGTGATATTTTAAACCTATTATTTTACCTCAGTATTCGTAAATGAAACACCTCAATGTGAACTTCAAACTGAAACGTGAAAAGTCTACGGTAAACTTACTACAGTAAATATATTATAAGAAAAAATTAAAAGGTGTATAGATAAACTCAAAGTTAATAAAACACCAGGGCCTGACGGTTGGCATCCAAGATTCTTAAAGGAAATGAAAAATGAGATTGTTGTTCCATTAAAGATTATTTTCAAGAAATCCATCATATCCGGAGATGTCCTAAGAGAATGGAAACCAGCTAACATTACTTCCATATTCAAAACAGCTGACAAAAAGAAACCAAACAACTATAGGTCTATAGGTTTGACTTCAATCGTAGGAAAAATAATGGAATCTATCATCAGAGATGCTATCGAACATCATTTAGAAAGTAACCATTTGATAAATGATAGCCAGCATGGTTTCAAACGGGAACGTTCTTGCGTGACTAACTTACTCGAATTCTACAACACAGTTATCTCGAATTATGACAAAAGAAACAATATACATTTAATATATCTAGATTTTGAAAAAAAAAAACTTTTGATACCATCCCCCACGAAAGACTACTTACTAAATTAGTTTCACACGTAATAAGTGGTAGCCTATTAAGTTGGACTAGTAATTAGTTGAATGGTCGAAAACAGAGAGTTGTTTTAAATGGAAAAGCTTCTGAATGGAAAAATGTTACGAGTGGAGTTCCTCAGGGTTCCGATCTTGGGCCACTTCTATTCATAGCACATGTAAATGATATAGACCATGGACTAAAATCTACTGTTTCCAAATTTGCTGATGATACAAAACTGTGCGGAATGGCAAATAACCACTTAAACCAATTAGATAGTCAAGAAGATTTAGATGAATTACAGCAACGGTCTGAAAAGTACAAGTAAATGCAAGGTAATGCACATAGGTAAAAATAACAGTAAGTACGATTACAAGTTATTTGAAAATTCGTTAACAAAACTGGATAGTGAAAAAGATCTCGGCGTAATTATCAGTAACGATCTCAAATCATCCAAGCAGTGTATTTCAGCCTCTGAGAAAGCAAATAAGATTCTAGGACTGATCTTTTGATTTCAAAAGTACATCACTCATAAACAAGCTATATAAATCGTTAGTTCGTCCATATTTGGAATATGCTGTTTCCGTATGGTCACCGAATCTCATTAAAGACATTGACCGATTGGAAAAAAGTATAATGGTGAGATACAAAACTGATTCCAAATATAAAAAATAAATCATACGAAAATTGACTAAAACCTATATCTATTTTCCTTAAAAAAGCGTAGACTCAGAGGTGACTTGATACAGGTCTTTAAGATTCTAAAGGGAATTGACATCAAAAGTGACAAAATTTTCACACTGAAAGAGAATACGACAAGAAACAATGGTCTCAAATTGCCAGTGAATATATTTAATTTGGAAGTGGGTAGAAACAACTTCGCCTACCGTGCAGTCAATGAATGGAATAAATTTCCTGCAAAGGTAGTGGAATGTAGTTTAGTTCGAAGTTTTAAGAATAATTTAGATAAACACCTAAGCATGATGCTGTAATGACTATCATTTATTTTATATTATTTGTTTATTTGTTTTTTTTATCATTTGTCTGCTTGTTTATTATTATTTGCTTGATTCTCCTTTAATATTAGTTATGCATGTACATATGCATATACATATGCATATACATGTACATATGCATGTACATATGCATATACATATACATATACATATACATATACATATACATATACATATACATATACATATACATAAACATATATATACATATATATACATATACATATATATACATATATATACATACATATACACATATACATATATATACACATATATACACATATACATATATATCCACTATATATATATATATATGTATATATATATATATATATATATATATATATATATATTCTATCCTACTGTTTCATCTTCATAATATTTGTATTCTTTGTTTATAATTTTCCCATTCTTTTTGCTTCTAGTTTTTATTTTCACTTATTTCATCGTTGTTTCATTTATTTCCTTATCTCCGTTTTTCTTTATTTTCTCTATTACTTGACTCCATTTCATTTTCCCTTTCATTGCATTTTATTTCATTTTATCCTTATTTTATTTCATTTTTGTTTGTATTGACTCATCAATATATTTACTTATTTATTTTCTTCTTTCTTACTTCACTCTTGAGAATACACGTACCCTCTTCAGGGTCAATGTCTATGTTATTTATTGCATTTTTCTTTTAATACTGTTTGTTTCTTACATTTTGGTCGTGTATTTTTATTCATTTTTTCTATTCCGGTTAGTTCTTCATTTTTCAGTTTTTTTTTATCAACTTTATATTTTCGTAAATTCTGATTTCTACTTTTTCAACATTTCATTGAATATTTTATATTTTGTGTTTATATATTTGATTATTTATATATGTATTTATTTATCTATTTGTCTAATTATTTATTTGTTTATTTATTCATCGTCTTTCATATTACACCAATATATCAAATTGTATGATTTATTCATCTTTTATTTATACATATATTTTTCATCTGTTTTATTCATTCCTCTCTGAAATTCAAGTTTAGTTAAAAAAACATGATTTAGTCATTTCCCATGCTATTTCTTACTCAATTCTTTCTTACTTCCTTATTATCTTTATTAAATTATTTTTTCTTTTCGTTTTCTTGTTTTCGAGCTGAGTTCAACAGCAATTTATAAACACCTTTGCGAAACACCTCTTCTACCTGAGACACACTATTTAGCTTTCCCACGATTTTGGCTTCATTTCCTTCCGGGGGTGGGGGGAGGGGAGAGTGGGAAGGAGAAAAAGAGAGGGAGAGGGTGACAGAAGGACAAGGAGAGGGGAAAGGGGGAGACGGGGACAGGTAGAGGGGGAGAGCAGGAGAAGGGGAGAGGGGGACAAGGGGATTGGAAGCTAGGCAGAGGAGATGGGGGAGGGGAAGCTAGGGAGAAGAGGGAGGGAGAGAAAGGAACACGTAGAGAGAGAGCAGAAGGAGAGGTGCAGAGAAACGGGACACAGGGTGGAGAAAGAGAGAGGGAGAGAGAAAGAGAGAGGGAAGGGAAAGAGAGAGAGAGAGAGAGTGAGAGAGAGAAAGAGAGAAAGAGAGAGAAAGAGAGATAGAAAGAGAGAGAAAGAGAAGAGAGAAAGAGAGAAAGAGAAAGAAAGAGGGAAAGAGACAGACAGACAGACAGACAGACAGACAGACAGACAGACAGACAGACAGACAGACAGACAGACAGACAGACAGAGATGAAGAGATGAAGAGATAGATAGACAGACAGACAGACAGATAAATGGAGAGATGGAGAGAAATGGAGATAGATGGAGAGAGAGAGAGAGAGAGAGAGAGAGAGAGAGAGAGAGAGAGAGAGAGAGAGAGAGAGAGAGAGAGAGAGAGAGAGAGAGAGAGAGAGAGAGAGAGAGAGAGAGAGAGAGAGAGAGAGAGAGAGAGAGATGATTGCATTTAATATGCATATGATTTCACAATAATTATAATTTTGTGTTTTTAGAACAAACCACACAATCCTATTCTCTTATCTCCAGCTTAAATGAAACACACACACACACACACAC
>NC_134790.1:39621336-39643836 GCF_046742065.1 Oratosquilla oratoria | reverse complement strand
AGAGAAAATATTTGTTAAACCCCTCACTCATTTTTCCTCCGAATCTATCATGACATTTTCATCGTTTTTAATTGGGCCTATTCTTTCTTTATTTTTTGTTCTGTAGAGATGCAAGAAACCCATTAGGTTGGATCTTGCTTGACTGGCAACCTTAATTTTATAGTTACGTTTCGCTGTACGTGTATTCTTTTTAACCAGCTTTGGTATTTCGTTATATCTTGATCTAAGGTGTGTTTCCCCGTTTTTTTATTTTTACGTAAAGTCCTCTTTTCATTCCGATCTCATGTTTCAGTCTGTTCGTCATCCATTTGGGAGTATTACTATTCTTCCGTATTGACTTCAGGGAGATAAATGTATTTTGTGCCTTCATAATTAGATCAGCTACATTGCTATACATTTCATTCAAATCACTGACCTGTCTGTTGACCCCCCGCCCCCAAGTGACCTGACCCAAGTTATGCATATTACTCTCCGTTACCCGACCCCTGGTTATGACCTGACATATGGTCATGACCTGACCCCTGGTCATGCCCTGACCCCTGAACCCTGACCCCGCCGATGATGTCCGAACCATCCGTATGACATTTCATATTAAATTTCAAATGGGTTTTTATATTGTCAAAGTTTGCTCTCCTGAAGTCTGGTACTTGGAAGCTTTTCATACTTTTTAATTCTTCCCAAATATTAAATTTCATTTCTTGGTGATCGCTAGAGCCTAGACTATCTCCCACTTTTACGTTACTCATTAGATGTTCATTGTTAGTTAAAAGTAAGTCCAGAGTATTTTCTCCGCTCGTAGGGCCGGTAATCATTTGTTTTAGGAAATTATTCTGCACCACATTTATTTTTATTTTTTCGCTTCCTGATCTACTAAAGTTTCCCAGTCAATGTTTCTATAATTAAAATCTCCCATGATCACAACGTGTTTGTACTGGGATGCTCTGCGAATTTCATGCATCAGGGTATCAGTCTGCTCAATGCTGAGTTTAGGAGGCCTATACAGGACGCCAATGATAGCCCTCTTATTCTTGCCTATGGTTTCCATCCAAATAGATTCCGTATTCTCCTCTTCCTTAAACGAATTGTTGATGATTTAGTTTATTGTATTTTCAATTAAAAGTGCTACTCCTCCCCCAATCCTGCCAACCCTGTCCTTGTGAAAAAAATTATATCCTTCTATTTCGATTTCCGGAAGAAAATGTTCATCAGCCATGTTGATCCAGGATTCAGTAATAGCTGTAATTTAAAAATTCTCTACGCATGCTTTACCTCGCAGAATATAAATTTTGTTTATTATGGTTTTGCTATTTGTATAGTAATGTTTAAGTCTATCCTCCCTCCACCTGCTATGGTGATTCTTTTCACAGTCCCTCTCTGAGCTGTTTCTATTGCCTAAACTATATTCCGATACATCCCCCCTACTCTCACTTAATTTACCCTCCCCCCCCCCCAAAAAAAAAGGATGCCTACTTCTCGCTCAAGGGAATCGGCAAGGAGCCGAAATCTTCTGGGCGACAAGTGCACCCTGTCCCATGTATATAGATGATTCTTACCGTAAAAGCAATCCCAGTTGTAGACAAATGCCCTTTCATTGGCCTTACAATGTTTTGCCAGCCTGCAATTCATTGCAATAGCCCTGGAATGCCACATGCCTCCACCTCTACGCCTCGGAAGGATTCCACATACAACAGGAACACCACTCTTATTCCTAATCTTGTCTAGCGCATTCCGGAGGCGCGCAAACAATTCCTAACTCCCTAACTTATTTCTCCCCCGTCGTCTCCTCTCAGAGCGTTTCTATTCTCTTGTTCTAGAAGTTATTCATGAGGGGTGAATAAAATAGGTGTAGTTTTTTTCTGATGCTTCTTGGTCTCAATCAGTACCCCTCGAGAATCCCCCCGGAACTCTCTACATTACGTCAAGCTACCTTCGTTCTGACATCACTCTTTCATTCATCCAATAGTCTTTTACTTCTCAAACAAGTGCCACACCTTAAACGCGTGACTTTTCCTTTCTGCACCAATGATTTTTCTCCTCCTCCACCTTTTTCTCCAATTAGAGAGGCTGTTATACTCTTCTAAACGATATCACCACGTAAGCATTATGTCGTAAAAAAAAATGGCTTGTCCGCTAACAATTAAAAGACAAAACAATATCGCAACCACCAGGCGACACTCCGCATTGTGTTACATATACAAGGCGCGAGTCTGACTCAGCTATCCTTGTCGCCTGTCGGCCGTCGGCCGTTGTATCATAACATCCTAATAAAAAGACTATAAAGTTTCCTACCAGTCCTTCTACCCCTTCGATCTACTCTGATCTACCGGCCTCTTACACTTACCTATATCATTGTCCCTAGCAGTCAAGGAAACGACGGGGTCCCTACCTTTTCCTACTAAACACTTTTTAATCCTATCTGTAACATCACCTATCCCTGCACCGGGGAAATACACCTGCGTCCTATGTTTCCTATCTTTATCACAGAAAGCCCTGTCTAAGTACCTCATTCGACTGTCTCCTACAACCAAATTCTTACCTGTGGGCAGGAATCCAGCGTCTGCCCTTCCCTTCTTCTCTTGAATTTCCTTTGCTTCTTCTTCCTGTAGACGCGCGAGAGCTTAAAATGAGTTCCTGCAATCAAGAGGGCCTGGTGAAGACTTTTTTCCCATCTTTCCGCGTCTTATTTGTCACCATTATCCATCCAGGCTCCAAATTGGTTTGTCTTCCGTATTTTGGGCCTTCGAGCGGAGAACTCGATTCTCCTCTTTAAGGCACTTTACAGCACCCTCCAAGGCTTCAATTCTACTAAATAGAGATTGTACCTCATCGACGCTGAACACTCTAACACAACCACTCGCCGTATCACTATTTGAAGCAGATACCCGGTTCAAAGATAGAGAAGGCATAAATAAAAGAGAAAAAATTAAATGAAAATAAATAGGACAAAGGAAATAAGTTTGGTGGAGGAATGAATACTGAATATACGAAGCAGGAAATGAGACTGAGAAAAATGAAAAAGGTGAAAATTATGAAATTACATCAATGTGGGAAAAAGGGGCCGTTGAGTTTTTCCTCAAAAAAAAAAAAAAAAAAGCATATGAGGAATTATCTTAGAAAGAGGAAGAACAAAAATGTTAAGGGGGTGACAGAAAAAATAATAAGAATCATAATAATGTTGACAGGTCCAGGAAGGGAGACACTTGCATGACGATGCTTGCATGACGTTGCAAAATAAGAAGAGATAGAAGAAGAGAAGCATGTAGAGGATGAAGAGAAAAAAGAGGAAAATGAGGCAAACATATGGAAATGAAATGAAAAAAAAAACGAATAAGATTATATGGAAGAAGGTGTGTTCGTGGTGAGGATGGTGGTCATTTCAATGTTAGTGATAATGATCATGATGATGATGGTGGCGGTGGAATTTGTGGTGGTGATAATGGTGATGATAATGGTTGTGATAATGATGTTGACGGTAGTGCTTCTTCTTTTCATCTTCCTTCTCTCCTTCTCTTTCTCTTTCTCTTCCTCCTCCTTTTCCTCCTTCCTCTCCTCCTCACCTTTCCTATCATCATCCTCTTCATCCTTCTCCTCTTCCTCCTCGACACCAACCTTCTCTTCTACCTTCTCCTCCTCCTCCTCCTCCTCCTCCTCTTCCTCCTCCTCCTCCTCCTCCTTCTCCTCCTCTTCCTCCTCCTCCTCTTCCTTGTCTACCTCGTCTTTCTCCTGATCTTCCTCACCTTTCTCCTCTTTCTCCCCTTTCTCCTCCACCTACTCCTTATTTTCCTTCACCTCCTCCATTTCCTTTTCCTCTCTTCCTCCTCTTCCTCCTCCTTTTCCTCCTTTTCCTTTCTCAGAAATGGTTCTATAATGCTGAGCATGACATCGGGAAATATGAAATTATTTTCCTTTCTGATATTTCTATTTTTTTTTTTCATTTTTATTGTTCCCTTTTACAACCTCTTCTTGTTTTTGTTGAGTAAATTCTGTGTTTTCCACTCTATGAACATGGAAACATTTTAGGTTTTCTCTCTTTTATTTTATTTTTTATTTACTTTTTTATTTCTCCCCCTCGGTTTTGCTTTCATAATTTCATATATACCAGTATATCGTGCTTCCATTCCCGATCCTCTTTTCTGATTATTTCTATTCTCAAAACACACACACACACACACACACACACACACACACACACACACACACACACACACACACACACACACACACACACACACACACACACACACACACACACACACACACACACACACACACACACACACACACACACACACACACACAACACACCACACACACACACACACACACACACACACACACACACACACACACACACACACACACACACACACACACACACACACACACACACACACACACACACACACACACACACACACACACACACACACGTCGGTCGGTGTGGCAGTGAAGTCTGGACTCCGGTGATATCTTCAAATTTTGAGGATCACAACGATAAGGAAGTACCTGTGTTGTATTAATAGGTAAGGGGAAAGCTCGTGGTGTAGTGGGAAGGTGAAGAAAAAAGAGAAGGGGAGGGATTACTGAGGAAAATGGAAGTAAATGTGGAAGGGGAAGATAGGGCCTAGAAAGTCAGACGGCATGTCAGCAAAAGACGGCCTGACAATAGTGGTGAAGTCGATGTGATTAGTAAAAACGTAAAAAATAGAAATATAGATAAGAGCAGCGCAATGAAAGGTGAAGATAAATATTTCCATGGATTTAATGAGGGAGGAAATGACAACCTCCCCCGACTAGTAAATCTAGAGGAGAAACTAAAAGAAATGAATAAAAATTGGGAAGCTAAGTTTAACCAAATAAAGTTGATTACTCAAAGAGTTGATAAACTGGAAGAACTAAAGAAGGAGAATCAAAACCTAACTAAAGAAATAGTAGAATTAAAAAGACAGTTAAGAGAAGTAAAGGATGAGAATGAGGAATTGAAGAGGAGTAATAAAGAGAATAAAGAGTCCATAGCAAAAGAGGTAAGTGGTTGAAAAAAAGTACAAGAGAACAATAAAATGGAATTTAGAGGTATAATGGAGCAGTAGATGAAATAACAAACTGAGGACACAGTTATTAAAGTGATGAGGGAGAAGGAGAATATAGTAAGAGACTTAGCGGATAAAAAGAAATGTATAATTATATTAGGGATGGAAGAGAAGTATAATCTAAATAGGACTACAAGAATAAAGGAAGAAAAGGAAAAAGTAAATAAGATATTAGAAGTAGTTCAAGAAGATGAACCAGAAACAGGGAAAGAAATAGGAGAAATATGTAGACTAGAATAATACAATACAGATAAGACCAGACCAATTAAAGTTAAATTCAGGTCACAAACAACAGCAGAGAATATCTTAGCAATATCAGGGAAACTACCAGACAGTGATCAATATAAACAGGTATAGATAAAAAGAGAAATGAATAAAGAGGAAAGAGAGGAGGAAAAAGCAAAAAGACTAGAAGCTAAGAAAAAATCGAGAAAAGAACAGAGTCAGAAAAAGAGAAATTCTATTGGAGAGTAGTGAATATGAAAGTGAGGAAATGGTTCATAGCAAAGAAAAACAGAACACACAATTGAAGCAGCAGAAAACTAAAAGTGTCTTACACACATATAGATGGCTTAATAATAGGCTTGAACGAACTGAATGATTACCTGAAGGAAAAAGAACCGGACATAATGGGAATTGTAAAGACAAAACTGAAAGGTCCACTACCACTCAACAGTATAGAATATGGTGCATATAATTATTATTGGATTAGAAACAGAGAGGTAAAACAAGGGGGTGGAGTTATGTTCCTGACTAAGAAGGATATAAATGTGAGGAATGTCACATATGGAAAGAATAGAGTAGAGATGATTATGATGAAAGTGGAGGACAAGGATGGGAAGAGCAGGAAGTTTGTAGTCAATTATGTGCCTCCTAAAACGGCTTCGTGGGAAGAGAGAGAACACAAAAATATGTTAGAAGACACAAGGATAACACTAAATAAGATAATGGAAGATGGAGGAAGAATAGTTATAATGGGTGACTTTAATTGTAAAGAAATATGCTGGGAAGAGATTACAATGAAGGGTGGAGACCACCTGTAGGGAAATGTACTACTTGATATGATTACAGAACATACAATGACGCAATGGATACAAGAGAATACTAGGTATAGAAATGTGGAAGAACCATTAAGACTGGACCTAATAATCATATCAGAACCCGAAATAGTGGACAAGATTGAATATAAGACACCAATAAGTAAAAATGACTACATATTGGTTGAACTGGAACTAAAGGAGAAAAATTGCATGAAAAACAACAATATAGGAAGGAAAGATTGGTGTATGAAAAAACAAATTATGATAATATAAGAGAATTCTATCAAAAAGCTGACTGGAAAAAATACACAAGTAGGAAACAACAGTAGAAGAGAAATTTATAAAGGAGTTGAAAAGTATGTTCCATGACAAAAGCAAGAAAAAGAGTATGTAAAGTGCTGATACAACAAAAGATGTAGGGAGTTAAAAGACAAAAGGGATAAAGCTTGGATGAAATGGAAAACAAGACATAAGACCTGAAAAATGGAAAATATATACTAGTTATAGAAATTAATATGTACAAGTGTGCAGAGAAGAAAAGAGAAAATATGAAAAAGATGTCACAGAAAAATGTAAAATCAACCAAAACTATCTTACAGATCTGTAAACAACAAACTTAAAAACAAACAAGAATTAGAGAAACTACGACAAGGAGGAGTTGAATACACAGAGGAAATAGAAATGTCAGAAATTATGAACAAACATTTTAAATCGGTGTTCACAAGGGAGAACAGACAACCTAGAGATATCGAATGGGAGTAGAAAGTCCCCCCCTATGAAAGAGATAGAAGTATCAAGGAATGAAATAATGAAACACTTGAGTAATATCGATGTCAGAAAATCGCATGGTCCAGATGAAATGGCAAACTGGATTTTGAGAGAATGCAGGAATCGACTAACAGACAAAATACATAGTCTAATAAACAATTCATTGAGAGAAGGAAAAGTTCCAGAAGATTTGAAAAGAGCAAATACAGTACCAATGTATAGGGGGGAAAACAAAGAAGACCTTACTAACTATAGACCGGTCTCTCTTACAAGTGCGATAGCTAAAATTTGTGAAAGAATTGTCAAAAGTAGATGGGTAAGGCATTTGGAAAAAACAACGTACTAAATCCAAGGCAATTTGGATTTAGACAAGGACGATCATGCGTCACAAACTTAATGTGTTTTTATTCAAGGCTAATAGATGTAATACAAGAAAGAGATGGATGGGCTGATTGTGCATTTCTAGACCTGAAAAAAGCTTTTGATAAGGTGGCACATAAAAAGTTACTTAAGAAATTAGAAACTGCAGGAGGAATACAGGAGAAACTACTGAAGTGGATGGAAAACTTCTTGCATGAAAGAAAAATGAGAGTGGTGATAAGAGACAAACACTCTAATTGGGATGAAGTGAAAAGTGGTGTTCCACAAGGAACAGTTCTGGCCCCAATAAGGTTTGCTATATATATTAATGATATGGATAAAGGAATTGAAAGTTATATGAGCTTCTTTGCGGATGATGCAATTTTCTTTTTTCTAAGTGAACACTGAATAAGATTGTGAGTCGCTACAGAGTGATCTCAATAAAGTATGGGAATAGAGTAGGAAGTGGGAGATGGAATTCAATATTAAGAAGTGTAGTATAATGAAATTTGGAAGAAGCAAAAAAAGAATAGTGGGATCATATAAAATGGGAGAAGAAGAAATAAAAAAAGTAGAAAATGAGAAGGACCTGGGAGTCATTATTATGAATAATATGTCCCCTGAGAAACATATAAACAAAATTTTTGGAGAAACTTATCATTTAATAGGAATAATCAAAGTAGCATTTACATACCTGGACGAGGAAATGGTGAAGAAAATACTAGTCACTTTGATAAGACCAAGATTGGAATATGCAGCGACGACGTGCTCACCAAGTACAAAATTTTTTATAACAAAACTTGAGCTACAGACATTAGAGCAAAGAAGAGAGAGAGGAGACTTGATAACTATCTATAGAATCATGAAAGGCATAAAAACTATTGATAGAGATGATCTAATAAAATGGGATAGTAGAAATACAAGAGGACACGGAAAGAAAATAAAAAAAGACAGGTATAGAAGAGACCTGAAAAAGAACAGCTTTCCCCACAGGATAGAGATTTACACACTAGAATGAAAGAACACAAGAACTCAGTTAGATACGCACAACAAAATTTCGCTGTTTTCCAACACGTAGACAAGGAAGGCCACTGTGTGGATTGGAATAAGGCAAAGATTATTTCTAGCTCAAAGTGCAGTTTCAAAAGCAAAATAATAGAATCTTCCCTGATTAAACTATTTCCTAATTTTAATATCTCAAATGGACAATGGTCACCAGACTGTATTACATACCTGGGCAGTCAAAAAATTATTACCATCTTTGGTGAAGGCGGGTGATTTGCCACGCAAAGCATTAGACGCCACTTGAGCACTGCCCAAGTTCCTTCTCTTTCTCATGTATTTTTCTCCACTGCTCTGTATTCCACTGAAGAGGATCACAGTCCGTGATCAAAATATATGGATATCGTCTATTTAATTTATTCTTATCCAACACAGTGGGTTCTTGTTGAAATTTACGAATGTGTTACGACATTACTTTGTAGTTATATATATATATATATATATATATATATGTATGTATATATATATATATATGTATATATATATGTATATATATATATATATATGTATGTATATATATATATGTATGTATATATCTAGTCCTTGATATATATATATATATATATATATATATATATATATATATATATATATATATATATATATATATGTGTGTGTGTGTGTGTGTGTGTGTGTGTGTGTGTATACATGTATATATATATACATATATATACATATATATATATACATGTATATACATATATATGTATATATATATATATATACATATAATTTTTATGGCTGTCGCGTATAGGACTCGAATCCTACCACTTTGATGCTAGGAGGCTATTGCGACAGTGCCTTAATCTGCTCTGCCACTGGTGGTACAAAACTCTCTGAACTCGGAACGCTACTAGTTCCCGAGATTAGGAAAGATCGCTCTCTGTGACTCCATATCATCTTTCACCAGAGAGCCGACCACTACTCGTAGCAAGGGGTAAGGACCAGAACGAATCTCTTTCACGCTTTCGCCATTGTAATCGTATAAGAAATTTGCTTGTGAACAGCGACATCAATCTGATGATTTTTATGGCTGTCACATATAGAACTCGAACCTACCGTTTTGTCACCAAGAGGCTATTGAGACAGTGCCTTAATCTGCTCAGCCACTGGTGGCACAAAGTCTCTGAACTCGGAACGTTACTTGTTCCGAGATTAGGAAAGATCGCTGCTTGCGACTCCATGTCCTTTTTCACCAGAGAGCCGACCACAACTCGTAGCAGGGGGTAAGGACCGGAACAAATCACATTCTTGGCGTCAGAGTAGGCAGCGATCTTTCCTAATCTCGGGAACCAATAGCATTGCGAGTTCCGAGTGTTTTGTACCACCAGTGGCTGAGCGGATTAAGGCACTGTCTCAATAGCCTCTTGCAGTCAGAACGGTAGGTTCGAGTCCTATACGCGACAGCCATAACAATTATCTGATTGATGTCGCTGTTCACTAGCGAATTTCTCATATATACATATATCTATACCTATACATATACATATGGAAAGTTTAAAGACTGGAAATTAAAGAACAAACAGAAAATATTGAATGACATGTACGAGATGGACACAGAAAAAGGAAGGAGAATAACAGAAATAAAAACGAAATAAGACGAAACAAAATAGAAATAATTTGGGGACGAGACGTATCTAAGCAAATGGAAAACAATGAGAGGAGTTTAACAAAGACAATCATTAGGAAGAAAAAAAAAATTGCGAGGGGAGGAATATACATTTCTGCCTCAAAGGACATAGTTTTTTGTTCTATATATTCCAAAAGAGATGGAAAAGATACGAATAATATATTACGATATGAAAGGCGAAAAAAACTATAATGTGGGTTTGGAAATTAACGTTGAATTTTTGATAATATAACGCATTTAATTTCTTTGCTATCAAAGGGAAGCCACGGGAATGAGTATTTTGACAGTGGCAGAACGAAAAAATGGATTCATCTAAAGAATCTGGCTTAGAAAATAAATAAACAATATTATACTATTCTTTTCGCTTGTTTGTCCTAGTTTAAATTTTTATAGTTGATTTTATTCAGTTACGAAAATATTTTAATGATAACAAATAAAGTATCACAATATAAATTTCGTAGGTTCTTTATCTAGAATAAAACCAATAACGGATACCTACAAGAAAGACGTCTGGGGCATTCATCTCCCTTCAGCTCTTTTTCAAAACCTGTCAACCCTCTCATCTTTATCATGATATGCAACATCGAGGGGGTGGCATTCGGTCTCCGGACTGGATTCAGGTTCTTTTTATCAACCTCAGCTGTATTTCTTACACTTTCTCACAGTTGACAACCGGCGACTGCTCTCCTTTCCTTATCACTTTGAACAGCTGGCATAGAAACATTAATACAAACAGCAGGTTAAATTTTCTCTCCATACTCTACCTACCTACCTACCTATCTATCTATTTATTTATCTACCTGTCGACTTACCAATCTATATCTATCTATTGAGTGATTGGATTTGACAGATGAGAGTTTGGGCTGGTGAAGGAAGGACAAACGAAAATGGGTTGGAACTCTTTGCTCTTTAAACGTTTCGACTGACTCGACCGAGGTGGTGTCAGCAGGTCGAAACGCTTAAGCAATAAAAAGTTCCAACCCATCTTCTTCGACTTATTCTTCTTCTTCGACTTCTTGTTCTTCTTCGACTTCTTCTTCTTCTTTGACTTTTTCGACTTCTTCGACATCGACTTATTCTTCGGCTTCGACCTCTTCTTCGACTTCGCTTTCTTCTTCCATTCCTTCTAATTTTTTGACTTCGAGTTCTTCTTCGACTTCTTCTTTGACTTCTTCTTCGTCTTCTTCTTCTTTTCTTTCTTCTTTGATTTTTTCCTCGACTTCTTCTTCGACTTCTTATTCTTCGGCTTATTCTTTGACTTCTTGGATTTCTTCTTGGATTTCTTCTTCTTCTTCATTGACTTCTTCTTGGATTTCTTCTTCGAATTTTTGTTCGACCTCTTCTTATTCAACTTCTTTTTCGATGTTTTCTTCTTCGACTTCTTCTTCTTCTTCTTCTTCTTCTTCTTCTTCTTCTTCTTCTTCTTCTTCTTCTTCTTCTTCTTCTTCTTCTTCTTCTTCTTCTTCTTCTTCTGCTTCTTCTTCTTCTTCTTCGACTTCTTGTTCTTTTCCGACTTCTTTTTCTTCTTTGACTTCCTCGACTTGTTCGACTTATTCTTCTTCGACTTCTTGTTCTTTTTCTTCGACATCTTCTTCTTCTTCTTCTTCTTCTTCTTCTTCAACCTTTTTCTTCTTCGACTTCTACGACTTCTTCTTCGACTTCTTCTCCGTCTTCTTTTTCGACTTCTTCTTCCACTTCTTCCACTTCTTCGACTATTTCGACTTCTTCGACTTTTTCCACCTCGTCTTCGATTTCTTTTTCTTCTTCTTCTTCTTCTTCTTCTTCTTCTTCTTCTTCTTCTTCTTCTTCTTCTTCTTCTTCTTCGACTTCTTTTTCGACTTCTTTTTCTTCGACTTCTTTCTTGACATCTTCGACTTCTTTTTCGACTTCTTCGACTTCTGCTTCTTTCTTTACTTCTTCGACTTCTTCTTCCTCTTCTTGGACTTTTTCTTCTTTTTCTTTTTGTACTCCTTCTTTTCGACTTTTTCTTTTTTTTCTTCTTCTTCTTCTTCTTCTTCTTCTTCTTCGACTTCTTCTTCTTCTTCGATTTCTTCTTCTTCTTCTTCTTCTTCATGGACTTCTTCATCTTCGACTTCTTTTTCTTCGTCTTCTTGTTCTTCTTCGATTTTTTTCTTTTTCTTCGACTTCGTCTTCTTCTTCGACTTCTCTGACATATTCTTCGACTTAGACTTTTTCGACTTCGATTACTTCCTCGATTTCTTCTTCTTCTTCGAGTTCTTCTTTGACTTCTTATTCTTCTTCGGGTTCTTATTGTTCTTTTTCTTTTTCGCCTTCTTCGACTTCTTCTTCTTCGACTTCTCCTTCATCTTCTTCCTTCTTCTTCTTCTTCTTCTTCGACTTCTTCTTTGACTTCTTCTTCTTCGACTTCTTCTTCTTCGACTTCTTCTTCTTCTTCCTTCTTTTTTTTTCTTTTCTTCTTTTTCTTCTTCTTATTCTTTTTCTTCTTCTTTTTCTTCGTCTTTTCTTCTTCCTCATCTTCTTCTTCTTTGATTTTCTTTTTTACTTCTTAGACTTCTTCGACTTCTTCTTTGACTTCTTCGACTTCTTTGAGTTCTTCTTTGACTTCTTACTCGACTTTTTCTTCGACATCTTCTTCGACTTCTTCGACTATTTCGACTTATTCGACTTTTTCTACGTTTTCTTTATCTTCTTTTTTGACTTCCTCGACTATTTCGACTTCTTTGACTTTTTCCACTTCATGCTTTTCTTCTTCGAATCCTTCTTATTTTTCTTCTACTTCTTTTTCTTCTTCAACGACTTCTTCTTCTTCTTCGACTTCTTCTTCTTCTTCCTCTTTGACTTCTTCTTCTTCGACATCTTATTCTTCGACTTCTTCTTTGACTTCTTTTTCGACTTCTTCTTCGAATTCTATTTCTTCGACTTCGTCTTCTTCTATTTTTCTTCTTCGGCTTCTTCTTCCATTTCTTCCACTTCTTCTTTTTCTTCTTCTTCTTCTTCTTCTTCTTCTTCTTCTTCTTCTTCAACTTCTACGACTTCTTCTTCGACTTCTTCTCCGACTTCCTTTTCGACTTCTTCTACTTCTTCTTCGATTTCTTCGACTATTTCGACTTCTTCGACTTTTTCCACTCCTTCCTCTTCTTCTTCTTCGATTTTTTTTACTTCTTCTTATTTTTCTTCTATCTCTTTTTCTTCTTCGACGTCGTCTTCTTCTTCTTCTTCGACTTTTTCTTTTTCTTCGACCTCTTCTTCTTCTTCGACATCTTATTCTTCGACTTCTTCTTCGACTTCCTTTTTGACCATTTTTTTTAGACTTCTTCTTCTTCGACTTCTATTTCTTCGACTTCTTCTTCTTCTATTTCTTCTTCGACTTCTTCTTTTTCGACTTCTATTGTTCTACTTATTTTTCGGATTCTTCTTCTCCGAATTTTTTTCTTTGACATCCTCTTCTTCGACTTCTTCTTCTTCGACTTCTTCTTCTTCGACTTCTTCTGCTTTGACTTCTTCTTCTTCGACTTCTTCGTGTTCTTCTTCGACTTATTCTTCTCTGAGCTATTCTTTTTCGACTTCTTCTTTGACTTCTTTTTCGATTTCTTCCTCGACTTCTTCTTCTTCTTCTTTTTCTTCTTCTTATTCGACTTCTCCTTCTTCTTCGACTTATTCTTTTTCTTTGACTTTTTCTTCTTCTTCGACTTATTCTTCTTCGACTTCTTGTTCTTCTTTGACTTCTTCTTCTTTGACTTTTTCGACTTCTTCTTTTTCTTCGACTTCTTCTTCGACGACGTATTCTTCTTAAATTTCTTCTACTTCTTCGACTTCGAGTTCTTTTTCGACTTCTTCTTCTCCTTCTTTTTCTTCTTCTTTTTCTTCTTCTTTTTCTTCGACTTCTTCTTCTTCAACTTCTTCTTCGACTTCTTGTTTTTTGGCTTCTTCTTTGACTTCTTCGATTTCTTCGATTTCTTCTTCCTCTTCATCAACTTCTTCTTGGACTCCTTTGACTTTTTGTTCGACTTCTTATTCAACTTCTTTTTCGACTTTTTTTTCGATTTCCTCTTCTTCGACTTCTTCTTCTTCTTGTTTTTCTTATTCTTCTTCGACTTTTTCTTCTTCTTCTTTGACTTCTTCTTTGACTTCTTCTACGACTTCCTCTTCGACTTTTTCTTCGACTACTTCGACTATTTTGACTTATACGACTTTTTCCTCTTCTTCTTCTTGGCTTTTTCGACTTCTTTTTCTTCGACTTCTTCTTCGACGACGTATTCTTCTTCCATTTCTTCTACTTCTTCGACTTCGAGTTCTTTTTCGACTTCTTCTTCTCCTTCGTCTTCTTCTTTTTCTTCTTCGGCTTTTTCTTCGACTTCTTCTTCTTCGACTTCTTCTTCGACTTCTTCTTCGACTTCTTATTCTTCGGCTTCTTATTTGACTTCTTGGACTTCTTCGATTTCTTCTTCTTCTTCATCAACTTCTTCTTGGACTCCTTTGACTTTTTTTCGACTTCTTCTCATTCAACTTCTTTTTCCGCTTTTTTTCGATTTCCCCTTCTTCGACTTCTTCTTCTTCTTGTTTTTTTTTTATTCTTCTTCGACTTTTTCTTCTTCTTCTTTGCCTTCTTTTTCGACTTCTTCGACTTCTTCTACGACTTCCTCTTCGACTTTTTCTTCGACTACTTCGACTATTTTGACTTATTCGACTTTTTCCTCTTCTTATTGTTGGCTTCTTCGACTTCTTCCTTTTCTTCGACTTCTTTTTCTCCTTCGACTTCTTTTTCTGTTTCTTAGACTTCTTCTTCTTCGAATTCTTATTTTTCTTCTTCGACTTCTTCTTCTTTAGCTTCTTCTTCTTCTTCGACTTCTTATTTTTCTTCTTCGACTTCATCTTCTCCGACTTCATCTTTGATTTCTTCTTCTTCGACTTCTTCTTCGGCTTCTTCTTCTTCGACTTGTTCTTCTTCTTCTTCGACTTCTTCTTTTTCGACTTCTTCTTCTTTTTCGACTTCTTCTTCGGCTTATACTTCTTCGAATTCTTCTTCTTCTACGACTTGTTATTCATCTTCTTCTTCGACTTCTTCTACATCGACTTCGAGTACTTCTTCGACTTCGACTTATTCCTCGACTTATTTCTTCTTCTTCTTCTTCTTCTTAGTGTTGTTGTTCTTCTTCTTCATCACGTTCTTCGCGTTCTTTTCGTTCTTCGCTTTCATTGCGTTCTTTTCTTTTGTCGGGTTCTTATCGTTCTTTGTGTTCTTCGCGTTCTTTGTGTTCTTCTTCTTCTTCTTCTTCTTCATCCTCTTTTTTCTGCTTCTTCTTCTTTTCCTTCTTCTTCCTCTTCTTGTTCTTGTTCTTCTTCTTCTTTTTCTTTTTCTTCTTCTTCTTCTTCTTCTTCTTCTTCTTCTTCTTCTTCTTCTTCTTCTTCTTCTTCTTCTTCTTCTTCTTCTTCTTCTTCTTCTTCTTCTTCGTTGTCGACTTCTTCTTCTTCGACTTTTTCTTCTTCTTCTTCGACTTTTTCTTCCTCTTCGACTTCTTCTTCAAAACTAGAAACATAACATTGTATATCAAATATATCAACTATTGACTTATTCAATGCTGTATAAGTTAAAATAAAATTTTATAGTCAAATAAGAAACTATTCTTAAGGCACTGTTATGCTTTTAAATGCCAATTTTAGCCGGACTTAACTGGTATTATTGTATGAGGTTAGTGAACACCAGGGTTGGCGATTTTTTTTTTTTTTTTTTTTTTTTTTATCTTTTAGAAAAAAAAAATATAGGAAATGGATGTTTTATTTAAATCAGATTTAAATTGATCCTATCTGGAATTATTTTGAAAAAAACTATCAACAACTTCTGGCAAAGGGTACCGAGCTAAATGCAAAGACTGCAGCCAGGAACTACAGGGCATTGTGTCAAGATTAAAATCTCACAGAGATAAATGCCAAGGTCAGCCACAGCATACAGAAGAAGAAATTGATGACCCAGGTAAATAATTCTACTTATATTGTGTGCATTTCTCCCTTTTCATACGCAACTATATAAATTTGGTGAACAATGGAGAGCACGTGCAATAAAAATGTGAAGGCCTAAAGAGATGATACTTCAACTTCATTACTTCTAAATTTGGGTAATGACTATATCACTATAATATACTGTATCCACTCAACTTTGGGGACTAGATGATTGTTATTCATTTCATTCAACATTATGTAATATGTAGGGAAGAGGCCAAACGCAGAGTATGGGAGTCCAATATATTTTACGTTTCGAGCAGGGCTTCTTCAGAAAATAACATCGATGAAAAACATTTTACTCCTTATATAGCCCGAGCCTTGCGGGGAGAAACAAACATTAAAATGGTGTACTTACAATTTGCGCAAATTGCTTGTTACTTGTAATTAAAATTGCCAATGGTTTGTTAATTGTAAAAAATCCACTATTCTGATTTATATTTTCTATGAGGGATATAAACGCCGATTCTAAACATCTACGTTTCATTGTATCGTTTTCATATTTTATAATCTTGGAATTATTCCAATCAGCATTGTGGCCGGTATCGAATCTATGTTTAACAATGGCATTATTCATATTGTATGTTTTCATATCATATTTATGTTCTAATACTCTCTTATCAATACCACGGAAACTTTCACCAATGTAAACCTTTTCACAACCTAGACATGGCACACAATAAATACCTGCTTGACGAATATTTTCCCTGCTCTTATTTCGGATTTTAAATAAGAGCAGGGAAAATATTCGTCAAGCAGGTATTTATTGTGTGCCATGTCTAGGTTGTGAAAAGGTTTACATTGGTGAAAGTTTCCGTGGTATTGATAAGAGAGTATTAGAACATAAATATGATATGAAAACATACAATATGAATAATGCCATTGTTAAACATAGATTCGATACCGGCCACAATGCTGATTGGAATAATTCCTTGTGTAATATATTTCATAGGTTCCATTGGAATTCAGCCAACATGGGATTCAGCACAAAGGAATTTAGCCTAAACTAACCCATTATTTGTAATGAATTTAAAAATGGACTGAATCCTGTGTGGGCTGAATTCCAAGCCCACCTATTTCATATCCTGTTAATTATTTCCAAATAATTTAGTGGCTTGTGTGAATATGATCATTATCTAAAAAAATAACTACTGTACTCAAAAGTAGCCTAAATCACACTGTATTCATTCATTTATTTATTCATTTATAAATTATGCAATATGCTAAAACTTTCTGTTTCCATTTCAGGATCTGTATCAACAGCTTCAATCCCTTCATCATCGGCTCCACTTGAATTATCTGCAAACCTGACTCCACCATTAACAAGGTCACTATCAGACTCCTCCACAGGCGCCACTTCTGCTAAATCATTTTCATCTAAAAGAAAGACATCAACATCTCTGGACAGATTTATCATAAAAACTTCAGCCTCTCAAAAGAAAAATCTCGACAAAGAAGTTGCAAGAATTATATTTGCTACAAATTCAGCATTTCATCTTGTTCAGCATCCTCAGTTTCTCATGATGATTCAGAACCCGAGGCCAGGTTATACTTCTCCATCCAGAAAAGATATTGCTGATAAGTACTTGGATCTTGTGTATGGAAAAGGAATATAAAAAGTGCGCAGATGACCTGAATAATGAAACTGTATGTCTTTCAATTGATGGGTGGTCTAACATCCATAATGAGCCCATAATATGTGTCACTCTAACAACATCCACTGGTCAGATTTATTTAGTTGACACAATAGACACATCAAGGAAACCTCACACTGCTGAATATTTTCTACAACTTGTAAAAAATTCGATCAAGAAAGCTGAACAAGATTTTGGTTGTCGCATCGGAAGTGTTGTGATAGACAATGCAGCAAATATCACCAAGGTGAGAAAACTCTTGGAGGAATCGAGTGAACCTGAGCATACCGTCCTCACATACGGCTTATACCGTTCCTTGTATACTTGTGGCAAGTCTATATAACACTGTTCCTTATATTGATATGCTAAAAATGTCCTTTAGCAATCAGATCGCATATCAGATAGCAATCCCACAATATTTAAAATCTATAAAAAACAATTATCTAAATAAAATAAATCTGATTTCAATAAATAAAAAATCGATATTTATATGCTAAAAAAAAAAAAAAATAAATAAATAACAAAAAATCGCAAACCCTGGTGTCCACTAACCTCATACAATAATACCTGATAAGTCCGGCTAAAATTGGCATTTCAAAGCATAACAGTGCCTTAATAATAGTTTTTCATTTCACTATAAAATTTTAAATTAACTTATACTGCATTGAATAAGTCAATAGTTGATATATTTGTCCTATATACAATGTTATGTTTCTAGTTTTGATATATTTGTCCAATATAAAATGTTAGGTTACAAAGAAAGCAATGGCCTCCGCTAGCGGACCCAGGGATCTGGGTGCGCACGTCCTGTGTAATAGTAGTCCTTGTATAGATGATTGCATCTCAAATAGGATAGACGAGAAGCGAGTTTATCCAACTCCTTCGCGGCTATTATTTACCAAACATTCAACTCATAAAATCAAATTCTCGCCACCTACCCATCTATCTACCTTACTTGCCTACCTTTATCTACCAACCTCTTACAAGGCTCGGCAGCTCCCATAGGTCGTCCTGACCAACCATTTTCTAAAACCCTTTCACAACCGCAATGCACTTTAATTCTAAGCCATTCGATATATACATATTTCTACATATATGTATATATACATACATACATATATACATATATATATATATATACATATATATATATAAATATATATTCTGATTAAAGTCAACTGCCCTAATAGCTTTGGCCATTTTGAGATTCAACTTCTTCAGTATGGAGAATACCCCAGTATGAAGAATACCTTTTTATCTCCATAGTTCAAAGTATGAACAAAATCATTCATGATGTCAATTCCATGGATAAGGAGGTGTAGAAATAGGCGCTGATGAATGCAGAAAAAACGCAATAATAATATGTAAAAGTACAAAAAGCAAAATCAGTCATGATAAGGTGTAGAAATAGGCGCTGATGAATGCAGAAAAACATAATAATACTATGTAACAGTACAAAAAGCTGTTGACACTGACACCGAAAACTTAATTTTTTTCGCCTCTTACAGAGGATTCTTCAGGGTGAGAACTACAACTTCGATGGATATAAGGTCTACTTTCGATGAAGAGTAGGCGAAGAATGTTGCATAATGGCTGACCGTCACACTTTATGAATCAGGGAAATTTGGGAAGAAGGTTAGGTTAGGTTAGGAGAGGTTAGGTTAGGAGAGGTTACCGAACATCCCTAGGTGAGGTCACTGGGGGAAAGGAAGATCCTAGGTGATGTCACCGGGGTAAGACCAGGTTCCAGAAAGTCTCTAGGCAAGGTCACAAGGGAAGGCGCTGATGAAGGAAGACTCTGGGAGAGATCACTGGGCGGAGTAGGCGAGGTTGAAAGGAGACCCTACATGAGGTCACTAGGAGGGATAGGGAAGGTCATCATTCTCGTCACAGACGATGACCTTCCCTATCTCTTCTAGTGACCTCACCCAGGGACTCCTTTCATCCTCGCCTACTTCGCCCAGTGATCTCTCCCAGACTCTTCCTTCGTCACCGCCTTCCCTTTAATAAAAACCACCAACAAGGACGACAGACTGAACCTCACAATCTTCTACAAAAACAAGAAAAACACATCACCTCCTCCTAAAAAACAGCCCCAAAACTGACATCCCAGAGCTTCAACGTAGCCATCTAGTGTACGAATACAAATACCTTTCAGGTAACTGTGCAGCCTTGCCCTCTACGTACATTGGAAGAACCACTACAAAGCTCTCCAGGCACCTCACACTCCATCTATCAAACGGAGCTCCAAAGAAGCACTCAGAAGAGGTTCACGGGGTTAGTCTGACCAGAGAAATGCTAGTCGGAGGAACTTCCAACTTGCATTTAGAAAGAGATTAAACCCGTCTACGTATAATGGAAGCCCTTTATATAAAAAACAAAAACCCTTCTCTCAATTCACAAATCACTGACATGTACATAATTCCTAGACTTAGAAATTTCCAAAACAGTTATAAGATAGTTAGAGAAAAGGACGAACGGCATACCAGGCAGGTTCGCAAGCGGGATCCCGGGTCAATGCCTAGATCCCTATTGGCCAGCCTCGACCAATCACGTTCCTTCTTTTCTTCCATTCTGTATTTAGTTCCCTATATATACTGTTCCCTTCTTTGCCTGTACCATAACCTGAAGATGACCTATGTAGGTCGAAAGCTTGTTTTAATAAAGTGTTCTTCATCTACAAGAACTTTCTATGTCTTTCGGACAACTTTTATGGGAGCTACCCATTGCTCACCGTTCCATCATCAGAGATGTAGAACTTCTCAGCAAAAAAGTCGTGAACGCAGAAGCTGCTGTGAACTTCAATCAAAATTGTCTACATGAGAACCTGCTACCGAAATACACCAATATATATTATATGTATATATATATATACATATACATATATATATATACATATACATATACATATATACATATATATATATTCATGTATATATATATATATATACATACTGTATATATGTATATATACATATATATATATATATATGTGTGTGTGTGTGTGTGTGTGTGTGTGTATGTACATACTGTATATATATATATATATATATATATATATATATATATATATATATATATATATATATATATATATATATATATTAGTGGAGATATATCTCCTATCGTTAAAAGAAAAATGCTTTCACCTGCTTCGTAGGCCGTTCAAGCACACAGATATATGTGAAAATGTTTGCAGCAAATTCAATCACTAGCAAACATGTCATACAACCGACGAGCCATGCAAGACATGCCTACAAATGCATGAATGACATCTTTTGGAGGCTCAAGCCTAGGCGTCTCAGTCCCAATAACAAGCACAACAACAACAAGGGCTACGACAACAACAACAACAATAGTAACAATAACAATAGTTTTAACAATAAGGATAACATTAATGTTAAGCAAAAACAACGTAATCATAACAACAACAAAAATATTTTTAATGGCAATAACAATGACGAAGACATTGATAATGATAATATTATTTATCTTCTAGAAAGGTCACTTAATCTATCTTTCGTAGTTATGTCTTTGACATTTTTTGTTTTGTTTTTGCCCTGATTTTTTAACTAATTGTAGCTGTGATAACATTACTCCACTTACCTCCTGGCCACTCCACCTCCCTCTCTCTTTCCCTCCCTCCTTCCTCCCCTTCGTCCTTCCCTCCCACTTTTTATTTTTTTTATAAGGTCTTTGGTTTCTATTACAAAGGTGAATGAATCAGATAAAAATGATAAGAATGAAAAATGAATAAATAGAAATTATAGCATTCAACCACACTAGCGCTTTTAACAGCCATTCCTAGTCGTACAGTTACAAGAACAAGAACAAGGACAGAAGTGAAGAACAAAGTGTCATGAAGAACTTTGTTTTGTAATGAGAAAACAATAGATAAATATTCAACAAATACAATGGGCACTGGGTGAATTTGATAAATATAATTAATACTGTATCACCGACTAGGGATTGGTGAAAATAACGAGGAAAGATACATTCACATTTGTTCTGCAGGACGAATATTAGCGAAGAATTAATATATCAAATCAATATTGAAACAATCCTCAACGCTATTAGAGTCGAGACGATGTCATTGAAAAAAAAAAGGATGAAGCAAACTCACAATATGACAGTATTCTTCCACGAAGTATTTTATCTATATATTTTTTCTGTCTTACATTTAAAGTGATTTTGTTCAGTTTGAATTTTTTTTTTCAACGCTATGAAAAGTTTTTTGTCCAACTAAACAGAATCGTATGGCAATTGACTCGACGTTGCTATTGTTTGTTTAGGTTTGTTTATTTGTTTGTGTTATTAGGATGAATAGTTTTCGATAAACATTGAATTAAATGAATGGATATTTGATCTAAATTTTGAAACGAGTACTTGGTATTCTTCCCGCATGACCCAATGTATGACATAAATGACCCAGTGGATGACGTATATTAGCTAGTGTATGAAGCAATGACCTAAATGACCTAGTGTATGACCTGGTGTATGACTTAATGAACTAAATTACCTAGTGCATGACAAACATAACTAATTGCATGACATGCATGGCAAAAATGATCTAGTGCTTGACGTACCTACCTTATGTATGAGATCGTACATAACCTAATAGATGATATGCATAATCCAAATAGCCCAATATTTGACCTAGTGTATGATCTCCTACATGACCTATTACATGATATGTGTGACCCAAATAACCTGATATTTGACCTAGTGCATGAACTTGTGCATAACCTAAATAATCTGATATTTGACCAAGTTCAAGAACTCGTGCATGACCTACTACATGACATGCATGACCCAAATTACTTGATATTTGGCCTAGTAATTGAAATTGTGCATGACCTAGTACATGATATGCATGACCTAAATAACCTAATATTTGACCTAGTGCACGAACTTGTGCATAACCTAGTACATTATAT
>NC_134790.1:39613836-39618836 GCF_046742065.1 Oratosquilla oratoria | reverse complement strand
TATATATATATATATATAGAGAGAGAGAGAGAGAGAGAGAGAGAGAGAGAGAGAGAAAGTTACAATGAGTTACAAGGAATCTCAGTACCTCAAAAGGATTTACAACCCATACCGAGGAGGCACCGTTAAAAGGTTTCTGATGATTCGTACAAGTACTTACACTAATATGCGTAACACCTTATCTAACCGGCTTTTGAACTGCTCAACTAGAAGCTATTTACTACGTCCTTTGGCAGTTTGTTCTAAATGTTGCAGATTTTATGGGTAAAAGAGCCACCAACCTTGTCACAAGAGTAACGAGGGGGATTGAGCTTCCACCCACGATTACTAGTAGCATTCTCGATCAAGCTAAACAGATGTCGAGAATCAAGAATGTCATCAAACCCTTGTGTATTCTCTGGTTGAAAGATATCACCGAATTAAAACACCGAAGTCCTTTTGGGTCTCTATTAGCCAAACGGGATACAGAAGTAAGAGCGAGTGGTTCGTGGCACACTATGGGACTACGGCGCCACAGCCGGTCTCGGGCGTCCTAGGTCAAAACTGCTGACCTCGCGCTTGCACATAGTTGCATAGAGTATTAATGATATTACATTTGTATAATTCACATAATTGTCTAAACCATAACTATAAATTACATTTTGTTTTTAAAAGGTGCATGGTTGTATTTGGTATTGAATCATATTTCTATTGTTTCTTGATAGAAAGTATAGTATTTATGTGAGTGGTTGGTGAGAAATGTACAAAAATTGCATCGTCTGTTATTATACTTATGCGAAGTTCATCGTGTGTTGACAGAAGGGGGAATATGAATCCGCTGAAGGGTTGGGATTAAAATGGAAGTATCATAACCTAAGACGCCGTTCACCAAGTTGTGGTATGAAAAAAAAAAAAAAAAAATACCGGGTTTTATATAAAACCGAAATTATATTGTCGCTAGCGAAGTATCACTGAACACACGATACTGTCACCTCGTATCTTTGATCTGCGAGATTCAATGTTCATATGATCGTGAGTCACTTTGTATCTCTTTTCTGTAAGATCCGCGTATATAACAATGCCACTGAAGTTTGTTAATGTAATGATTTGGATCACATTTAATAATCTACCATCCTTTGGTGAAGTACCATTAAGAAAAATGGTAACGGATGAAATACGCATGCATATATATAGATAACAAATTTGGAGTATAATAGGGAGTAAAGAGTAACATATTGATCTATAAACATGCAACAGGTGATATAAGTGCGTATCGCAAGGTAATACATAAAATGATACGCTAGCGAGCAGTCTCGGAGGGGGTGAGCATCCAAATGTCACAGGAGTGGTCATACATGTCTATGGCAATTGAAGGTCTGCTTCACCCACGTTATATAGAAAGGTAAGGTCAGTAAGAGCCTTGAAGCTCAGGATAATGAGAACAGAGATTGAGTACATGGGTAAGGAATGACTATCGGAGGTTCCCTCTGTGATCTTTTCACTGGGGTAGGGTGGGTGGTGCTCTAGGCATTCTGTTTAGGATGCAGACATACAGTAAGCAACCGCAAAGGGGGATGAGGAATATAAGGGTGATGATGTTCAGTGACAGACAAAAG
Organism: Oratosquilla oratoria; assembly: GCF_046742065.1. Classification (NCBI taxonomy): domain Eukaryota; kingdom Metazoa; phylum Arthropoda; class Malacostraca; order Stomatopoda; family Squillidae; genus Oratosquilla; species Oratosquilla oratoria. Next base: position 39,617,241 of record NC_134790.1, on the reverse strand, counting down.
TATGGATGTATTAACTGGGGGAAGGAGATAGCGCTCAGTAGGTCACCTGAAATAGTGTTTAGCCATGTGGCCTTTTTTTTTTTTTTTCTTCTTTTTTTTTCTTTTTTTTTTTTAATACTGATAAGGACAGTGGCCAGGAGGGCGGTTATGAGAGTCAATCTAGTGGTGAAGTTATAGGTCAGGATGTTGTGATGATGGTCAGGGTAGAGACTAGTATCTCTGTAGAAGATTTAGCATGAATTTGCCATGGAAATTGTCCCATGATCTTAAGTTGTACCGTAGAAGGGTAGTCTTTATAAATAACTGAGTTAATATGGTGCTCGGAAAGAATATGAAGTGTTCCTTGTTGATATGAATATGGTTGAGGTCGTCCTCAGTTGAAGTCTGGAAATAGCATCTGTCTAACGTAGTGTTATCAGGATCTATGATTTGGGACAGGGAGGATGGTTTGGCAATGTGGTGGTAATCCAGTAGAGCGGATTTGCATTGGAGGAAATCTGAGGTAGGGATGTGTTATAATCATTGTCCATCTACGGATTTTATTATGGTGGTAGGTAGGAGATTGAGTGAGATGGTGTTGCCATTAAAGGGGTAGGGGAATGGGTGGACATTCCAACCAAGGAATTTCTTTCCCGAGTCTAGGGGTATGTGGACGTAGACAGCATCTATTCCTAATATCATCTCAAGTAGTGGGTAGTAGTAGTGCAGGTGTTTTGGTGAGAATAACCCGTTCAATTGTACTTTTTGTGCGCTAGTTTGAGTGTCAATGTCAGTTTTTCTAAGGGAAGGAGTTTAGGGGTGACTGTTGGTTGCCGCGTCAACAATATCCTGTATGACCTTGAGGAAGTTGGAGTAGACAACATCTCGGTGTTTGTCTAGGTTGTTTAGTGCGGCGGAATAAAGAGTAAGGACTTTTAGTTCAAGTAGTCTGGAGGAGTATGTGCGTGAGAGTTGGTGTAATTGAGCAAACCTGTCACTGAGCATGTCTACCGACATAAACTAGGTGCCGTGTATTTATCGATTCGTACTCTATAATCCTACCCAGTTTGTAAAGACGGTTGGCCATGGTGTCTACCTGACTTTGGACGTTGTCCAAATCTTCCTCTGTGGCCGTGTCAAATATTTATTTGGAAATGGAACCCATGAAATTGAAAATTCGACACTTAGACCTAAAGTTAGCTTTGGATCGTTCAATTTAAGGGTGTGTAGGGAGAATGTCAGCTTTGATGTTGGAGAGGGTGGTGAGAAGAGTATTGAATTTGTTTGTGATTGTGTAGTGCATGTGGCTAGCGGTGGAGTTATATACGTGTCGGGAGCTGATGAAATTACTCTTGAATTGCTGATTGAGTTGCTTCACGCGCTCTCGGGGTTCTCCATATTCATGTGGATCATGAAAGTGATGGTGTCCTCGACAGTTGTAATGGTCCCTATGAGGTTTGTGATGGCCCCTGGGATGATCTTCGGGTGGTCGTGTGTTGTTAAGGCCGCAATGATGCCCGAGAGTAGTAAGAGTATGAGTGTCCTGAAAGAATGGGAGTATTGTCTTAGTTATAGGATGGCGTAATGTGTCAGTGATTCTGGTATGGATAGTACGATATGAAAGAAGGTAGGGTGAAGTTTATAGATAGAAAGGTTATCAGATACAACATCGTACCATCTCTCCTTGAGATGTGTATGACGTCCTGCAGCCTTAGGGGACAGAATCGGAGGTGTGTCCTTGTGTTTATCGCCTAGGGCGCAATGTCATGTGGGAACCGGAATGATGAGAGTGGTCTGAGCTGGTCGAGTTTGGTAGGTGGTGCTGCTGTTGTTGTTCTTGGGGAAAACTGTTTCTTTGTAAGGTCGTGTTTGTGTCAAGGGGGCGGGGGTGATCTCCTTCAGTGTCTCTACGTGCATAACGTCGATGGAGTCGTCAGAGGGGTCAACGGTGGTGTAATTACGGTTCTTAAGGATTTTGGCAACAACGAGGAGGTCTTTGAATTTCATAGAGAGTTTGTATTTACGCGTGTGTGGTTTCAGCACGACCACGTCTCCCACCTTTATGTCTAGGGGGTGGGAACGTTTGTGTTGTTTAGACATAATCTCGTACCTTGACTACTTGAGTTTTTTTTCTGACTTCGTCGTGGATGACATGCACAACATATTTACTCTACTCGCGTAATCGTCCATTGTGTACAGTGAAGGCAGAGGTTCCGAAATGATGTTATAGGGCATGCGCAGTTCTTGCCCGTAAATTAAGTAGTTGGAGTTTTTCTTAGTAACAGAGTTGAGAGAGCCATTAATGCTTACCTGGACCTATGGGAGCCAATCTTCCCAGGTGTCACCGGTTTAAATTTGGATTGGGCGTAGTATTTCCAAGATCTTCCTGTTAGGTCTCCCAAGTCCATTTCCTTGGAGGTGGTAGGCGGTTGAAAAGCAACGGTCGATGTTGTAAAGTTCTGCAATACGTCCAAGACTTTGTTTTTCAATTCAGGGCCATTGTCTGAGAGTATCTTACGTGGAATATTGTATTTGCAGAAGACCTGGTCAATTAGTGCTTGTGCCACTGTTTCATTTTATTTCTCTCTTCCTCTCTTATTTTCCATGTTTCTGTCCCATACAGTGCTGTTGGCACAACCACTCCTTCATACAGTCTCCTCTTAGCATCCATTCCCAAATGTCTATTCCTCATTACACTCTTTAATCCACCAAGGCATTTACTCGCTTCTCTCAATCTACATTCTACCTCCACCTTCACTCCACCTTTTCCTGCCACATTTGCACCCAAGTATCTAAAACTATCCACTTCCTCCAGTCGCTCTCCCTTAATGCTCACTTCTAGTCTACTGCCACTTTCACCCCTTGTACATCTCATCACCTTACTTTTACCCACATTTATCTTTAGCTTTCTTCTATCACATACTCTCCCAAACTCTGCCACCAACTTCCTCAATCCCTCCTCCGATCCTGCCACAAGCGCAGTGTCGTCCGCAAACAACAGCTGACTCACCTCCCACTTTTCTCCATTTTCTTTAACCATCTCCAATCCCTGACCCACTACCCTTGCATTCACCTCTCGCACTACCCCATCCATGTATAAGTTGAACAGCCAGGGCGACATAACGCATCCTTGACGAAGTCCCACCTTTACCTCGAACCACTCACTCTCTCCATTTCTAATCCTGACACAAGCTCTACTACTCTCATAAAAACTCTTAACAGCTCCTAGAAGCTTTCCTCCTATCCCGTATATCTGCATAACCTCCCACAGTGCCTTTCTGTTCACCCTATCGTAAGCCTTTTCCAGATCCATAAAAGCCCAAAAAACATCCTTCCCCTTTCCTATAGCTTTCTCACATATCTGCCTTACCACAAAGATCTGATCTACACAACCTCTACCTGTCCTAAATCCACACTGTTCCTCAC
>NC_134790.1:39591336-39593836 GCF_046742065.1 Oratosquilla oratoria | reverse complement strand
ATTCCTAATCCAGCAAGAGCTCCTAAAGCCACTACTATTGCACTTCTCTTTTGTCTAACATTGCTTTTGAAATTTGAACCTATGATGTGCAATTTATCCTCTATTTCCTTTATCTTATTATCAAGTCTACTTTGAACATATTTACTGGAAATGTTCTGTTTTATTACCTTTAAGTTTCCACTTATGGAGTCCACACTTTCTTTAATTTTTGTGATATTCTTGTAATCAAGAACTACTCTTACTACCTTATCCACCAAGATTAGGTTACCTTGATGATGTACCAATGCTCCAGGACGAATCGGATTCCAGTCCATGGCACTCACCAAACTTAATATTATTAATAAGGCAGTTTTCATCTGTAAAATACATCAAGATTAACATTGAACTCAAGAAGGATATCATTATAATATTCTCTATACTCTTCAGGGTTCTCAACATTGATACAAATAGTATCAAAACACTCATCCTCATAAACCTGCAAACTAATCTTTCTCAAATAATCTAAATGTCCTATCAATTCTTCTCTTGTTTCTAAATGTTTAAGTCTAAATTTGTTCCCACCTGCAGAATCAATTACTCTATATGGACCAGTGTACCTTGGTGAAAATTTATTATTGGGTGAAGTTAGTTTGACCATTACTAAATCTCCAATTTTCAATTCTAGTTTATGAGCTATTTTGTGTTGTTGTTCTTTCATCTCTTGTGAATACACCTGCATATGTTTCCTAACTCTTTGGTGAATACTTTGAAAAGTATTTATCCTATTTGATATATAATCATCCATATTATATATGGGTTTCTGCTCTGCAGTCAACATTTCATATGGCAGAGTTTTGTCCTCCCCAAAAATTATAAAATGAGGTGTATCACCAGTTGCTACATTAATTTGATTGTTCAGGGTACACTTAACACAAGGAATCCAAGTATCCCAAGTTACACTATGAGGACTTATTAGAGTTCTAAGACATATAATTATTTTTTTATTTAACCTTTCTACTACCCCGTTACTTTGGGGGTGATTCACTAATATATTGACTTTCTTTATATGGAATACACTACATAAATTTTCCAAGATTTTGTTATTAAATTCAATTCCATTATCTGAAACTAAGATATTAGGTGTAGTGAAATTACAGATTATCTGATCACATATTACTGAAGCAATAGTTTCAGCTTTCTTATTGACTATGGGTTGTAATATACAGAATCTTGAAAAATAATCAATAGCAACAAAAAGGTATTTAAATCCATTTTCAGACATAGGTAATTCTAATGTGTCAATGTGAACTCTTTCCCAAGGTTTCTGTGGAATGGGATAGGTGAGTATAGGAGCAGGTTTTGATGTATTTCCCTTCACCTTTACACATTTTACACACTTTTCTATATAATCATATATAGATTTCTTCATACCTGGCCAAAAGTATTTAAATTGTGCTTGTCTATAAGTTTTCTCCTTTCCTGGAACTACAATCACTATCATGAAGTAACTTCAATATCTCATTTACAAGAGTTTGTGGTATAACCAACTGATTTACTTGACCTCTAGAAATATCTTTCCCACTTACAACTGTTTTCCTATACAAAATTCCATTAATCAAATGAAATTCCTCTATCTTATACCCCTTTGGTAGCTTTGGAGGATCTCCTCTTGGGTTCATCAAATGATTGATTAATGAATCACATGTCTCATCATCTCTCTGTTCTCTTATTAGCATTTCCTCATCTAAAGTTACTAATTCTTCTATACTACAAACAAAATTGATCAACCCAGTCTCAGTCATTGGTTGACTAATGTTTCTAGAGAGTGGATCTGCTAGACTCCTTCTACCCAGAATATATTCAAATTGAACTTCATAGCACTGGAGTATCGCAAACCATCTAGCAAGTCTGCCTCTAAGATTCTTATGCTTAAATAAGTTCTGAATAGCTGTGTAATCAGTCCAAACTCTGATGGGATACCCGAATATCATATCCCTAAGACTTTCCTAAGAATAAATTACTGCTAAAGTGTCTCTTTCTGTTATAGAATAGTTTCTCTCCGCATTATTACAAAGTCTTGATGTATAAGCTATGGGTTTCAAAGTTCCATTTCTCTCATGCATGAGTATGCCTCCTAATCCTATGTCAGACGCATCAGTACAAAGAATGAATTCTTTTTCATAGTCGGGAAAAATTAAAATAGGTGAACTCGTGAGTTTATCCTTCAACTTGTCAAAAGCTTGCTGTTGTGCAGGTCCCCATATGAGCTTTGAGTCCTTTCTCAACAAAGAACTTAGTGGATTAGCAATGTCAGCATATCTTTGAATGAATTTTCTATAATATCCTGTCAATCCCAAAAAGCTCCTAACCTTGTCTAGATTGGTCGGAACTGGAAAATTCTTGACAGCGTCAACCTTTGAATTCACTGTACTAAGTCCGTGTCTGTCAATCTTATGTCCTAAGTAAATGACACTGTCTTGCAAGAACTTACATTTTTCAAGTTTTACTTTTAACCCTGCTT
>NC_134790.1:39558836-39586336 GCF_046742065.1 Oratosquilla oratoria | reverse complement strand
GTGTGTGTGTGTGTGTGTGTGTGTGTGTGTGTGTGTGTGTGTGTGTGTGTGTGTGTGTGTGTGTGTGTGTGTGTGTGTGTGTGTGTGTGTGTGTGTGTGAGGGTGTATGATTTACCATGGTCTTAGATTACGTGTTGGACTTGTGATTGACAGCTACTTTCCTCCCGAAGGAGAGCTCAGAGGTCATATGACCGATCTATGGGTAATGCTGTGACCATACGCGCACACACACACCTAATTCCCCACCCACGATAGTTGGAGTAACGACTCGCAGCTCAGCGATGCTGAAATTTCAGCCCTGGGCGGGATTCTAACCCGGGCCAACGTAGTGACAGCCGCGAACGCTACCACTTCGCCGTCAAGTCGTGCGCACGTGTACGAGCGCGCGTGTGTGTATGTATGTGTGTGTGTGTGTGTGTGTGTGTGTGTGTGTGTGTGTGTGTGTGTGTGTGTGTGTGTGTGTGTGTGTGTGTGTGTGTGTGTGTGTGTGTGTGTGTGTGTGTGTGTGTGTGTGTGTGTGTGTGTGTGTGTGTGTGTGACTGCTCAAGAGTGTGTTTATATCCATAATTGTAGACACAAAAACCAGATACACGGATTCATAATACATTTTTGATAAACATGGGGTTCAAATAATATTATTTCAAATAATATTTTTTACGTGTTAAGATGATTACTAAATAGCTGACATTTGTTTCGGAATGATTGGTTTTTATCATTTTCTAATCCTGATGAAGAAATATTCATCGGTGAAAATTATATGTTTTATAATCTTTAGAAATTCAATACTGTAACATCAAAGACTGGTTTTAAGCTCAACTTTACCATATAAATTCGTTTGTCATTATACTATACAGTTCGTGTATGCTTGGATGTAAATAATATATCGTTAGTTATTGTATAGATCTTTTGAACTTCCGCGCATGTATCTTTTTAAGGCCACACTCTTCTTTCTTCCACCTTTTCGGGTACATTATGTTTAGGCTATGTAATGTCTATAAGAAATGTCTATATCTATATACCAAGAGACTTTTTCCTTATAAGGGAGGTAGCCATGTCAAGGTCACTCATTCCACTTCCCTCCTTTCGTTTTAACTCCTCATGGATGTCGGGTCATCCCTGTATTCCACCCTCTGCCCTGGGTCAGATGCAAAGTAGCAAGATAGTCAAGATGAAATATATTCATCAAATACAATCTTTGGTATGTAATTGTTTATATATATATATATATATATATATATATATATATATATATATATATATATGAATATATATACATATATATAAATATATATATTAATTTATATATATATATATATATATACATATGTAATGTACATATATATATATATATGTATGTATATACATATATAAATGTATATACATATATATATATATATATATATATACATACATACATAGTAGATATATATATATATATATATATATATATATATATATATATATATATATATATTTATATATATATATATATTGTAAGTAGGCCATTAATAATGCATGCGTTGTAAAAGTCAACAGCTGCGATAGCATTATTTTTCTTAAAGAATTTCTTTTCTATGTTACGCACCAATGTACGGTCGTCTGGATGCAGATCTCTTAGTAGGGTACTGAAGTCTATGGTGCATTTTCCTCTACACGTCTTTCGGCCTTAACTGGCCATCTTTAGGAGGTGTTGACGGAAAATGACTAGGTTTGGCCGCATGCTGATATATATCAACGAGGAGCGGAGAGCTGATTGGTAGCGATGTTTCAGGCTGCTGCTGGATATTGATAGCAGATTTTTTATTGTAAATGAGCACCGCTTCTATCATTTTTAGTCGTCTGGTGTCGTTGTTCCTTTCGATGATGGTGGTGGTGCCCTCCATATGATGTCTCTTAAGTGTGAGTCCGTGCCCGTACAAGTAGTGTCTTCTTATGGTGCCGTCCTGCAAATGTGCTGAAATCCTCTCTCATAGTGTTGTGGTGGTTTACATACATACATACATACATATATATATATATATATATATATAGAGAGAGAGAGAGAGAGAGAGAGAGAGAGAGAGTATATATGGGCAGGAGGTTCTCTCTTATGCAAGTTTCGTTTAATGTGATGGATTGTTTAGTATTAATTAATTTCTTTAAGGTATTCCCTCTATACCTTAGAAAGGTCTTAATCTCTTTTGGAAGAGTATAGATGACTCTACCGTAGTCGGTCATCGTTGCCAGATCCGGATTTCGGCTCACTCGAGCCTTCTTCAGTGGCGATGGTGATCGTCTTCTCGTTGGTATGTTCTTGCTCTATCGTGGTAGGAGAAAGAATGGCTCTGTGCAGATTTGTCCTGATTAATATACCAGTTCAGTGGGGATCCTGGCGTTCGTCCTCACTCCTGATTGGCTGAGACCGCTAATCGCGGCTTCTGATTGGTCTTCGGCCGTGCGCCTCATGCCAACTACGACCAGCAGATCGCTGGCTTCTGAACTGTCTGCTGCCGTGCGCCTTACGCTAGGAAAGACTCGCAGGTCGTTGGCTTGAATATTGAGATTAGGGGACAACTCTTTGATGTATAATGCCTCTAATAAAGGGAGGCGTCTTACATCACTACACGTGTCCAAGATCTCTGTGCCGTTTTCTAGGATTTCCCGCGTAAGGGTGACATCGTGGATTTGTTTCAGGTGGTTTTTCGGTGCTCCAGAAGAAAGGTGGTACGAAAGTCTTCGAGATAACTTCATGGATGTCATGCCAATGTAGGTAGATGTGAGGGTTTCACAGTCCCCTCTATTGCAATTAAACCTGTAAATGACATGCGATTTTTGAAGTGTCTCCGTGTGTTGTTGCGGACTATTCTTAAGGAGGAGATGGCTAGTTTTCTTAGACTTATAATAAATGATAAAATTTGATATTTTGTCAGGGTCTGTTGGCTTGATGTTTTGTTTTATTATTTTCTCATAATTCTTTCTTCTTCCCTGTAAGCAGTGGAGAAAGTAGCTTTATAGTACAGGTTTATTTTGTTATTACTATTCTCTTTATGTTGGTTGCTGTTACCGTTCTTGTACCAGTTATCAATAATCTTAGAAGTCTGACGTCTTATATCCTTTTCGCTGAAACCGTTATTAATCAATACTTGGGTGGAGCGTTCTATCTCATATCCGTAGATGTCCCAAGGGAATGAAAGCTAACCAACGTTACTCCCATATTAAAAAAGGTAACAAAAAGAAAACAAATAGCTACAGGCCTATAAGCTTGACTTTAATCGTAGGAAAAATTATGGAAGCTGTCATCAGAAATACTATCGAACATCATTTAGAAAGTAACTGTTTGATAAATTATAGCCAGCATGGATTCAGAAGCAAATGTTCTTGCGTGACTAACTTACTCGAATTCTAAACCACAGTCATCTCGAATTATGACAAAAGAGACGATATAGATTTAATAGGATACTTACTAAATTAGCTTCACACGGAGTAAGTGGTAGCCTATTAAGTTGGGCTACAAATTGGTTGAATGATCGAAAACAGAGAGTTGTTTTAGATGGCAAAACTTCTAGATGGAAAAATGTTACGAGTGGAGTTTCTCATGGTTCCTTTCTTGGGACACTTCTATTCATAGTATATATAAATGATATACACCACGGACTAAAATCTATTGTCCCCAAGTTTGCTGATGATACAAAAATGTGCGGAGTGGCAAATGATCACTTAAACCAATTAGGTATTCAAGAAGTTTTTAAATAAGTTACAGAAATGTTCTGAAAAGTGGCTAATAAAATTTGACACAAGTAAATGCAAGGTTATGCACGTAGGTAAATATAACAGTAAGTACGATTACAAGTTATTTGGAAATTCGTTAACAAAAGTGGATAGTGTAAAGGATCTCGGCGTAATTATTAGTAACGATCTCAAATCATCTAAGCAGTGTATTTCAGCCTCTGAGAAAGCAAATAAGATTCAAGATTCTAGGACTGGTTGCGCGATCTTTTGAATTCAAAAGTCCATCTCTCATGAACAAGCTATATAAATCGTTAGTTCGTCTACATTTGGAATATGCTGTTTCCGTATGGTCATCGAATCTCATTAAAGACATTGACAGATTGGAAAAAGTACAATGGCGAGCCACAAAAATTATTTCAAATATAAAGAATAAATCATACGAAAATCGAATAAAACATATAAATCTGTTTTCCCTAAAAAAAACGGACTCAGAAGAGACTTGATACAGGTCATTATGATTCTGAAGGGAATTGACATCAAAAGTGACAAAATGTTCACACTGAATGAGAATCAGGCAAGAAATAATGGCCTCAATCTGTCAGGAAATAGGTTTAATATGGAAGTGGGTAGAAACAACTTCGCCAACCGTGTGGTTAATGAATGGAATAAACTTTCTGCATAGACAGTGCAATGTAGTTCAGTTCAAAGCTTTAAGATTCATTTAGATAAACACTAGCAAGATGCTGTAATGCCTGCAATTTATTTTATATTTGTTTATTTGTATGTTATTATTTGACTATTTGTTTATTAGTATTTGCTTGATTTTCACTTATTATTAGTTATCTGTCAATTTATTATCATTTACTATTTACTTGTTTGTTTATTACCAAACTGTACCTATGCACTTATTTATTATTATCTATATCAATATATATTTTTATTTTTTTATTTATCATTATTATAATTGTTTTCGTATCCGACCTAGTTATGGAACAAAAGGTCTCCTGTCGGCATGTTCCGCCTTTGTAATCCTGTGTGTGTGTGTGTGTGTGTGTGTGTGTGTGTGTGTGTGTGTGTGTGTGTGTGTGTGTGTGTGTGTGTGTGTGTGTGTGTGTGTGTGTGTGTGTGTGTGTGTGTGTGTGTATGTGCGTACATATATGTGTGTACATACGAACAGATTGTAAGTGTTCTAGAAAATATTTATGGGAAAGGTATCGCTGTAATTTGACTACATAAAGATACAGAAAATATCAAGATCGAGAAAGAAGTGCGGCAAGGCTATGTAATTTTATCCAAATTATTTACAGCTTGTTTGGAAGAGATTTTCAGAAGATTGATTTGTGAAGAGAAAGGTTTGAAGATCAATGGTGAATATTTGAACCATCTAAGATTTACGGATGACATTATTCTTATTTTTGATAGAGCAGAAGACTTATAAGATATGCTGAGGGATCTGAACAAGGAAAGCTTCAAAGTAGGTTTAAAAATGAATAAGAGTAAAACCAAAGCAATGTTCAACTCGAAAGTTCAAAGTAAAGAGATTACAATCGATGGTGAGTCTTGAAGAAGTTGAAGAGTATAATTATTTAGTCCAGATGGTGAAAGTGACCAAAGATCATGATATTGAAATAAAATGACGTATTTCAATTGGTTGGAAAGTGTTTGGTAAGTATAATAAAATCATGAGAGGCTCTCTACCTCTATGTTTGAAATGTAAAGTTTACAATCAATGCATTCTGCCAGCAATAATCTACGGGTGTGAGACTTGGAAACTGACAAAGGCAATGGAGACAAAGTTAAGGATTGCACAGAGGAGAATGGAAAAATCAATTATGGGAATAACGCTGAGAGATCGAAAGAGATGCAACCTGGGTGAGAGAGCAGACTAGAGTGAAAAATATTGTGGAGGTGGTAAAAGAGAGGAAGTGGTATTGGGTAGGTAAGTGGGTGCGAACGACTGATGAGCAATGGAACAAGTGTGTTACTGAGTGTACGCTGCGAGATGGGAAGCGTGGAAGAGGGAGACCAGACAGAAGGTGGAGAGACAAGATTGAGAAGTTTGCAGAAGTGACGTGGCAGAGGTTGGTCCGCTCATGCAAATCATGGAATACTATGAAAGAGGCCTTTGTTCAGCTGTGGATTCACAAAATGAATGAATGTATCCAGCAAGGACTGATGACTGCCCAGCCATAGCCCGTGTACTGAGAACCTGTTACCTTTCATCACACTTGCCGCTGGTTTCAGACGACCAAATGTCAGTGATACTCATTCAGGCAGAACCCAGCATATCGCGACACGTCTGGTCACGATCACTCTATGTTGGTAAAAGGATACGTTAACACCCGCTGGTAACCGTATGCAGCTGTGGAGGGAACGGCGAAGACGACAGGAAATCTGTAGAACGTGGCCTTGGTGAGATGTGGCATAGATGTTCGTATTTGGCGTGAATTCTTCGGAGGTGTTTAGTGTGCAAAACGTGTTTGTATTGGTTAAATGGACGAAAGTTAGCCACGTGGTGTAGTGATTCAGATGTTCTGAAGTCGTTTCACTTCGTGTTCGTGATGAATCGGAGAGTGACTTTCTGAATGTTCTGATGGGAGTAATCGATTAAAGCGCATGGCATCTGTCTCAAACTAGGAGACTGGCACAGTATGGGCCTGGTCATTGTTAAGTACAGACGACGTTTTACGACCATGGGCGCAGCCGAGAAACTCCTGAGTTCTCCCAGCGTAGCTTTAGCCTTTACTCTCTGAATGTGGAAGTGTGGTCCCCAAGTCAGACCACGATCCATCGTACTTCTGAAGACGGTAGCCTAGCCATTAGCTGGAATGGAATGTGTACATTGCTTATTGTGAGAAGGTTTTCTATATAGTTTTATTATTTGTGTTGTAGTGGAAGTATAAAGATTTGCACTTCGACACATTCATCTTCATGTGTCACTGTTACTTCCATGTATGTTCCCTGTCTAGTGTGTCTTGTGTGATTTTTATTGCTCCCTGTAGTGTTTTGTGTTCATAAAGGTGGCTGTTGTTGTCCGCATGTGAGAGTCTTGGCCTGTTTACGAGGGTAGGGCGGCTTTTGGATGTCATTTGTGTACAGGTTGTAAAGAATTAGGGCAAGGACCAAACCCCGCACCACTCCTGGGTCAGGAGGCTGAGGTGGACACTTGAATGGAGTGCTCATTTTCCTTATGCATTTGCTGTCAAGTGTTACAGCGGGTGAGTGTTCTCCGAATATAAACATTTATGGTAGAATCCTTAGTTCTCTGAGTGCTCTCATTACCTCCATGTAAATAAGAACATCTAAGAGCGTCACCGTTCCGTCAGTAAGGACGGAAGTTTCCCTTTGCCGTAGTCAAGATTCTTACAAAGGCTTACAAGGGAGGAAGATGCCGACAGGAGACCTTTTGGTCCAAAACTAGGTCGGATGCGGAAAAATATATAATAATGATAAATAGATAAAAGAAAAAAAAATTATGATAACATAAATAATGATAAATAAAATAAGTTAATGCATAGGTATAGTTAAATAATAAACAAACAGGTAATTAGTGGATAATGATAAATTGACAGATAACAAATAATAAATTAAAATCAAGCAAATAATAATAAACAAACTTATAAACAAATGATATAAAATAAATGGCAGGCATTCCAGCATCTTGATTAGGTGTTTATCTAAACGAACCTTAAAGCTTCGAGCTGAACTACATTGCACTGCCTCTGCAGTAAGTTTGTTCCATTCATTAACTATACAGTTGGCAAAGTTTTTTCTACCCACTTTCAACTCAAATCTATTTCTTGCCGGATTCTCATTCAGTGTGAAAATTTTGTCACTTTTGATGTTTTCAATTCTCTTTAGAATCTTAATGACCTGTATCAAGTGACTTCTGAGTCAACTTTTTTAGGGAAAACAGATTCATATATTTCAGTCGATTTCCGTATTTTTTTTTTTTTTATCAGTTTTGTGGCTCGCCGTTGTACTTTTTCCAATCAGTCAGTGTCTTTAATAAGATTCGGTGACCATACGGAAGCAGCATATTCCAAATGTAGACGAATTAACGATTCATATAGTCCTAGAATTTTGTTTGGTTTCTCAGAGGCTGAAATATACTGCGTAGATGATTTGAGATAGTTACTAATAATTACGCCGAGATCCTTTACACTATCCACTTTTGTTAACGAATTTCCAAATAACTTGTAATCGTACTTACTGTTATTTTTACCTATGTGCATAACCTTGCATTTACTTGTATCAAATTTCATTAGCCACTTTTCAGACCAATGCTGTAACTTATCTAAATCTTCTTGAATATCTAATTGATTTAAGTGATCATTTGCCATTCCGCACATTTTTGTATCATCAGCAAACTTGGGGACAATAGATTTTAGTCCGTGGTGTAGATCATTTATATATACTATGAATGGAAGTGGCCCAAGAAAGGAACCATGAGGAACTCCACTCGTAACATTTTTCCATCGAGAAATTTTGCCATCTAAAACAACTCTGTTTTCGATCATTCAACCAATTTGTAGCCCAACTTAATAGGCTACCACTTACTCCGTGTGATGCTAGTTTAGTAAATAGCCTTTCAGTGGGGACGGTATCAAAAGCTTTTGCAAAGTCTAGATATATTAAATCTATATCGTCTCTTTTGTCATAATTCGAGATGAGTGTGTTTTAGAATTCGATTAAGTTAGTCACGCAAGAACGTTTACTTCTGAATCCATGCTAGCTACCATTTATCAAACAGTTACTTTCTAAATGATGTTTGATAGTATCTCTGATGATAGTTTCCATCATTTTTCCTACGATTGAAATCAAACTTATAGGCCTGTAGTTATTTGGTTTCTTTTTTGTTGCCTTTTTTTAATATGAGAGTAACGTTAGCTAGCTTCTGTTCCCTTGGGACATCTTCGGATATGATGGATTCCTTGAAAACAATTTCTAATGAAACAGCAACCTCATTTTTCATTTCCTTTAAGATTCTTGGATGCCAACCATCAGGCCCTGGTGTTTTATTAATTTTGAGTTTCTCTATATACCTTTTATTTTTTTTCTTTTGCTATATTTACCGCAGTGACTAAGTTTATCCTAGATTTTTCACAGTTTGGAGTTCATATTGAGGTGTTTCGTTTACGAATACTGAGATAAAATAGTGGTTTAAAATATCACACATTCCTTCATTTGAATATTCAAGTTGACCATCAGCAGATAATAGTGGGCCAATGTGATTCCTAATAACCTTTTTATCTCTAATCTCTGCGTTTCTGATCTTGGTAAATATGTCATCGATGTACCTGGAGTAGATATCCGTTTTTCCATTGTGCTAAACACATCTTCTTAAATGCTTCACACGTAAAAGTTTGCTCGTATAAGCTGCTAGGGGATAACCCATAGCTACCCCGTCTGTCTGACGATATTTGTCACCACGGGGGACAGATGCAGGGAGGTTTCTTGGCACAACAATCAAACAAGCCACGTAGTAAGTACTCCTACAGAAAATTTAAATTTGGGTTTCAACTTTTCATGGCAGATACGCTTGATGATATACTCGATAGTATGGTCAATTGTGACATTTTTGAATAGCGACTCCACGTGTATGTATACGAATACATATACATATACATATACATATACATATACATATACATATACATATACATATACATATACATATACATATACATATACATATACATATACATATACATATACATATACATATACATATACACATACACATACACATACATATACATATACATATACATATACATATACATATACATATACATATACATTTACATATACATATACGCAGGAAAAACACTGGGAGCGTGTGTTCTTGAAAATGCAAGGTTGACCACGAAGAAAAACTATTAAAGCAGAGCGCTTTTGTGTATTCACATCTTCAGTGCAAATAATACATAGTGAAAGATACAAAGGTGCATATACATATACATATACATATACATATACATATACATATACATATACATATTCATATACATATACATATACATATACTTATACATATACATATACATACATATACATATACATATACATATACATATACATATACATATACATATACATATACATATATATATATATATATATATGTATATATATATATATATATATATATATATATATATATATATATACTCGTAAATAGCTGGAGTCCAGGAACCACTTTTGGAAGAAAGTATATGCTGGACTCGTCGTTTGCCATTTATTCCGACGTTTCGAACCCTGTCCGGGTTCGTCTTCAGGGTGCTACAGTGGTAGCAATAGGAAATCTATATAAAGGGGTATTTGTATTATTAACATTTCATTTATTTGAAGTTATTAACGGTGAGGGATTGTGTTTGTTCACCTACTGTTCCAATTTCTTTGATCTGTGGCAATTACTTAATTTAAACTAATGAATGCTCTTCGGGATAATTTTCCACGTGTATGATACGCTGTGTGGTGGTTTTTATGTCCTTGGATGCATTGTGGTGCGTCCTAGCGTGTGGATGTTATACCCAATCTTGGTAGCTTTTTTTCCATCTTCCTTATATTTTCTTATATATCTTATTAGTCTCTGCGTGTTTCTTTTATTGGTGTATTATATATTCTGTATTATAGTTTTTGTTTTTAATCTCCCGCATTGTGGGCGACGAGTAGCCAAGTTGTGATAGATCTTCGCATTAATGTGAAGCAAGTTCACATATTTTAGTATAAAGATTGCATTTGCCAGTTTTGATATTAATGGTATTGTGTGAATTATGTGTTATTGGGTTCCATTTGGAATTATTTTCGGGTTATACCATGTCTAATCTTTGTGAATTGTACAGTCGGTGATTAAATGTTCTACTTTTGTTTGTTTCTGAAATGTAACGGTTACCGGTGTTGACTGTCCCAGTGTACGAGGGAGACCCCCCTTTATATATATTTCCTATTGCTACCACTGTATCATCCTGAAGACGAACCTCAGACAGGGTTCGAAACGTCGGAATAAATGGCAAACGACGAGTCCAGCGTATATTTTCTTCCAAAAATATACATATACATATATATATGTATATATGTATGTATATATATATATATATATATATATATATATATATATATATATGAATATGTTCAAGTGTATGTATCACGTATATGCATATATATATTATATATATACCTTTTTCTTTTTCACATATATTTTAAAAAGTTTTCTCAGTTATCCTGGAAGTATCTCCGTCGACTTCATAATGTCGTCTCACACTTCCCTCCCCCTTTTTTTAATAAAAAAAAATTGTCTTAAGATTGTGATACTTCTCTTTGACTTTCAGATTTTATTTTATAACTTTTTCCTTTTTTTATTTTGCATCTTTTTTTACAGTGTCAAAGAGAAGGAAAAAAAAAATCACCCCGAAACAAAGAGGTGTGTTGGGCCCGTTTCCGCGGGCCTTTATACGAAGCCATCAAAGACCCTAACTACCGCAATTTTGTCATACCGATAAAATTTAATGGCTTCTTGAGCTCACATAGAACAGTTTAGTACGTTGTCAAACCAAAATGGAGGACACGTGAGCTTTTAAGGGATATTTTGACATTGGTGGAAGGCTGGCAGAGAGGTCAAGGGATTAGGGTGAACAGGAACGAGGATGGGGAGGAGGACAGGGAGGAGGGAGGAGGTGGAGTCAGGGGGAAAAGGATGGAGAAGGAAAGGAAAGAGGGAGGAGTAGGGGAAGGTAGGTAGGTCAAGGTTATAGGGATCAGGACGGTGTTGTGTGGGAGTAATAGAGGGAGTCTGAGGTATGGGGAATGAATTGTGGAGAACGTGGAGGAGGGGAAGGAAAGGGAAATTGGATAGGAATAGAGAGGGAGAGAGGTAGGTGGAGAGAAGGGGGAAAGAGGTTTGGAATAGAGAGGGTGAGGGTAGGTGGGAAGATGGTAGGCCAGGGAAGAGGTAGGGGAGGTTCTGCAGCAGGGGGCAGATGGGAGGATCAGGAGTTGAAGTAGGAGCAAGAGTAGAGGGGATGGGAAACATAAGATGGAGGAAAGGAGGAGGGTAGAATAGCAATTGTGATAAATAGGTATATAGAAAGGGAAGTAATGGAGGCTTGGTCATCATGTAGCTCAATCGTATTGTCTGGTGGTAGGGGATAAATGCGTTAAGGCAATTAATGTCTTGTATGACTTTTTAAGGCACTCGATGTTCTCTGGTTATCGCTAATCTCAATGTGAAAGAGTGAAACTTTGTCTCAAATGAAAAGATGAGAATCTCATACAAGAAGCCGCTTATCTAGAGGTCGCCACCTGTGCCCGAGGTGTTTGGTGTGCCTGTAGCTTCAGTCTCAAACTCAAGCCCACAGCGTGTAATGCGGGAACGATATATATATGTACGGATAGACCAAAGGCATGTGATCAAGTATGGCCCCAGGTAGATGAAGATTTAATCGAAACTTGCACACGCGACAACATCAAATATGATGAGTAACTCGCAGGGGTTTCCAGCTGTCGCTATTTTGTCAGATTTCCTGTAGGAGGATCATAAGTTGACAGTCATGCATATACCGCTGCTTCATCGGCTTTTACGTGGTTGTCAATAACTATTCTAAACTAAGAAATGAAATATCTATTCTGTGTCTTCCATAGTCACAATGATATTGTGATTGCATACTCAGCTCTCCTCTCTCTCTCAAAAAAAAAGATCCACAAAGCTCTACGCAGCACACAAACTTCTAAAAACTCTCTTCACATTTCTTTGATAAATATCTGTTTTGCAAATATCATTCAGTATTTCAATTTTACATATTCTTTACTTCTATCTATGACTTGTCCAACTTCACTTAGTTTCTCTTAAAGCAATGTAGACATGTGCATTTGTGTGTTTGTGTGTGTGCGCGTACGCGCGCATGCGTTTGTGTGCATTTATGTGTGTGTGAGCCTGTTTTGATATACGTGCGCGTGCATGTGAGTGGGCACATAAATACCTATACATCACTGCTCAACAATGTTGCAAGATCAACTGTGGTGTATTGCAGATAAGTAATGAAGTTGCAGACATTGTCTCTGTTACGTACGGTCCCAGTGTCCGCTATCTAGAATTAACGAGAGGCCGACAACTCTCCCTAAGTTTACTATTCTAGATAATGTTTAGGAGATTAAACAATGGGATATGGTTTACTTTGGTGGAAGAGCTAACTTGAAGAACACCTGGTATCTGTGTGAAGAGCGTGAGTGAGGGGGTGAGGGGGAGGAAGGATTGAAAAAGAGTAAAAGAATGTAAGAAATCGAGGAAAGTAAGGAGGGATGGATAAAAAGAAGGAAAGGTGTAGGGCAGGGGTGGTCAACCTTTTTGAGTATGGGTGTCAGAAGAATTAATTTTTATACAATTTTTATCACGTGCCAACGGAGAAAAATTATAGGGCTACATATGAATACCAACCCCCTTTTAGCCTTACATATTGTAATATCAGCCACGGAAAACTACAACACAACACAAATACGAACAAAAATACATCCATGCCCCTTAGGCGACCAGCTATCACATGATCAGTGCGTGATAATGGCTAAGTAGCCAGAAACTCATCCCAAACGTACACATATACCACATCCCTAAATAAACTCAAACACAAATTAAATCACAAGAAACAACTACATAACATAAGCAACCGTTTTATAATATAAACTATGTTTAAACCTTCCATTTGTATAACAATAAGACAAATGTTATTAAAGTTGTCAACTTCCCTCACCAAGTTCTGACTTCACCAAATAAGTGGTATATAACTCCGACCGTGCCGGGGAGCTGGCAGTTGTGAGGTCAATGTAGTTCCGCTTGGACCTACGTAGTGTGTCATTTTTCCAATAATATGAGCATACGAAACAGTGTTTGGAAATTTCCATAAGATAAGGAATTGGATATTCACCAAGAACAATAACATGGTGGCAGCGGAACCGCCACAACTTCGAAGAGTGTCGTATACATAGTGTCAAAGGAACAAGTGACTTCATATTCACTTACCCATACGAACGAAATATCATGGTGCGCATTTCACCCAATCACTTTCGTTTACACGTGACATAGTGCTACCAAGTTAAAAACCTTCGTTCAAACACGAGCAGCCCAAAGTGACCCAACGCGTCAGCAAAACTCCAACAGAACTGTCAAACCCAACCTCGTTATTACGAGTATTTTGATCTAGGGACGTGTGAAACTACCATTGAGTGATTCTATTAACCGTTGTGAAGTGTCTATTGTGTACACGACGTTGTGAAATCACTACTCTTCATGACACCATATACCATAGTGCAAACCGTTGGTGCTAATTGGTAACACTGGTCCGACCACATCCACCACCACAGAGAAGGACACAATTACCCAATTTTCCTATTTCCTAAAAGGGACAGGTCCTTCAGACCCGTAATGAATTTCTGTAAAGTGAACACAAACACCACCCCGGACCGCATGCCGATGGCCGTTATGACAGACATTTTCCAATATCTAGGTCAAGGAAATACGGTATTCTCAACCTTAGACCTCAAATCACGGAAGAGTCTAAAACAATAACTGCCTTTAGCACTGATAATGGTCATTACGAGCTTAATCGTAGTTCACTACAACGACTCATTAACCTTTCTAAATACAAATTAGGCAAATCCCTTTTCGTCTACATAGACGACCTAATGATATTTTCTCCTACTGTGAAAGACCACCTTGATACCCTTCGGTACGTCCTACACACAATCAGCAATGCTGGCCTCAAGATTACAAAGGATTACAAAGGCGGAGCATGCCGACAGGAGACCTTTTGGTCTATATCTAGGTCGGATGAGAAAAAAAATCATAATAATGATAAACAAATAAATGTATAAATAAAAAATATGATAATGTAAATAATAAATAAAATACATAAATAAATGCAGAATGTATAGTTAAATAATAAACAAACAGGTAAATAGTAAATAATAATAAATTGACGTATAACTAATAATAAATGAAAATCAAACTAATATTAATAAACAAACGGACAAATGACAACAAAACAAATAATATGAAATAAATGATACTCATTACAGCATCTTGCTTAGGTGTTTATCTAAATAATTTTTAAAGCTTCGGACTGAACTACATTGCACTACCTCTGCAGGAAGTTTATTCCATTCATTAACTACACGGCTGGCGAATTTGTTTCTACCCACTTCCAAATATATTTCCGAACAGTTTTATACCATTGTTTTTTGTCTGATTCTCATTCAGTGTGAAAATTTTGTCACTTTTGATGTTGTCAATTCCTTCTAGAATCATAAAGACCTGTATCAAGTCACCTCTGAGTCTACGCTTTTTTTAGGGAAAACAGATTCATATGTTCTAGTCGATTTTCGTATGATTGATTTATTCAACTTAACAAATGCCTATTTCTAAAAGAAGGATATTACTTTTCTTGGCCATACAGTGAACAAAGAAGGAATCCACACAAACTCAGATAAGATCAGAGCCATTGCTGATTTCTCCACCTCAAAGAATGAGTACCAATTCCGTTCTTTTGTTGGCGCCGCAGCATATTACAGACATTTCGTAAGAAATTTTGCTGAAATGGCTGCCCCTCTTACTAAAATCAGATGTAAGAACGTACCTTTCAAATGGGAATCTGAAGAACAAGAATGTTTCCAGAGAATAAAGCACTATGCAGGGTACCTATCCTTGCATTTCCCGATTTCACAAAGGAGTTATTTCTGTTCAAGGATGCATCCTCCCTTGGAGCAGGAGCAGTCCTACAAAAATTAGGAAAACAGAGTGATCGCTTACGCAAGCCGCGTATTGAACCCTGCGGGACATAATTACGCCACCACCCACTTTGAAGCTCTAGCAGTAGTTTTGGACAACTTGACCTTCTAGACAGCGTAATCAAGACCTACCTACCTATATACCGCTCTACCCTTCATCTATCGGCTCTCGCACATAAGTTATACTATACTATGCATTCTCGCTGCACCCGGAGTACAAGCGATATGGTACGCACGACCTGATTACATAACCAAGGGTCAGGCCTACGGTCAGTCGCCATTGTACTCATTATCAAGGGCATGACCCGAGATCACCGCAGTTCTGCAGAAAACCCTGATACCTTGCTAACCAATGTTATTACCACCTTCATAATAATTTTGTCTTAAGGCATTTCTCTCCTGTCCAAGTTCGGACACCATTGTAAACTATCACCAACTATGTATCATCTTCTCCTTAATCATATGAATAATGTAAAAGACCATTTAAATGTATCATATCGCTGGAAACAGCAATTATGTAAATAAATACCTCGTCGGCAACCTTGCCACGAGCCCATGTATATATAGGCTTCTGCTCTCTGTGAGAGCGCACATATATTCTCTACACCAATAAAGAAAAGAAAGACTCCGGCTGTTTTGAGTTCGCCTCCATCAACTTCGCTATCCACGCCTCTCGCAAGCCACATTCATATGTTGACTTCTACACAAGTCCGCAACAGTAGTCTAGGCTCTGAAACATTCCGAGAACTCCTCCTAGGACACAAAGCCGCAGTCATGATAGACCACCAACCACTAACAGAGTTAGAAAATTAAATAAATAAATAAATAAAAATATGATAGCAAGGTAGCACACAATCATCTCAGAGTTCAACCCAGAGATTGCCTACATACAAGGTAAAGCCAATGTTGTGGCAGACGCATTAATCAAAAATCCTCTGATTGCAACAGTACCAACCACCTACTGTATTTCCCCTCAGGTCTTCGAAAAGAACAGAAAGATGACCCAAGCTGGTCACAGATAATTCTCTACCTAGAAACGGGAGCCATACTTCAAGGAAAACCCCCTATTCCCCTTCAGAAATTACACTTGAAAGATAGAATTTTTAGGAGAGGCACTACTGCTACATTCCAAACAGTGATACCGAACTCCCTTATTCCTAGAGTCCTTTCAATGGTCCACGATAGCCCCATTGCAGGACATCCCGGTTAAGACAAATGCCTGGCAAACACCAGACGTGTATATTTCTGGCATAAGATGCACACCAACATCACTCGTCACATATAACATTGTACTACCTGTAGCCAACTTCGTGAAGCTGACCCCATACCATTTCAGATTGACGAGGTACCCATCCTTTCAGAACCTTAGGACACTATGGGTATTGATCTGTTAAAGTTACCTCCAAGCCGTCAAGGTTCCCACTATGTCTTGGCCGCGGTAGATTACTTCTCAAAGTACACGATCCTGGTACCCCTACCAGATAAATTGGTAGACATATTGGCCCAAGCCTTAGTAGACAATATCTTCTGTAGATACAACATACCTTGTCAGATACTCTCACACAATGGCACAGCATTTCAAAATAAGGTCCCCGAAAGTATAGCTGAACTGTACCACATCAACAGGATATATACCACAAAATATCACCCACAAGGAAATGGACTTGTAGATAAAACAAACAGAAATATTCTCAAAGTCCTCCGTCTTCTACAAGATTGTCTTTGCGACACATGGGAGGACTGGCTTCCACAAGTACAGGCCAGCATTAATGGCCCTATCAACTCACCAGCAAAAGGAATCTCCTCACTTCATAGTCTTAGGACAATCCCTCCGTATGCCTTATAATATACTGGAGAGCTCCTCTTCCCCCTATACACTATAGAAGATCACGTAAAGCGCACAGAACTCGCTATGCACTTAATCTCCAAAGGAATAATAATAAAAAAAAGACATAGATGAGACAACATAAACACACTCGATCCTTGACTCTCACTCCAGGTGACGTTGTCGTGGTTACACACCACAACAGATCAAACAAACACCAAAATTCTTAGGCCCCCTTGTGGTAGTGGAAACCCTAGGCAACAACAACTACCACCTGATAGGCCCGTCCGACGACACCCTCATCACAGCATATGGAGAGAAACTAAAACCAATCAATACCAATACCATCGTAGACAGACACGGTTTCCTACCAAACCAACCACCCAACATCACTCAACCATAATCAAGAAACCTCAACCCCCTACCTTTCACATATCACTACGCTCGAGACAGTAATTCTCCCTATCAAAACTAGATCCTGCCTCCCTAATGCTGCAAGACGTCATGCTCACTTAAATGAAAGTGATCCCGATCCCGATTTACCAAACCCATTCCAGCTATAAAAACCTTCTCTACCCTACTTCAGATCGTGTTTACTATGACAGAATCATACACCCATACATCCTCCCAGGTAAAACATAAATACATTCAGAAGTAAAATACCTAACCACACTCTCACACTTGCAGGACACCTCTACTTCTCCTTATATGCGTCATCGCAGCCTTCTCTGGTGACACCCCATTGAGAATGGTCCCAGGCAAAATTATCAACCCCATAGACACCATCATGTTGGTACAAGACACCGTAACGGTAAAGATGACAACTGATATCACAAAACCTCACACAAACATAGTTTTAATCTGTAAATATACAGACACAATAATAACACATTTCCTTACCAACTTCAAATGTCATGGCCCTACATGTAACAAACTCTTCTGAATCTAGGGACCGCATGCTCTCTTCAATTACCGACAAATTAAACACGATACTCCTCCAATTCTCAGCAATTGAACGGGGATGCATAATAACAAACCATGACACAGAACGCCACCATGCTTCCTCCAGGCACAAAGGAACGCAAAAGAACAAACAACAGCAGGCCTACTGGTCCTAACGAGGCTGTTTGTGTTTATTATACTAAGTTACAGTTAAGAAAATAGGGTAACTAGGCAATAGAAGATGAACTAACACTACTGCTACCACTAGCCTATCCAATTACAATTAAATGCCGGGCTGTCAAATCTTTTATTGCAAGAGATAATGTTTTATTCGCGGATTAGAGTCTAAGTATTTATCTAGGCGATTTTTAATTGTTGTTATTATGTTACTTTCAACGACAGCGGAATGTAACGAATTCCACGCATTAACAACCCCGTTAAAGAAGAAATGTTTACTTTCATTCGAAGAAAATATTTTACCAATTACTTTAAAACCGTGACGTCTTCTTGTATTTGATTGGTCTAATAAGAAGTAATCTTCGACATTGATGTTGTCAAAGCCTTTGAACATTATAGAAACCTCGATTAAATCTCCTCGCAGTCTCCTTTTTGAAAGTGAGAATAAATTTAAGCTTTTAAGTTTTTCTTCATACGGCAGATTTCTCAGCCTTGGTATCATTTTGGTCATTCTCCGTTGCACTCTTTTTAGTTTATCAATATCTTTCTGGTACTATGGGGACCATAATTGTACACGGCATTCGAGATTGGGACGGACCAAGGAATTATAAAGGTTTAGCAGTATTTTTTCTGATTTATTTTCGAAGACTCTTCCGATAAAGCCAACCAATTCATTTACTGTTTTAACAACTTCTGAGCAATGTTGACTTGGCTTCAAGTAATTTGATATTAAAACTCCTGAATATTTTTCTTTAGTTACTGAATCCAGTATTACGCCATTCATCTGGTATTGGATGTGATCATTGTTACTTCCAATGTGCATGACTTTACATTTGTTAACGTTAAATTTCATTTACCACTTGCTTGCCCAGCTTGATAATCTGTCTAGATCGGATTGCAGAGTTTCCTTCTCTTTGGTGGCTGTTACTATACCGGTGGTTTTTGTGTCATCAGCAATTTTTATACTTTGCAGAGGAGGCCGTCGTCTAGATCATTTACATATATTAAGAACAAAACGGGTCCCAAAACTGATCCTTGCGGTACACCACTTTTAACGTCAAGCAAGCTAGATGAGGGCCCGTTAATTACAACTCTGTTTTCGCTCAGAGAGCCAATCTTTAATCCAGTTGTGGATATTACCAAAAATACTGTGTGTTTTTAACTTGTCGAGCAATCGTTTATGAGGAACTTTATCGAATGCCTTCTGAAAATCTAGATGAATTATATCAACAGATTTATATTCCTCGTATTTGCTAAAGACGTCATGAAAGAAGTTGAGGATATTAGTTAAACATGAGCGTTTGCTACGGAAGCCATGTTGTGAATCTTTTATAATTTTATTTTCTTCTAGAAATTTTACTACACTCTCGGGAATGATGGTTTCTAGCAGTTTATACACGATCGAAGTCAGGCTAATCGGTTTGTAGTTGCCTGGTTGTGATTTGTCCCCTTTCTTGAATATTGGTGTTACGTTAGCACATTTCCAATCTGATGTGTTAAAGATTTGTTGAATAGGATGCACAAGGGTTTACTGATTTGATTTTTGACTTCTCGCAGAATTCTAGGTGAATTTTTGTCAGGTCTCGGAGCTTTATGTATTCTAAGCTTATCAATTGCTTATACAACATTACTTTCGGTAATTATGAGTTGACTTAGGACGTTTTGGGACATTTTATCATCTGGTGGTTGATACTCTGAGCAATCCTCGTCTGTGAAGACGAATGCAATAAATAAATAAATAAACAAATAAATAAATCAATCAATCAATCAATCAATCAATAAATAAATACATAAATAAATAAATAAATAAATAAATAAATAATAAATAAATAAATAAATAAATAAATAAATAAATAAATAAATAAATAAATAAATAAATAAATAAATAAATAAAAAAATAGATAAATAAAAAAATAAAAAATAAATAAATAAATAAATAAACAAACAAACAAACAAACAAACAAACAAATAAATAAATAAATAAATAAATAAACAAATAAATAAATAAATAAGTAAATAAATAGGTAAAATACTAAGGAGTGAGGCCATCTCATTTTCATCATCCGTATGTTTATCTTTATCGTTGTATAGTGGTCCAATTCTGCAGGTAAGAGTTTTCTTTTTATTCGCATAACTATAGCATTCTTTAGGGTTTGATTTGCTTGCCTCAGCAATATACTCTTCGAGATTTTTCTTACAACGCTTTATCAGTGTTTTGATTTCCCAGCGAATTCTGTCTAGTGTTAGTTTATCGTCTTGGGTTTTAGTTGATAAATATTTTTTGTACGCGCGCTTTTTACGAGAGAGGTTGTTACTAATTTCCTTATTCTACCTCTTTGGTTTATTTGTTGCCGGGTGCCTCTCACGATAGGGAACACAGAGATTTACAGTACTGTTTAGCTCCGTGGTGAAGTTTTCCCACATTTTGTCAATATCAATCGCGTTCGAAGTTTTGCTCCAGTCTGAGTTTTCTAGTAATGATCGGAGTCTGTTAAAATTGGCTCTACGGAAGTCGGGTACTTTCTCCTTGCTGATCTTAGATAATCTAGCTTCCATTTTCATTTTGAATGTGATGATACGATGATCGCTAGTACTAAATATTGGTCCGACATTCACTTCATTTACAAGATTCTCTGTTGTAGAAAATTTTAGGTCCAGGATATTATATTCATGGGTAGGGCTGTTTACGTATAGGTGGAAGTCACTTTCCAGTAAGTTACGAAAAAAGTCTCGGCCTGTATGCGAACTCAAATCCTCGCCCCATCTCTTAACTGGTAAGTTAAAGTCTTCCATGACTGTCTCGCAGCGTTGGTTAGTTTCTGAAATTAAATCGAATAATTTTTTATCATTTTCCAGCAGCCGACTGGATGGTCTATAAAGAAGTCCAATCATTACTTTAGATTCACTGCAATTGTTTTTAATTTCAATAAACAATATATCAACATTTGTTACTGCCTCTGTTTTTAACAGTGATGGTTGGAGGGAGTTCTGGACATACAAGATTACTCCACTGCCTATTCTATTTTCTCTTTTGCAATTGAAAAATGAGTAGCCCGCCAAATAGTATTCCGCAATAAAATCTCGACTTAATGTGTCCAACCATGTTTCTGTTATTCCTATTACGTGGTAGTTTCCCCTCATTCCGAGGATTTCTAGATCTTCGAATTTGTTTCGTATGGTACGAGCATCTACGTAACAGAGGTTGATATTTGTCACTTTTCTTTTTTGGTCCATTACGGAGGTGTTGATGGGGGCTTCGCTGAGGAGTTTTTTCTTCTGATGTAGGCCAGGCTGTTGTTGAGCAGCCTACCTAACCTTGCTGTTCCGGCCGCGTTCAAGTGGAAACCGTCTTCCTCAAACAGAGTTTTATCAAAATAGAGGTTGTCCCAGAAATTGACGAAGTGCACTTTTTCCTTTTCACAGAGGGGTTTTACTCTGTTGTTCGCACTGAATGAGATATTGTAGAATCTGTCGATGTTGAAAAAATGTATCCCTTCTCTTGAATCTGGGTTTATCCAGGAACCTTTCCTTTATATTTCCTGATTGTTCTCCGGTACTTTTCGATGAGTTCCTCTGATCGCGATGAGTCGACGTCATTCGTACTGGCGTGTATCATGAAAACCGTGTTCGAGTCCGCATCTTTTGTAACATTGTCACAGGACTCGGCAATGTCATCGAGTCCGGCACCTCTATACATATAACACCTTCTGCAGCTGTTTAAAGAACGACCACGGAACTCTTCAGATTGGTGCCTGACCATGGAGTCCCCGACTAGACGAGTTTCAAACTCGTCCTCCTTGGCTAGATCCAAAACTTTAAATCTATTCGAGGTGGTGGGTCTTGACGATATGTTCGCCTTTCGGCGGGGTTTGGCACCTTTCTTGACCAGTTACCATCCCCTGTCTCGCGTAGCGAGTGGGGAGGCTTCCTGCAGTGCAGGTTGGATACTATCCTGTGAAGCAGGATTTTCATTTTTGGGGACTGCATTTTCAAGCGAGTGCATTGGTGCCAGCAATTGTGGGACCGTCCCCACGTTCTCGGTCCCGAACTTTACAAGGGCATCATATTTCACCTTCAGTGAGTCACACAGCTCCTTCAGAGCCTTGATCTGTTGGGAGTCTTTGTCTTGTCTCTTGCTAAAGACACACATACATACGGCAAATAGTCGAGTTTTTTAAATACTGCATTACCACCTTGCCTCTGCAACATTCGAGGGTTTGTAGTTTTGAAGGCATTTTGACTAATTCAGATTCTTAGGAGAAGAGACTGCCTTAATTTTGTACTCACCACGTTCCAGATGCTCCTCTGGACGATATACATATACCGATTTCCTTTTCCGGAGCTACTACGGGAACTGATGCTGCTAAATCTAATGATAATCCCTAATACTGATCCCTAATAATAATGATATTAGCCAAAGCTAATAATAATATTAGTTAAAGCTAATAGTAATCCCTAATATTGATCCCTAATAATAATAGTATTAGCTAAAACTGATAATATTAGTTAAAGCTAATAATAGTCCCTAATATTGATCCCTAATAATAATATCTTCTGTATACAGATGAAAAGAAAGATAATAGGAGGAAGAGAACAGGTCAAGAGGAGGAAGATGGACAGAGAGAGAGAGAGGGGGGAGAAGGAGACAGAGAGAGAGATGAAAAAAAAAGATAATACGAGGAAGAGAGATGAAAAGAAAGGGAGATAGATATGAAAAGAAAGATAATAGAGGGAAGAGAGCAGCTCAAGAGGAGGAAGAAGGAAAGAGAGAGAGAGGGGAGAGAGGGAGAGTGACGGAGGGAGAGAGAGAGAAGGAAAGAGGGATTGGGTGCGGCCATATTACCCCCGGCGGGGGAGGATGGAGGAGGGGCGTGGGGCGAAAGTCACATTGCCGTTAACTCGTGGTGCGGTAGGGTTCGGTTGGTTTATGGCCCCGAGACACTGGTCCTCTTTTCAAATTGTAAACACGCTCAGGTCCATTTTGCCAGCTAGGGCAATTTTCGATTCTTCATTTCAAATTTGTTTTCCTTATTGTAGCTACCATTGGCTCAGTTAGTCTCTGTAGCTGAGAGCGATGTATAGATTATCCATTCACAAATCACTTAGGAACCTATCATTTCCTTTGGGACTCTCCCTCATGAATTTCATGGGTTCCATTTCTAAGTCCCTGTTCGACATTGCCACAGAGGAGGACATAGAAAACGTACAACACATCAACACGATGGTCTCCCAACTCCCAAAAACTTAGCAAGCTCAGTTACCACTCTTTTAGGCCATTTCGCGCAGCTTCACGAATATTCTCTCTCATATACCTCCCGACTTTACGAACTAGAAATGTTCACATTTTATACAGACACCCTCAATGAAATAAGCAAACACAAAGACCTAGTACATAACTACCATGTGTTTCTGCTCGACCTCATTGACATAGTCAACAATAAAGACACCCCAAACCTCCCCTTAAGTAAACTAAAAACTACATTCTCCATCGCATTGAAAAACCTACACCTAAAAAGCATTTTCCCAGCAAACAATTACACAAGTATTACTCCCTCATTGAAACAACTTTAAGTACAGATGCCATTTATATATATATGCCCCTCAACTCGAAAAAGAAACTTTCAGGTTGGAATATAATCCCATTCCCATACACCTACAAGAATTCAACGATTACCCTCGATATTGAGCCCACTACTATCTGAGGACGGCCAATGGTACTTCTACATTCCCTCCTTTGACCTCCCTCCATGCAAATCACGCTGTTGCTAAATTCCATGTCTGCCCCGCCTACCTTTTCCGTTTCTATCACACCACAGAACCTTTCGTGAACAAAATCACAACATCCAACGCCAGCACACTGAACACTTGCCAGTTCAAAAAGGTAAACGGCAAGAAGACCCTACACAGACACACATTAACATGGATAATTTCCTATTTTTTCCACTAACTACCAGCGTGCCGGAAGAAAGTCGTTAGTGTGCTAGGATTTGTAAGGGTGCCAAGGGTTGCCCACCCTTTATGTAGGAAAAGATGGAGGAAAAGAGAAGGAGTAAGAAAGGGAGAGAGAAAGATTGGTAAATAGATAGGTAGGTAGGTAGAGAGTGAGAAAATAAGAGAGTGAGACCGAGGAGAGAAAAGTGATTAAGAAATAAGAACACTTCTACAAGTTGTATCCCATGAGGCCCGGTGTCCACAGCAAGGGTCCTCGAGGATTCACCAACCAAAATAGATAAATAAATAAATAAATAAATAAACAAATAAATAAATCTGATTAAAGTCAACTGCGCTAATAGCTTTGGCTATTTTGATATCTAAGTTCTTCAGTTTGAAGAATACTTTTTTGTTTCTATAGTTCAAAGTATGAACAAATCATTCATGATGTTAATCCCATGGATGAGGTGTAGAGATAGGCTCTGATGAATGCCAAAAAATATAATAGTACTAGTAACAGTACAAAAAGCTATTGACACTGACACCGGAAACTTAATTTTTTTCGCCTCTTATGTAAGAGGCTTCTTCAGGGTGAGAACTACAACTCCGATGGCTATAAGGTCTACTTTCGATGAAGTGTAGGCGAAGAATGATGCATAATGTCTGACCGTCACACTTTATGAAGCAGGGTAATTTAGGAAGTAGGAGAGGTCACCGAAGAATCCCTAGGTAAAGTCACTGGGGGAAAGGAAGGTCCTAGGTGAGGTCACTGGAGGAAGACAAGGTCCCAGGAAGTCTCTAGGCAAGGTCACAAGGAAAGGCGGTGACGAAGGAAGGCTCTGGGAGATGAAGGCGCGGTTGAAAGGAGTCCTTGGGTGAGGTCACTAGGAGGGATAGGGAAAATCATTCTCGTCACAGACTGCATAGAGGAAGCTCTAACTTTGCTTCTAGTTCTAGGTCCTGTTTGATGGGGGTATTGGTGTTGCTGAGGGTTCTGGCAACCACTATGTTCCTGAGAGGGTTCAGGGTCATGTTGTCTATGAGATCGTTGGTGGGCAACGTGTTCCTGGGGGCGGGCTGATGGGAGGATGAAGTCAGCGGCTTGTTGTATGTTGATGGAGGGCTGTTGAATTGTAATAACTACAGCTTCAGCGATCTGTAATATTTTAAAACTTGCTTAAAAGTGGCAGTTTGCCGACAAGATTGACGAGATAAACACCATATGAGGACGGAGCCTTTATTTGTACGACGTTTCGCTTATTACAGCTTTTTCAAGTACAAGTTGAGATACAAATGCTTGAGATTAAATAAGGGGAAAGGAGGGAACGGGGAGAGAAAAGGGGGGGAAGGAAGAGGAGGAGGAGGAGAAGGGGGGGGGATCGGACACTGGGAAAGGATGAGAATGCTGGCCCAAACGTCCGAGGGCGAAATGTCCACAAAGGGTGGTTTAGATATTTAATATTTTGCTGGCCATGGGTATTAGGGGAAAAATGTGAGGCGAGATGTTAAACATGCCCCTGTTTTGTTCAATAGTGTTCGTTCCTTGAATGATTGCTGCTTCTAAACACTTCCTGCGGATTTTGTCTGGTTCCCGTATCAGCAGCTCTGCATTCTTCCAGTCCATAAGATGGTTTTCCTCCCCGTTCCCTCCTTTCCCCTTATTTAATATCAAGAGAGAGAGAGAGAGATAGAGAGAGAGAGAGAGAGAGAGAGAGAGAGAGAGAGAGAGAGAGAGAGAGAGAGAGAGAGAGAGAGAGAGATATGGGGGGGGTCAAAGATAGTTCTCTTCAAGATAGTATTTTAGCTTGGTATTCGTTAATGAAACACCTCAATGTGAATTCCAAACTGAAACCTGTGAAAAACCTTGGGTAAACTTACTCACTACGGTAAATATAAGAAAAAAATAAAATAAAAGGTGTATAGAAAAACTCAAAGTTAATAAAACACCAGGGCCTGACGGTTGGTATCCAAGAATCTTAAAGGAAATGAAAAATGAGATTGTTGTTCCATTAGAAATTATTTTCAAGAAATCCATCATATCCGGAGATGTCCCAAGAGAATGGAAGCTAGCTAACGTTACTCCCATATTCAAAAAAGGTGACAAAAAGAAGCCAAATAACTATAGGCCTATAAGTTTGA
The DNA here is from genome assembly GCF_046742065.1 of Oratosquilla oratoria. Lineage (NCBI taxonomy): Eukaryota > Metazoa > Arthropoda > Malacostraca > Stomatopoda > Squillidae > Oratosquilla > Oratosquilla oratoria. The sequence goes on along the minus strand of NC_134790.1, from coordinate 39,559,836 downwards.
CTTCAACCGTAGGAAAAAATAATGGAGACTATCATCAGAGATCCTATCGAACATCATTTAGAAAGTAATCGTTTGATAAATGAAAGCCAGCACGGTTTCAGACGGAACCGTTCTTCCGTGACTAACTTACTCGAATTCTACAACACAGTTATCTCGAATTATGACAAAAGAAACAATATAGATTTAATATATCTAGACTTTGCAAAAGCTTTTGATACCGTCCCACACGAAAGACTACTTACTAAATTAGCTTTACACGGAATAAGTGGTAGCCTATTAAGTTGGACTAGTAATTGGTTGAATGGTCGAAAAAAAAGAGTTGTTTTAAATGGAAAAACTTCTAGATGGAAAAATGTTACAAGTGGAGTTCCTCAGGGTTCCGTTCTTGGGCCACTTCTATTCGTAGTATATATGAATGATATAGACCATGGACTAAAATCTACTGTTTCCAAATTTGCTGATGATACAAAACTGTGCGGAGTGGCAAATGATCACTCAAACCAATTAGATATTCAAGAAGATTTAGATCAATTACAGCAATGGTCTGAAAAGTGGCTAATGAAATTTAACACAAGTTAATGCAAGGTAATGCATATAGATAAAAATAACAGTAAGCACTATTACAAGTTATTTTGGAAATTCGTAAACAAAAGTGGATAGAGAAATGATCTCGGCGTACTTATCAGTAATGACCTCAAATCATCTATTCAGTGTATTTCAGCCTCTGAGAAAGCAAATAAGATTTTAGGACTGATTGCGCGATCTTTTGAATTCAAAAGTCCACCTCTCATTAACAAGCTATATAAATCGTTAGTTCGTCCACATTTGGAATATGCTGTTTCCGTATGGTCACCGAATCTCATTAAAGACATTGATAGGTTGGAAAAAGTACAACGGCGAGCCACAAAACTGATTCCAAATATCAAAAATAAATCATAAGAAAATCGACTAAAACATATGAATCTGTTTCCCTAAAAAAACGTAGACTCAGAAATGACTT
>NC_134790.1:39546336-39551336 GCF_046742065.1 Oratosquilla oratoria | reverse complement strand
GTGTTTAGGGAGAGAGAGAGAGACTGGAGAAAGTGGATAGCTTTAGATATCTAGGGGTGAATGTGGCAGGAAAGGAAGGAGTGGAGGTGGAAGAACCATGAAGATTGAGAGAAGCAAGTACATTTCTTGGAGGATTAAAGAGTGTAATGAGAAATAGACATTTGAGAATGGATGCTAAGAGGAGATTGTATGAAGGGGTGATTGTGCCAACATTGCATGGAATAGAAATATGGAACATAATAAAGGAAGAAAGGAAGAGTTCAGATGTGTTTGAGATGAAATGTCTTATAAGTATGGTAGGGGTTACTAGGCTGGATAGAGTGAGAAACGAGGTGAGGAGGAGAGCGGGGGTGGAAATGGAGTTGATAGATAAGGTTGATGAAAGAGTATTGGGATGGTTTGAATACATGGAAAGAATGAGTGAAGAAGGGTTAGAAAAAGAAGTGTGGAAGGCAGAGGTGGAAGGAGTGAACATGAGGGGGCGACCAAGTATGAGATGGATGATATATATACATATATATATGTATATATATATGTATATATATGTATACATATAGTTACGACTACAGGCTCGTCGTAGTGAAGATTTCATTCAGACGCACATGCGCACATGTGCGTATGTGTAACTCGGACTATGCCGGCCGTTCCCACGGTAGGCTTGGTGGACTTCTCGACATCCAACTGTCAGTAATCGACGTAAGAATACTGTTAAAGTGATGAATTATATATTTATGATGTATTCCATTCTTTTTGTACACTGTCAACCATATTCTATACATTACATATAGATTTATGTATGTATATTGTCTTGTGGATCTCTCTTGTCAATCTTACGAGTTGATTTACGTAAGATAAGAGAAATTACATATTCTCTTAATCTTCGGACGCCGGTGAGAAAGATCTGTGCCTACGTGAGGTATATCCACGTCTAAAGACTCTTAAAGTGATGAATTCTATTCATCGGATGTATTTAGTTCCTTTTTGTGCTTTGACAAACTATTCCATACTTTGCATATGAATTTATGTATGTGTATTACCTTGTGGATCTATCTTGTCAATCTTAGGATTTGATTTACGTAAGATTAAAGAAATTGCATATTTTCGTCGTTCTCGGACGCCGAAACGCCGGTGTGGGCATTCATAGCTTACGTTGCGTTCTGGGAGAAATTGCGTGTGAACCAATATTGTGGCAACTGCGTCCCTAACTTACATTTACGTACGTATAGATATTCATATAAAAACTATTAAGTTTCTGCTTATCTAAGATTGACAAGGTAACTTTATCAAATATTATTATCTATTCATTGATGTAAAGAATATCCGTGTATGTACTAGGAAGTATTCCTAAACACTCTTGTTAATCGTCGCGTCTAGCGACACTTGGCATCTCTCCGGATCTTACGGAGAAGAGTCTATATATATCGTTGCTTGTAACGGTCAAGAGGACTCTGCTTATCGGAGCCCCATTGCACATGTCCACTACGTTGGACTTAGATATTATAGTCGTAGTTTCATCTCGACTTGTATTTTCTCGAATCATTCAGGACTCTGCTTATCGGAGCCTCATTGCACTCGTGTCCACTACGTTGGACTTAGACATTATAGTCGTAGTTTCATCTCGACTTGTATTTTCTCAATCTTTGTAGGACTCTGCTTATCAGAGCCTCATTGCACTCGTGTCCACTACGTTGGACTTAGACATTATAGTCGTAGTTTCATCTCGACTTGTATTTTCTCGAATCTTTGTGGACTCTGCTTATCAGAGCCTCATTGCACTTGTCCACTACGTTGGACTTAGATATTATAGTCGTAGTTTCATCTCGACTTGTATTTTCTCAAATCTTTGAGGACTCTGCTTATCAGAGCCTCATTGCACTCGTGTCCACTACGTTGGACTTAGACATTATAGTCGTAGTTTCATCTCGACTTGTATTTTCTCGAATCTTTGTGGACTCTTGCTTATCAGAGCTCCCCATGTACTCGTCCACTTTGTCGGACTTAGACTTAGTCGTAGAATTTTCTCGACTTTGTAATTTTTTTACGTAAATTATTACGTAGGACTTAGTTTCCATTCTGATGGTCGATATTTCTCGACCTTACCACTTATTGTCTTTAAGACTATTTTTTTTTTGTTATTGATTGTCGATATTTGATCGACACTTATATATTTACGTGTCTTGGCAATACTAGCCTTTTATGTTCTGTGAATTTACGTGTTTCGGACATTGTACTTTTCGCTAGTTTTGGCGACTTCTATTTTTCGATCATTGTTTATTTGTATCTTTTTTAGAAGGAAATAATCATTCTTAAACAGAACTCTAGTTTTGAACCTGGCCCTTCCCCATAGGCGTCACAATATGTATATGTATATATATATATATGTATATACATATATATATATATGTATATATATATACATATACAGTATATGTATATGCATATATATATATATGTATATGCATATATATATATATATATATATATATATATATATATATATATATATCAGGCACGTACCGACTAGATAGGCAAGGTAGGCAGTGCCTACCCTAAATAAAATAGACCAGTAGCTATATTTTCCCTATGTTAAAAGATATGCACCTAATCCAACAAAATTATGAATGCTACTCTGTTGTGTATAAAATGTAAAATATTAAAAAAGAAATTACAGATATGGTAGGCATAATTCACCTCTGCCTTTCAATATTAGTATGTAAGCTGTGCATAGTAGTAGTGTAGTCCACGTGCTACATACACCCCTTCAATACCGTTTTCTTTACGTACTATAAAGGCAAAAGTAAACTGTCTTTAACTCAGTCGCTTGGCATCTTCCGTTGAGTGAGGATACGCACCCGTGTTTCTTGTGTGTGTGTTTTTTTCTTCAGTTTTAGCTCATTTCCATTTATTCATATTTTTCCCTTTTCCAGCAATGGGTAATGAATATCCTAAGACATTTTCAAAACTAGCTAATGAAGAAATGAGATACTATAATTTTTTTTAGACTAAAACCAGAACTTTGCATATTTTGTGTGAGGTTGTGTGTCTGTGTTTAGCTCATTTTCTTTTCTTTTTTCAGTTTTAGGTCATTTCCATTTGTTTATATTTTTCCCCTTTCTAGCAATGGATAGTGAATATCTTAAGACATTTTCAAAAATAGTTTATGAAGAGAAGAGACAAATTACAAAAAAAAAATGGTAGACCAAAATCAGAACTTAAGGACCTAAAACAACAGAGAGGGACAAAGATTATTAGAACATTTCAAACTGCTTAGTACAGCAAAATAGAGCGGTTGTGCGGCTGTACTACAAAAAAAAAGGCTCTTTTGTTTCCCATTTTTGCTATTTCCTGCATCTAGTGAAAGTGTGGGTAAAAGAAGGATACTCTGATTTAAATGAAATTGCCCAATGTAAAACATTGGGCAATTTCATTTAAATCGGAGTAAACACGAACAATCAGCAGCAGATTATGAAAGCCAAATATCATAGAAAATATTTGGAGTCGACTGGCTCTTAGATAAACAGAAATCTGTCCGCATTGAAATACACAATAAAATGGTTAAAGAGAGGTGAATTGTGCTACTTGCTTTTTTATTAAACAAGAACTTGCTTTTCGTGGAGATAATGAGCAGAAGCCATCGTTAAATCGTGGAAACTATGTTAAGTTACTAAATTGTACTGCAAAATTTGATGAACAATTGGCACACCATTTACAGAATTCATAAATTTTTGTGGGTCTTTCTAATATGATACAAAATGGCTTGATTGAAGCAGTTGGCACGATTGTAGAAAATATTATTAAAGAAGAACTTGCAGAAGCCTTTTATGGCCGGCTAACAAAAGATTCAACATATTTTTTCTGATGGTTTATAATGAAATTTTCATTAAAACTTACACACTTTTCAGTGTCTTACAAACCAAAATGATAGATATTCCATACTGCAGTAGAACAATAAACTCACTTGAGGATCTGCACAACAATTTTGAGGATTTGTACAATAAGTTTGGAGAATGTTGCAGAGGAAATAACTTTACTGAGTCAAAAATGCGTACGAAAGGTTCAGTTAAAGAATGAGAATATTTGGTGCAATTTTGGATGACATACATGAGAGCAAGATTTGCTGATTTAAAAAAAAAAGCTCATTTTATTGGTTCATGGAAAAAAATCATGCTTGCCAAGTTGATAAGGATGCATTTGAAAGTTTAGAAAAGAACTATGGAAAAGAAATTGATATCATAAGACTGAAAGCGAATTTAGCTGGAATTTACAGTGCACAAATGTTTTGAGATAAATCAGTTAAAAATTTGCTTGATTTTATATTTAAAAATGAACTGACCCAAATGTTCCCTGAAGCTGTGAAGTTTCTGTAATTAATTCTGACAAATCCTACTACAATTGTTTCTGTGGAGAGATCGTTTTCTGCTTTGAAAATAATTAATAGCTACACTAGGAATAGAATGACAAACCAAAGAGTTTCTTCACTTGCTTTAATATCCACTGAAAAGGAAAATGTTAACAAAATGGACCAAGACCCTACTTTCAATTTCTATGAAACAGTGACAGACATTTTTGCTACAAATAAAGAGAGAAGAATGGATTTCTTCTACAAATAGGCTAATAAAATTATTATGTAGTTTTTTTTAACATTTCTATCCGTTTGTATACTGGCAAATCTTTTGATAATAGTTTACTACATAAATGTCACTAACTGCTTACCCTGAGTAATTACTGACGGCACGTGGCTGATATATATATATACATATATATATATATATATATATATATATATATATATATATGTATATATATATATATATATATCTATATATATTGTTATGGCTCAGGCTAGAAAGACATTTGTTAACCACAATGGCATACCGAATGCCCAAGCCACAACAAAGTTAGAAGGGGGATATAGAACGCATCAGACTTTGCTTGATTTTATATCTAAAAATGAACTGCCCCAAACGTTCCCTGAAGCTGTAAAGTTTCTGTAATTAATT
>NC_134790.1:39538836-39541336 GCF_046742065.1 Oratosquilla oratoria | reverse complement strand
TCTTCCTTATCATCTTCTTCCGCCTATTCCTCTTGCTATTCTTCTACCTCCTCTACTCCTCCCCCACATATTTCTCCTCTTCTTCTTTCTCCCCTCCCTTCCTCCTTCTGCACCTCCTTCTCCTACTCCTCTTCTTCCTCCTCCCCTTTTCCTTCTCCTTCTACTCTACTTACTCCCCCTCTTCCTCTTCCTCTTCCACCTCCTCCTCTTCCTCCTCCTCATCTTCCTCATCGTCTTCCTCCTCCTCTCCTCCCTCTTCCTCCTCTTCCTTTTCTTTCTCCTCTTTCTCTTCTCCCTCCTCCTTTTCCTTTACTTCCTACTTTTTCTCTTCCTCCTCTTAATCTTCCTCCTCCGCCTACTCTTCCTCCTCCTGTTCTACCTTCTTCTCTTCCTCTTCTTCTCTTCGTCCTCCTCCTCCTCCTCCTCCTGTTTATCCTATTCCTCTTATTCCTTTTCCTTCTCCTCCTCCTCCTACTCTTCTGCCACCTCTTACTTATCATCCTCCTGCTCGCTCTCTTCCTCTTTCTCCTTCTCTTCCTCTTGCTCCTCCTTCGCTATTCTTCCTCCTCCTATTCTTTTCCATCCTCCTACTTCCCCTCTTTCTCCTCCTCTTCCCTCTCATCCTCTTCTTCTTTTTCCTCTTCCTCCTCTTATTCCTCCTCTTCATCTTGCTCCTACTCTACCTCCTCCTCCTCCTCCTACTCTATCTCCTACTCTTTCTCCTTGCCTTCCTCTTCCTCTTTATCTTCTTCCCCTTTCTCCTACTATTCCTCTTCCTATTCCTCTTCTTCATCCTCCTCCTCTTCCTCTTCTTCATTCCCTCCTTTCTTCTCTAATATTTTTCATACTTCCCCTTCTTACTCTTCTTCCATTCTCGGCATCTCTTAGATCCTACTCTTCTTACTTCATTCTTTTCATAGCTTTCTATTTTTCTCTATTATTTCTCTTGGATACATTTTCTGACATATTCTCATTTGCTTGCATAGGACCCCCACCCTACTGGGCGTTCAATTAACTGTTTTGCGTCAGCCAGAAACTGTTGTTGTTGTTAATGTTGATGTTGTTGTTGTTGTTGTTGTTGTTGTTGTTGTTGTTGTTGTTGTTGTTGTTGTTGTTGTTGTTGTTGTTGTTGTTGTTGTTGTTGTTGTTGTTGTTGTTGTTGTTGTTGTTGTTGTCGTCATCGTTGTCGTCGTCGTCGTTGTTGTTTTTGTTGTTGTTGCTGTTCTGTTGTTGTTGTTGTTGTTGTTGTTGTTGTTGTTGTTGTTGTTGTTGTTGTTGTTGTTGTTGTTGTTGTTGTTGTTTCTTCTTCTTCTTCTTCTTCTTCTTCTTCTTCTTCTTCTTCTTCTTCTTCTTCTTCTTCTTCTTCTTCTTTCTTCTTCTTCTTCTTCTTCTTCTTCTTCTTCTTCTTCTTCTTCTTCTTCTTCTTCTTCTTCTTCTTCTTCTTCTTCTTCTTCTTCTTCTTCTTTCTTCTTCTTCTTCTTTCTTCTTCTTCTTCTTCTTCTTCTTCTTCTTCTTCTTCTTCTTCTTCTTCTTCTTCTTCTTCTTCTTCTTCTTCTTCTTCTCTTTCTTCTCCTCCTTCTTCTTCTTCATCCTTTTTCTCCTTCTTCTCCTTCGTCTACTTTGCTTCTATTCTTTCTCCTTCTTCTCCTTCTGCTTTGTCTACTTTTTGTTTTTTTCTTTCTCCTTCTTCTCCTTCTTCTTTTCTTTTTACTTATTTTCTTCTTTTCCTTCTTCTCCTTCTTCTCCTTCTTCTCTTTCTTTTTCTCCTTCTTTTCCTTCTTTTTTTCCTTCTTCTCCTTCTTCTTCTTCTCCTTCTTCTCTTTCTTCTCCTTCTTCTCCTTCTTCTCCTCCTTCTCCTTCTTTTCCTTCTTTTCCCTCTTCTCCTTTTTCTCCTTCTTTTCCTTCTTCTCCTTCTTTTCCTTCTTCTCCTTCTTTTCCTTCTTCTCCTTCTTTTCCTTCTTCTCCTTCTTTTCCTTCTTCTCCTTCTTTTCCTTCTTCTCCTTCTTTTCCTTCTTCTCCTTCTTTTCCTTCTTCTCCTTCTTCTCCTTCTTCTCCTTCTTCTCCTTCTTCTCCTTCTTCTCCTTCTTCTCCTTCTACTCCTTCTTCTCCTTCTTCTTTTCTGTTTTCTCCTTATTCTCCTTCTTTTCCTTTTTTTCTCTTCTCTTTCCTATCCTCATTCTTCTCTTCTTCCCCTCTCCTCCTTCACCTTTCCCAGCTCTTCCCCCTTTTTTTTTTTTTTTTTTTCATTTCTTCCCTTTCTTCCTTCCTCTCTTTACTTCTCTCTTCTCGGCTCTTTTTCTCTCTTCCTCATTCGTATATGATTTTTTTCCTCTTCTTTCTTTTCCTAGAGAGTCTTAAGCTGCACTTAAGCTCCAAGTCTGTCAGTTACGCTTAAGCAGATAATCCGACAATTATCAGCTGGATTTCTTGTCAGTGGCCACATTTAGTAAGAAAACAAAATGGAAGTAGTTGTTAAAAGTAATACCAAATAGAATGAAAT
>NC_134790.1:39506336-39511336 GCF_046742065.1 Oratosquilla oratoria | reverse complement strand
GAATATTGGGGGGATACTGGGTGGGGGTTGGGAAAAGGTTTGGGAGATTGTGGTGAGAGAAACAAGGGGGGGGCGGTTCTGGTGAACATAAATAGCTTATTTGTTCGACCAACTGTATGGTAGATGAAGCTATTACATTGATAAAACTTGGTAATCGCGGGACAACTGTTGCAGCTCTCGGACACTGCATTTCCTGCCGACGAAGGTTGTGTGTGTAAAGAAAGTCGAATTGTAAAATTGTGAAGATTATTTTCAGGGGATGTGAAAGCATTTTTGATCATCAGAAATAGGAAAAAATGCATGTATGCATACATATGAATGCATGTAAACACATGCACGCACACACACAAACACAAACACACACACACACACACACACACACACACACACACACACACACACACACACACACACACACACACACACACACACACACACACACACACACACACACACACACACACACACACACACACACACACACGCACACGCACACATTGATTAGAATTATGTATGTGAACATTTGATTGATATGTTCTTTTCAAATATAGATATTTGAAAAAATTCCTTGACTGGTTATTAAGTCAACTGAAATGCTCGATTATGCTCATATTCATATTCGTACTCATATTCATACTCATACTTGTAATCATGTTAATACTTGTAATGGTATTTATACTTTTACTCTGACTCTTATTGTCACTCATACTCATACTCATATTTCTATTCATGATCATACGCTTACTCTTAGCCTTAATGTTACTCATACTCTCACTCCCTCTCATGCACACTCTCTCTCACTCTCACCCATATTTCTCCCATCTCCAATCTCTCTTTTACTTCTACTTTTACACCTACTCCAGTTCTCATTCTCGTTATTCACACTTCCTACTCTCACACCAGCTCTCACTCTCACTCTTATCCATTTACTCTCTCACCCAGCTCTTAGTCTCACTCCCAGCTCACATTCTCACCTTTCATATTTCTCAAACCTACACTCGGTTTGTTTACATTCAAGCATTTTTTCAGTAATTGGTCTCTTTTCTTTTATTTTCTTTTGTCTGTACTGTATTCCCTCCTTTCCTCTTCCACGCTTTCCATGTTGCGGCGTTCACTCAGTAACACACTTGCTCCATCGCTCATCAGTCATTCGCACTAACTTACCTGCCAAATTCAACTTCCTCTCTTTTACCGCCTCCATAATATCTTTCATTCTAGTCTGCTTTCTCACCCAACTTACAGAATGCTTTCCTGTGGACAGATTTCATTGAAGAAAACAGCAATATTTGCATTAATGATCTTGTCATGGCGATTTTCCAGTCGTCTAAGTATAGACTTGGCTTCGTTGCTTAAGATCGCTATAGCTCGTCCAAAGTACATGAGTCAAATTCAGGTGACTAAGTTGAAGTTTAAATATTCTTGACGTTTCGATCACTATATACATTTTCAAAAGCAGTGACAAAAGGTTAGAGAACGCCATGTTATATACAAAAAAGCTCCTCAGCCTGGATGTGTCCTCGTTATTTACGAATATTAATGTTGAAGATGTACTTACTTTTTTGGAATCCAAACTGCAACCGTTTCAAGACTTTTTTCCCCCTCCCTGTCAACAAAATTCTTGCTTTAGTTCGCCTGTGTGTTTCTTCAAATGTTTTCTCCTTTCAAGACCAATTCTTCCGTCAAAAATTCGGTTGCAGTATGGGTTCCAATTTGTCTCCTATTTTGGCCAATTTGTACATGGAGTATTTTGAGTGTACCCTTTTGCCCAGCATCAAACCGCCCGAAATGATTTGGCTCAGGTACGTAGACGATATCTTTTCGGCGTGGGATGACAGTTGGGGCCCATTTGAAGTGTTCCATGATAAATTGAACCAATTGACCCCGAATCTTAAATTTAAAGTTGAATGGGAAGAAGGACACCAAATCCCTTTCTTGGATATTTTGTTAAGAAGAACTGATGATAATTTATTCTTTACAGTGTACCGTAAGCCCACCCATTCAGGCAGTTATCTCCACTTTTTTAGCAATCACCCTGACAATGTCAAGAAAAGTGTTGCCTCTGGCCTTTTCTTGAGGGCTTTCAGGATTTGCAGTCCTCAACTTCTGGACCATGAGATTGAGGTGATCAAATGTCAACTTGAGAAGTTGGCTTATCCACCTTGGTTTCTGAATCAAGCCCTCAGTAAGGCTAGGGCCAACCATTTTAAAACTTCCGTCCCCTCAAGTTTTCACCGCTCCTTTAAGGACATTTTAAAAATTCCATTTAATAATACCATCAGTTCTTCTACTAAATTGTTTCCTCATGAACGTCTCACTATTGCCTATCACTATCCTAACACCGTGCGTAAGCAAATTGTGAACGTTCAACAAAAACCGAAGGAAGTTGAGTCACCTGGTGTTTATTGTTTGCCCTGCAAAGATTGTGATTTGGTTTACTTGGGTCAAACCGGGAGAGACCTGAACACTAGATTGGCAGAACATAAAAGGTCAATTAGGTATGGGCAAGAAAATTCGACTGTATTTCTTCATGTCAAAAATAAGAATCATTCTTTCGACTGGGGTAAGGCCAGATTAGTGTTCAAGTCCCACTGCGGTTTCAGGAGGAAAATAGTCGAATCAGCATTAATTGAGGAATGCCCTAATATTAATATTTCTAAAGGGCAGTGGACACCTGACATTATCTCACGCGCAGCAGTAGCCAAGTTGATGCGGACACTACATCCTCCCCTCTCCTCACCTCCTCCCTCTCCGCCACCCGAGTTTGCCCCGCACCTGAGTGAGGTCAACTGTCCACATCTCTTCTTACTGTAGTTTATAAGTCCCCTCTGTTCTCTATCTTATGTACTTTCCTGAAGAGGGCTACAGTTGATAGCCGAAATATAGGATTTTTCTTTATTCGAAGTTTATTCTTTCTCCGACTGTGGGTTCCTGTGTGTAATATATATATATATACATATATATATATACAGTATATATATATATATATATATATATATATATATATATATACATATAGATACATACATGTATATATATATGTATACATATGTATATATACATATATATATATACATACATATATACATATATATATACATATATACATATATATATATATATATATATATATATATATATATATATATATATATATATATGCAAAGTAGACCACTTGGAAAAAAGAAACTAACGAAGCAGAGCGCTTTCGTATATTACATCTTCAGTGCAACAAGTACATAGTGATGGGAATGCATAGAAAATATATACATGATACAAAGGAACAAGGACAGTTTGAATAAGCGTAGCGACCAATTACTCCCTGGAGAGCGGAAGGTCATTGTCAATTATCTTAAGATGGTGGGGCGACATCAGGTCACAGTCGCCAGGGTCACTGTTTCTACTAATGATATAGGGCGACATTAGGTCAATTCGTTGGGTTACATTTTACCTGATATTATCTTACTAATTTCTTGACAAATGAAATTATCAAGTTTGTACAAGCCTTTATGTAGGTTTTTTTTTTTTATTACTGGTGGTATGAATCAAACTGCACTCTATTCACACACACACACACACACACACACACACACACACACACACACACACACACACACACACACACACACACACACACACACACACACACACACACACACACACACACACACACACACACACACACACACACACACACACACACACACACACACACACACACACACACACACACACACACAAACACACACACAAACACACACACGCATTTGTACATGTGTAATTCATAATATATATATATAGATAGATAGATAGATAGATAGATAGATAGATAGATAGATAGATAGATAGATAAACAGACGTGTGTGTTTGTGTACGTGAGTGTATGTGTTTGCGTGTGTGTGTGTGTGTGTGTGTGTGTACGTGAGTGTATGTGTTTGCGTGTGTGTGTGTGTGTGTGTGTGTGTATGTGTGTGTGTGTGTGTGTGTGTGTGTGTGTGTGTGTGTGTGTGTGTGTGTGTGTGTGTGTGTGTGTGTGTGTGTGTGTGTGTGTGTGTGTGTGTGTGTGTGTGTGTGTGTGTGTGTGTGTGTGTGTGTGTGTGGGTGTGTGTGTGTGTGTGTGTGTGTGTGTGTGTGTGTGTGTTTGCGCATGTGTGTTCATATACCATCAACACCGCTTCCAACACCAGCACCAACACGAACACCAACAGCGTCATCAACACCACAATTAGGACACCACGAGCATCCCACTTCCTCGCGAGGACCCAGAAAACCAGCGGACAAATAAGACACTCACGCACAAGTAAACAAACAAGGACTCGCTCCACGCAGGCCTTCTGGATGAGATTCTCTCTTCCTCCTCCTCCTTCTTCTCCTTCTCCTCCTCCTACTTCTCCTCCTTTTTGCACTGTTCTTCTCCTTAACCTCTTTTTCCTCCTGCTTCTCCTCCTCCTCCTCCTCCTCGGCCTCTTTTTCTTCCTCTTCCTCCTCCTCCTCCTCCTCAATCTGTGCTTCCTCATCATCATCATCCTCCTCCTCCGCTTTTTTCCCTTCCTCCTTCCTTTTCTTCTTCTTCCTCCTCCTTTTGTTCCTCTACCTTTTCCTTTTCTTCTCCCTCCTCTTCTGCCTCTCCTTGCTCCTCTTTCACCTCTTTCCCTTCTTCCTCGTCTCCTCTTCCTCTTTTCCCCCTCCACTTCCTCCTCCTCCACTTTCTCTTTCTCCGCATCTCCCTCCTCCTTTTCTTTCTCCTCCTCCTCCTCTTTCTCTTGAGCCTCATATCAAGTTCGTCACAAACACTTTGGACACCAAGAAAGCTGTGCAAACCCGGTTGTGCAAATTTGCGCAAATCGTGGCGTTCCCGGAGCGGCAGCGGAGCCAAGAGTCGGCCAAACGGTGCCAAAAAGCGGAGTTTGTTTATTCTGATCAAATGTGTAATAACATGCTAATTGCGGCGCCGGCATTGAAATTAGTGCAGCACAGAATATATTTGAATCGTTTGCCAACAG
>NC_134790.1:39491336-39503836 GCF_046742065.1 Oratosquilla oratoria | reverse complement strand
GGTTCGAATCCTGCCCAGGGCTGAAATAATTTAAGTATCGCTGCGCTTCGAGTCGTTACTCCAACTCTCGTCGGCGGGTTGTTAGGGGTGTATGTGCGTGTAAGGTCACAGAATTACCCTTAGGTCGGTCATAGGAGCTCTGAACTCTCTTCCGGTAAGGAAATAGCTGTCGATCACGAGTCCAACAAGTGATCCAAAGACCAAGGTGAACCAAGGTGCATTACACACACACACACACACACACACACACACACACACACACACACACACACACACACACACACACACACACACACACACACACACACACACACACACACACACAAATCCATATATAGATGAATATATGTATACATACATACAAACATACATTTCACACATACACTTTAATTTTGATAGAATTTGTGGAAAAAAGTTACACGTATCAATATAACTCAATGGAAAAGGTAACACAAATAAATGTTAAGAAAATAAGAAAAAAATAATTTGAGGAGGGAGACGCCCTTTGGAAATAAAATACACTCGGCCGTAGGAGTAAAATTGAACCAACTTTTAATTATATTTAAACTCGATTGTATTACCGCCCGCGAAAAAGTAAAATAAAAATAACCAATATTTCAACATATGGTAAAAATATACAATCATTTTACATTTACATGCTTTTTCCTTACAAAGGCTATCATAGTTTGTGGCAACATTAATTTCACAAATATCAATAATATCTATGAACACATACAATGGTTTGTTTAATCATAGTAATTTTTGTCACAAAAATGCTATGCGTGTTAAGAAAACACTACAGTAGTGGTGTGTTACCACACCATACCCCTTTAACCTTTAACTTTAGCATTTTATTTTTTGGGGGGGCCGGATATAGTTATCCAAGTACCTTGAGTGATAGGGCATCAGAATATATAAGGTTATGGGGTCTATCTCCAAAACCCTAGGAGGAGTTCGTGAACAAACAAACAAAGAGACAGACAGAGGCTACTACTTTATTATAGTATATATATATATATATATATATATATATATATATTGGAAAACTGTAAACACCAGACTCAATTGAAGGGTTTATTTGCCCGACGTTTCGATTCCCGTCCAGGAATCGTCTTCAGGGGGTATAATGGTTACAAGATTGTGAACTCCTTATAAATCGTCTAAGTGGTAAACCTGGGAAAGGTTCATCCTCTAATCACATGCACAAAGCATACCTCATTACAATAATAAATACATTACAATAGAAATCATATATTGGTACAAAAAAAATACAAATAAAAAGTTACATGGCTGTGAACATAAAACAAGCGTAGCAAAAGTAACAATACGTGACACTACCGTAAAAACATCAGACCATAGGACAGAGATGCAAATGGAGGTGGACCAAATGTCCGAAATGAAGTGTCAAGAACAAACGACTAAATTACAATCAAACAAAATACACTACAAAAATACAAATAAAATAAGTTACATGGCTGTGAACATAAAACAAGTGTAGCAAAAAAGCCTCAAACGTAACACTAACATAAAAACATCAGAACATAGGACAGAGACGCAAATGGAGGTGGACCAAATGTCCGCAAAGAAGTATCAAGAATAAACGACTAACTTACAAACAGACATAAAAAACAAACAAATTAAAAGGTTAAATGGCAGTGAACATAAAGCAAGTTTGACAAAAATACAACATTAAAACGTAACCCAAATGTAAAAAACAGAACATAATCTAAAGACGCAAATGAAAGTGGACCAAATGTCCGCAAAGGAGGCAGGGGGAGCAGGAGGAACAGGACTCAATAACTCAAGAAGCTATAAACAAAACAGGTCAGGAATAAACTCGGCCCTAGTCCGTGTCTTCTCTTCCACCTTCCTTAGATATGTATGTATGTTTACAAAGGATTAAAATGTCGGAGCATGCCGACAGGAGACCTTTTGGTTCATAACTTGGTCGGATGAGAAAAAAAAAACCATAATAATAATGAATGAATAAATGAATAAATAAAAACAATAATAATGTAAATAATAAATAAAATACATAAATAAATGCATAGGCGCAGTTAAATAATGAACAAACAGGTAAATAGTAAATAATAATAAATTGACATATAACTAATAACAAATGAGAATCAAGCACATAACGATAAACAAACAGACAAATGATAAAAAAAAATAATATAAAATAAATGATAATCATTACAGCATCTTGCTTAGGTGTTTATCTAAATGATTCTTAAAGCTTCGAACTAAATTACATCGCACTGTCTCTGCAGGAAGTTTATTTCATTCATTAACTACACGGTTGGCGAAGTTCTTTCTACCCACTTCCAAATTAAATCTATTTCCGGACTGTTTGAGACCATTGTTTCTTGTCTGATTCTTATTCAGTGTGAAAATTTAGACGCTTTTTTAAGGAAAACAGATTCATATGTTTTAATCTATTTTCATACAATTTATTTCTTCTATTTGAAATTAGTTTTGTGACTCGCCGTTGTAAATTTTCTAATCTGTCAATGTCTTTAATGGGTTTCGGGTGACCATACATAAACATCATATTCCAAATGTGGACGAATTAACTATTTGTATAGCTTGTTAAATAGTGATGGACTTTTGGAGTAAAAAAAAAAAAAAAAAAAAAACGCGAAATCAATCCTAGAATCTTATTTGCTTTCTCAGAGGCTGAAATACTCTGCTTGGATGATTTGAGGTCGTTACTGATAATTACGCTGAGATCCTTTTCACTATCCACTTTTGTTAACAAATTTCCAAATAACTTGCAATCGTACTAACTGTTATTTTTACCTATGTGCATTACCTTGCATTTACTTATGTTAAACTTCATTAGCCACTTTTCAGACCATTGGTGTAATCTATCTAAATCTTCTTGAATATCTAATTGGTTTAAGTGATTATTTACCATTCCGCATAGCTTTGTATCATCAGCAAATTTGAAAAACAGTAGATTTTAATCAATGGTCTATATCATTTACACACACAACACACACACACACACACACACACACACACACACACACACACACACACACACACATACACACACACACACACACACACACACACACACACACACACACTATATATATATTTATTATATATATATATATATATATATATACAGTATATATATATATATTTATATATATATACAGTATATACTATGAATAGAAGTGGTCCAAGAACGGAACCCTGAGGAACTCCACTCGCAACATTTTTCCATCTAGAAGTTTTACCATTAGAACAACTCTCTGTTTTCGATCATTCAACCAATTACTAGTCCAACTTAATAGGCTACCACTTATTCCGTGTGAAGCTAATTTAGTAAGTAGTCTTTCGTGGGGGGCGGTATCAAAAGCTTTTGCAAAGTCTAGATATATTAAATCTATATTGTTTCTTTTCTCACAATGCGAGATGACTGTGTTGTAGAATTCAAATAAGTTAGTTACACAAGAACGTTTCCGTCTGAATCCATGCTGCTTATCATTTATCAAACAGTTACTTTTTAAATGATGTACGATAGGATCTCTGGTGATATTTTTCATAATTTTTCCTACGACTAAAGTCGAACGTATAGGCCTATAGTTATTTGGTTTTCTTTTTTGTCACCTTTTTAAATATGGAAGTAACGTTAGCTAGTTTTCATTCTCATGGGACATCTCTCGATATGATGGATTTTTTAAAGATAATTTCTAATGGAACAACAATCTCATTTTTCATTTCCTTTAAAAAAAATTGGATGCCAATCGCCAGGCCGTGGTGTTTTATTAATTTTGAGTATATCTATACATCTTTTAATTTTTCTTTTGTTATATTTACCGTAGTGAGTAAGTTTGCCCTAGACTTTTCACAGGTTTCAGTTTGGAGTTCATTTTGAGGTGTTTCGTTTACAAAGACTGAGCTAAAATAATTGTTTAGAATATCACACATGCCTTCATTTGAATATTCAAGTTGACCGTCAGTAGATAATAGTGGACCAATGTGATTCTTAACAACCTTTTTATCTCTAATGTAACTATAGAATTCTTTGGAATTCTCTTTGGATTTATCAGTGATATTAATTTTGTATTGTCCTTTTCGTTTTTTTTATTGTCTTTTTTAAATCTCTCTGTATTAATACATAAATTTGATAGTTATTAGATGCACCCGAGTACTTATATTTCTTATAAGCCTGTCTCTTTTTAGCAATACTTTTTCTGTTTCTTTGTCAAGCCATTTTGGGCAAGCCTGATTTGAGGGACGTCTGTCCTTAAAAGGAATGTAAGTATGAATCATCTTAGTATGCGTATTTTGAAATATTTCCCATACCTAAACTACAGTCTTTCGCTTAATTTGCCTACCAATATGTAAGGTGAAGCTCCTGACATAGTCCTATGAACTGAGTTTTACTAAAATTGGATACTTTAGAAACATGAGTATTTATTCTATTTTTTTTTTTTTTTTTTTTAGTTTTAATCTAACTAAGTTGTGATTGCAATTTGCAATAGTTTCACCGACTTCTACATTGGTTATCATACTTTCGAGGCTAGTGATCAATAGATCGAGTAAGTTTCCATTTTTTGTGGGTTCTTTTATATGCTGAACTAAGTAATTGTCACTGAAAAATCTATAAGCGACTACCTATATGGGCATGTTGAAGGGTCACCCAATCAATGTCAGTAAAATTGAAACCACCCATTACCAATAAATTCCAGTTGCAGAAACTAGACAATTCTTGAAATAACAGTTTGTCGTCTGCTAATGATAATGTCTTTGACCTATATATTACATCTACATTCATTTTTTCCATTTGTTTGGGTTAATTCTACCCGCAAACTATCATATGCATCCTATTTCACTTTCTCTAAAACACAAGCATGGACATTGTTCTTAACGTACAATAGAACACCCCCACTTTTCTTGTGGTTTCTATTCTGATTAAAGTGTTTAAATCCCGCAATATTAAATTCAGCCTCAAACTCTTTACCATTTAACCATGTCTTGGTTATTCCTATCATATCGAGATCTTAGCTTTTGACATACGCCTGTATTTCTTGGAATTTGTTCCTAATACTACGAGCATTAAAGTACATGGTATTAAGAAACTTGTGATTATTTCTTTTTGACACGTTTTGAGTTTCAATATCAAGCCTTACATTATAATTTTGTTTGTTATTGACACCTTGCTCTACATTGATATTTGGTCCTTCATTGACATTCAAATGTTTCATTAACATTTCTCCCATCAAAATTAACATTTCTCCCATCACGGACATCTGGTCACTCACGGTCATCCGATCTCTTTTGTACACTTTATCCCCCTACATTCTGTCCGGCATCCCTTCCTAAAATTATATTTTGTCCTCCAGTGACATTATATCCTACCGTGATATTTTTTCCTCCACTATCATTACATCCCATCGTGATCTTTTGTCCTCCACAGTCATTACATGCCATCGTTATATTATGTCCTTCATTGACATTCTGCTCGGCCATCCCTTCCTAGAATTATATTTTGTCCTCCACTGACATTATATGCTACCGTGTTGCATGTATGTATATTAGCTATTCTATCATATTAAGGGGTTTAACTAAGTTAGTCTTAAATACCTTTGCTACGATGACTTTTCTTAATCAAGAAAACTTCTACTTAATTATATCGAAAAAACGTTCAAAGAAATTCTTTCATAATTGGAGAGTAATCTCAACTCAAAAATGAGCTTGATTTGATTTTAAGCTTTCTCCTTTTTTCCTAATATGTTAGTAAATCTCTTTTTTAAGACCATCTTGATAGAAATGCGGATGAAATACCCTCTTGCTCTCATCTTCACCCTTCCTTTCTGTGTTCTTCCTCATTCTCCCTTTTGTCTTCCACTCTTACCAATTAATCTCTCGCGTTTCTTTCGTGCCTTCCTCCTTACTCATGTCTTCCTCTTCTTCCTCCTCCCCTATTCCCCTCCCCTCCCCTTCTCCTCCCCTTCTCCTCTTATTCTTTCTTTTAGATAAATGCCTTTTCATTCCTTTCCCTCCTCTTTCCGTTCTTTTTCTTCCTTCTCCTCTCTCTCGTCCTATTCTTCCAACTTTTCCCCTCCTCTTCTTCCTCCTTCCCCCGCCTCTTCCTTATCTTTTTTTCTCCTCCACTCCTCCTTCTCTTCCTTTTCCTCTTTCTTTTTGCTGGGCGCCCTTTCATCCCTTCCCTTCTTCTTCCTCCTCCCCTCCTTCTCCTCTTTCCCTTTCTTTATTTCTGATGAGTACTCTATTACGGGCTTCTTTCTATAGAGTCTTTCAAGAGAACTAATCTCAACCTATCAAAAGACCACTAATGACATGGCTGAAGAGCCCTACACCCGGAGGCGCTTCACTGTCATCAAGGACCCCCAACCTTTGCCCTATGTGTTTGGTGTTGGAGTTGAACGGGTATATCTATTGTATGAAAAAAAAAGATTGAAACCAACGGCAAATATTAAGAGTCTTTGTGACTCCTATCAAGAGTTCTTATTTATCTCTAAAGACTCTTGCCTCTTTATAACTATGAAATTTTATGACTCGGTGACACTTCATGACTCTTTGTGAATCATTATGACTCTTTCCAAGAATTCTTATCTATCAAGAAAGACTCTTGAATCTTTGTGACTTTAATTCGTTATAACTCTTTGAAACTGCGACTCTTTAAATAAGCTCTTATCTATTTAGAATTCTGTTTGACCCTCTGTGACTCTTTTTACTCTTTATTACTCATTGTGATTATGACTATGTTTATTTCAGCTGTTTTTGTTTTTGGGTAAAGAGTCCTGATTATTGACTGCTTGTGACTCTTGATTCTTGACTCTTTGTGACTCTTTTAATCTATTCAACTACGAGAAGTTCCTTGATCTATAAGATCTAAAAAGAAATAAATAAATAATCTTGATTACCTCTTAGATGACGCTGAGTGAGTTTTCTTGTGTTTTTGTATGTTTTTGCGTTTGTTTGCCTGTTTGTGTGTTTAGTTAGTTTAATTAATTATCTAGTTAGATAGTTGATTGGTTAATTAGATAGTTATCTATTCACATACTTTGCTCTGGCTACCACCAGGCATTTTTCTTCGTCTGTCTCTTTCTCTTTCTCTTTCTCTGTCTGTCTGTCTGCCTATCTCTCTATCAGTCTGGCTATCTCCCTCGCTTTCTCTTTGTCTCTCTCTCTCTCTCTCTCCTCTCTCTCTCTCTCTCTCTCTCTCTCTCTCTCTCTCTCTCTCTCTCTCTCTCTCTCTCTCTCTCTCTGACTATTTCTCTGTCTGTCTGTCTGTCTGTCTGTCTGTCCTGTCTCTGTCTCTCTCTCTGTATATATATATATACATATATATATATATATATATATATATATATAAATATATATATATATATATATATATATATCTATTATATAGATATATATATGTATCTATCTCTCTCTTTCTCTCATAACACGTCAGAAGTCCTCCTCTGTGACTCATCCCTAACCTCCCTACTTCGTCATAATTTGTTCCCTGTTGTCCGATTTTTGTGATTTCGTACACAGCCCTGGAGGGCAATCAGTAAATACTGCCCTCCTTTCTTCCTTTCTTCCTCGTTACGAACCAATTCTTAATCAACCCCTCTTTCTCCCCTCTTCCCCCCACTTCCCGACCTACCCTCTTGACGCCCAAAACCCCTACCCATTGGCTCGACACACTTTTCCTTGCTTCCTATATCTTTACATCTCCCCCTCCTCCTAGTTTTATGTACCTACCCCTTTGAACCCTTACAGTTACCGTCTCTTCTCCCTACATTACCCTTATATTTTTATTCCAATATTTCTTCTCTAATTCCCTTCCCTTCCTCATTCGTCTCCACTCCTTTGTTTTCTATCCAACCCATTTACATCCAGTCCCCTGAAACATCTTCCTTCAATCCTTTCCCCCTCCTCTTTGTTCTCTTCCTCCTCCTCCACCTCCTCCTCCTCCTCCTCCTCTTCCTCCTCCTCCTCCTCCTTCTCGCGTTCCCACTCCCCTTCCTCCTCACCCTCCCCTTCCTCCACCTAGACCCCCTCGTCGTCTTCCCACGTGAGTGCCACTTGAATACAATGAGTAATAAACGATGTGTTCCGCGTCTAACGCGGAAAATCACATCAGTGGACAAAACATGGCCAAAGCATTCTGTGTATATGCGCGCACACATGCACGCGCGTGCTCCCCCTGGCATGAATGTATGAAGCACAGTTAAATATATTAGTAATATCTGCATACCACTTAGTGATACATTATCGTGTTATGCGTCTACATATATATGCATATTAGAACACATACACATTCGCACCTAAGGTACATACATGTAAACCCACGCATAAAAACATGAACAAATACACACACACACACACAACACACACACACACACACACACACACACACACACACCACACACACACACACACACACACCACACACACACACACACACACCACACACACACACACACACACACACACACACACACACACACACACACACACACACACACACACACACACACACACACCCACACACACACACACACACACACACACACACACACGCACGCACACACACACACACACACACACGCACGCACACACACAACAACTCATTATCCTTTTGTGTGTGTGTGGTGTGTGTGTGTGTGGTTGTGTGTGTGTGTGTGTGTGTGTGTGTGTGTGTGTGTGTGTGTGTGTGTGTGTGTGTGTGTGTGTGTGTGTGTGTGTGCGTGCGTGTGTGTGTGTAAGATCCAGGATTACTCATAGATCGAGCCTTATAAAACTTTGAGCTCTCGTCGAGGAGGGTAGTAGCTGTCAATCACGAGTCCAACACATGATCCATGAATATGGTGAAACACACACACACACACACACACACACACACACACACACACACACACACACACACACACACACACACACACACACACACACACACACACACACACACACACACACACACACACACACACACACACACACACACACACACACACACACACACACACGCACACTTTAAAGCTATTATAACATATGAGTAAGAGACAGGACCCCACGAGCGTTGCAACTTTCCATATGCTGCAGTTCCATATGCAATTAGAAAAATACGCGTAGTACATTCTATTCCTCAGCATCTCCTCTTGAATAGTTGGTTTTAATACTCTGGTAGGCTACAACAAACCTATTAGACGCCAGACATGTGGTAGTTCTAATGCAGGTATTGGTAAATCTGTCGATATTCTCGTTATACTGGAGATACAAACAGCAGGGTAACAAAAATGCCTTTCTTTGCATCGGGAATGGGAAGGGGATTTCCTTCAGTTGAGTAAAATCGTCTAGCAGCAACTAGAAAGGAAGGCTAGATACGTAGAACATAATAAAGGGTTAAATAGGATAGTGTTGAAATATTTTTAATTTTTGCCTCCTTTGCTGTGATGTATGTACAATCACATACACATACATTTGGTGGCATGATGGTACGGTCTTCACCTTATAAAAATCAAGCCCCACAGGCGAGGGTTCGAATCCTTGTAGGAGAGTTTATTTCGAAATGTCATAATGACATATACCACTTGTCGTAAGACTAACCGGCATAAAGGATTTGATGCAATATAGTACATGTCATGTTTCACCTGGGTGCCCTCGGCGGAGCAATTGGGCCGTGAATTAAGTTGTTCCGTTTTGTAGAGTCCATGGTGGCATGATGGTACGGTCTTTGTCCTATAAAACATGTAGCTCAGGCGGAGGGTTCAAATCCTAGTAGGAGAGTTTATTTCCAAGATGTCATAATGACATAAAAAAAAAAAAAAACTGTCGGAAGAGTAACCTGAATAAAGGATTTGATGAAATACAGTACATACCAATGTTACAACCTGGTTGCCCTCAACGGAATGATTGGGCTGTAAACTAAGTCGTTCTGTTTTGTAGGAGTCATGGTGGCATGAATGGTACGGTCTTCTTCTTATAAAAAGCAAATTGATCAGGCGAGGGTTTAAATCCCAGTAGGAGACTTTATTTCCAAATGTCATAATGACACTAAAGAAAACTTGTCGGAAGACCAGCCTGCATAAAGGATTTGATGAAAATAAAGTACATGCCATGTTTCACCTGGGTGCCCTCGATGGAAACAATTGGGCCATGAACTAAGTCGTTCCGTTTTGTAGAGTCACAGTGGCGTGATAGTAAGGTCTTCGACTTATAAAAAAGCAAGCCGCTGAGGCTAGGGTTCGAATACCAGTAGGATAGTTTATTTACACACACACACACACACACACACACCACACACACACACAGACACACACACACACCGACACACACACACACACTCACACACACACACACACACACACACACACACACACACACACACACACACACACACACACACACACACATATATATATATATATATATATATATATATATATATATAGACCATTCTAGGCATGCTAGTGATTAGTTCACGAATATAATCTTGAGGGATTTCTTGCCATGTTTCCCGTAGTAATCCTAAGATTTTGGTACTTTGAAGATGGCTTCCTGTTCTTTTTGTGAAGTTGTCGGTCTAATATGCCCCAGAGATGTTCAATAGGGTTCATATCCGGGGACTGACTTGTGAATAGAAGTTTCCTGATCCCATTTTTCGCTCAACTAATTTTGTATTGCTTGAGCAGTGTGATAAGGAGCTCCATCTTCCATAAATAGGAAGATATTTTTACTCATTCTACCACTGGAGAATATAAGAATGAGTCCTTCCTTTCATATAGAAATATATTTGCCTGAATTGATGCTTCCCTGACACTCCACAAGCTCTGACTGGCCATCACTCCAAATTGCACCCCACACCATTATCGTAATGCCCCCATGTTTCACTGTTGGCTGCAGTCTTTTAAGGTCAAACTCTTGACTACAGTCTCCATATCCACACTTTTCCACTGCCAGAAATTAATGCGAATTAGGACTCATCAGAGAAAATGGCAGTGCTCCAAAAAACCATAGGTCTCTCCACCATCTCAACAGCCCAATCTTTTCTGCGCTTGATATTGGCTGGGCGAAGGAGTGGTTTCCTACTTGCAACTCTGCCATAGTAACCCAGCTTGTTGAGATACCTGACAGTTGTTCTGGGACTGACATCAGCTTGTGTTGCTAAGTCAGAGGCATTGCAACGTGGATCCTCTTCGACGTTTCTCTTAACGCAAGATTTTTTTCTGAGGGGCCGGGACGACCTGAATGAGGATTTGTGCCCTTCTTGCCCTCTCTGGTGAATTGTAAGATCACTCTATTAACAGTAGAAAGGGGTATTAACAAATTTTCAGATACTTTGCGTTGACTAAGTTCACATTCATGTTGACCCACAATACGACCCCGCAGAAATTCTGATAGATCTACTGTTTCTTTGGTTTGTGGCATGTTTGATTAATTCTTATATGTAGTCTGAAACATAAATCTAGGTAAACATAATATATTAGGTATATTTTAATGACATTAAGCATTCAATAAGAGCAGAAATGCACTTTTCTTGGTGTTTATTAAATTCTGACATGTCTGTATGTATGCATATATACATATATATATATATATATATATATATATATATATATGTGTGTGTGTGTGTGTGTATATGTATATGTATATATATACCTTTACCTTTACCAGACTCCTGTTAGGCGTCGCCACCTGTCAGTATGAGAGACCGCCAACTTCCCCTGTCGTCGAAGATCCGGTTTTGACGTACTTGTTCAAGCGTTGTGCCCCGTCGGCGTAGCCCATCGTCAATATTCATTATCCATCTTTTTCTGGGTCGTCCAACGGGTCGCTTGCCGGTTGGTGTCCAATAAAGCCATCTCTTTGGGGTCCTCTCCTGATCCATTCGTTCAACATGTCCAAACCATCTTAGTTGTGCACGTTCTACAAACTCTAAGATGCTCTCTACCTCCAACTCTTGCCTAATTGCATCATTGCGTATGTGGTCAAACCTCGTAACCCCCTTGATGAGTCTTAATGCTCTCATTTCTGCTGCTGATCTTTGTTGTTAAAGTCCAAGACTCACATCCATATGTCAATATGGGTCGAAGAATACTCTTGTATATCACTATTTTAACCGCGGTAGGGACATTGCGATCTTTCATCAATGGGTATAGTAGCCCTAGTTTTGGGTATAGGTAGCAATTCTAGTTTCTACTGCATTTTCATGTTTTGCTTTGCCATCCCAGGTGACTCCTAAATATTTTATGGATTCTTTCTGCTGAATAGGTACTCCATTGATCTCCATGTTCAATGTTTCTTCTCTCCTGCTTACTACCATTATTTCAGTTTTACCAAGATTTAGCTTTAGTCCGTACTCTGTGAGTTCCGCGTTCCATAGATTTAAGGATTCACTTGCATCCGTATGAAGATGATACAATGTTGAGTATATCATCTGCATAGGCAAATTCCAATGATTCTATAGGATCCCTTTCTCCTCTTCTGAATTTGAAGTTCCTTTATCACTTCATCCATTAATA
>NC_134790.1:39478836-39486336 GCF_046742065.1 Oratosquilla oratoria | reverse complement strand
GAAGAATCCTGTGGTGAAGACGAGGAGCTGGAAGAAGAGAACGAAGACTTCGAACGCAGTGTGAAGCCAGAAGTTGCCTTGTCCTGCGACGAAGAATCCAGCCATCGCGAACCAAGTGAAGACGAGCAAAAGGCGAATCAGGATCATCTTGCGCTCAGTCCACAAATCCTTAGGGCAAAGGAGCAAAAGATATCGAGAGGCAATCGAGAATCGATTGGCCGAGATTAGGCATCATGTCTTTCCTTCTTACACAAATGTAAAGTTGCGGGTGCACGCACACACACAAAGTACAGTCAGAAGACAAAAAATAAATAGATGAATGAATAAGTGAATAAGTAAGTGAACAAATGAATGAATTGAAAAATAAATAAATAAATATAAATAAATGAATAAATAAAAGACAAATAAATAGACGAAAAATAGGTAGATAAATAAATTAATTAATTAATGAATCAATTAATCATTGAATAAATACTCATAAAAATCTGGGTGCCTCCCAGAGTTGCATTAGGCAGACTAGATATAATGAGAGGGTATTCACCGTTAGTGGATTTTCTGATACATCGGTTTCGAGCCATTTTGATGCCGCACGGTGTTCCCAGCTGAAGAGTGTCTGACATGGGCGGATCCTTATTATATCTCTGGATATTTCTAGTAATGGAGAGGGGAGGGGGGTTCTCAGCTGAATGAAATCACGGCTTCAAATTTATGAAGAACTGTGTGGATGAATAATTAATACCAAGATCGGTACTTTCCAATACATTAGGGAAACTGCGGCAGAAATCATTTGAAGAATTTGAAAGGATTATACTACAGAAACACTTTTGATATTATGAAGATCGAAGTGAGTGATTCTTTTAAAATTACTAGTAAAAAAAAAAAGTGCATTTTATAATGCAATTCCTGAGGAGTGGAATGGTAAAACTGTTAGACTATTTGGCACATTAAGAAAGGAATGTAAGAAATTAAAACTTAAATTGAAAAAGAAATTGATATATTGTGTATGTGGCCTATTGATCAACCTTTAGACAATTTTTTTGATTAAAGTTAAACAGTTTGGTACCATCAATTAGATTTACAAAAGAAATTGAACAGAACAATAGTCTGCCTTTTTTGGATGTTATGATTTATAGATTTGGTAATAAGTTGAAATTAGATGTTTACAGGAGACCTACCAATATCCTTTCTTATATTCATTATTATTCATATCACCACCTTAAGACTAAAGTATCAGTATTCACTTCAATGTTTCCAAGGGCCTTTAGAGTTTGTTTCCCAGAATTTTTAGACCAAGAAATTGAAACCATTTATGACATTGGTAATAAATCAAAATATCCAAAATATTTAATTGACGTAGCTCAAAATACAGCAAAGAAATCTTTTTATGGTCTTACTCATAAGCAGCAATTCAGTTTTGAAAATATTTGAACCCTCCCTTTTCATCAGAATATTACTAGTTTACTCGTGCTTTTAATAAATTTGGTGTTAAAGTTATCTTTAAAAATAACATCACTGTTAAAAACAGGTTGATTAAAAATTCAACTGCTTGTAATGAAAGCTGTGTTTATAGTATCCCTTGCAAAAATTGTTGCTTTAATTATATTGGACAAACAGGTAAGGATTTAAAATAGAGAATAAACCAACATAAATATAACATAAGAACATAAGAAGAACATAAGAAATAAAGGAGACTGCAAAAGACCATAAGGCCTACACTAGGCAGCTCCGTATCCATCACCACCTGTCATCCCCATCCAAAAAGTTGTCTAATCGTTTTTTAAAACAACTGATAGTTTCAGCGCTTACTACATGGTTACTAAGTTTATTCCATTCATCGACCACCCTATTAGTAAACCAATTCTTGCCTATTTCCTTCTTAAATCTAAATTTGTCCAGATTATACCCATTATTGCGAGTCCTGTCCTGTTGTTTTATTATGATGACCTTGTTTTCATCACCTTTGTTATAGCCTTTGATCCACTTGAACACTTCTATTAGAATCACCCCGCACTCTGCGTCTTTCCAGTGCCTAAGCCTCTCTTCGTAAGGCATATTTCTGAGTCCATGTATCATTTTGGTCATTCTTCTCTGTATTGATTCTAGTGAATTTACGTCCATTCTGTAGGACGGAGACCAAAACTGTACCGCATAGTCAAGGATGGGTCTAACTATCGCTAGATAGAGTTTAATAATTACCTCTGCACTTCTATTCGTTACCGTCCTAGCAATGAAGCCTAATGTTCTGTTAGCTTTATTTCTGGCGCTAATACACTGCTTCCTGGTTTTAAGGTCCGGACTCACCAGAACTCCCAAGTCCCTCTCGCACTCAGATTTTTCTAAAACGTGTTATCTAAGTTGTATCTATTTTTGGGGTTGTGTAGCCCTACGTTTAACACGCTACACTTAGAGATATTGAAGTTCATTTGCCATTTCACCGACCATATTAACAGCTTATCAAGGTCATCCTGCAGAATCTGGGCGTCATCTCCTGACCTAATTAGGCGTCCTATTTTAGTGTCGTCCGCAAACTTACTAACATCACTATTTAACCCTTCGTCTAAGTCGTTTATATACATAACGAACAACAAGGGACCCAAAACTGAGCCCTGGGGGACCCCGCTAGTAACATTGCCCCACCTAGATTTTATTCCATTTATGGTGACCCGCTGTTTTCTGTTACTAATCCAAGCTCTAATTCATTCTAACACTTTTCCTCCTATGCCATGGGCTTTGGTTTTATTTAGTAGTCTCTGGTGTGGCACTTTGTCGAACGCTTTGCTAAAGTCAAGGTAAATAACATCGTAATTTTCATTGTTGTCTGCCGCCTTATATACCTTAGTGTAAAAGGATAGAAGATTAGTCACACATGACTTACCCTTGGAGAAACCATGCTGTGAAACACGAATTAAATTATGCCCTTCAATGTGTTCTCTGAGTCTATTTACTATTATTGATTCAAGCATTTTTCCTATAACCGATGTCAAACTGATTGGCCTGTAGTTGCATATAGACGATCTATCTCCCTTCTTAAAAACAGGAACAACGTTTGCCTGCCTCCAAGCAGTAGGAACAGAACCAGTGTCTACCGATTTATTGAATATTTCAGTTAACTGGTCGCAGATTTCAAATTTACACTCTTTAAGCATTCTTGGAAAAATTTCGTCTGGACCCGGAGATTTTGTAGCTTTAAGTCTGTCAATCTGCTTGACTACTTCCTCTTTACTAATGCTGATATTAGTTAGACTACTTTCTTCATCCCCTCTGAAAATCGGATCGCAGTCAGGTACTTTATCTAACCTCTCATTAGTAAACACCGATAGAAAATAATTGTTAAACTCCTCACTCATTTTTTCTTCCGATTCAATCATGACATTTTCATCGTTTTTAATTGGTCCTATTCTTTCTTTATTTTTTGTTCTATAGAGGTGAAAGAAACCCTTTGGGTTGTATTTTGCTTGACTGGCAACCTTAATTTCATAATTACGTTTCGCTGAACGTGTATTCCTTTTAACCAGCTTTGCCATTTCGTTATATCTTGATCAAAGGTGTGATTCCCCATTTTTTATTTTTACGTAAAGTCCTCTTTTCATTCCGATCTCATGTTTCAATCTGTCCGTCATCCATTTGGGAGTATTACTATTTTTTCGTATTGACTTTAGGGGGATAAATGTATTTTGTGCATTAATAATTAGATCAGTTAGATTGTTATACATTTCATTTAAATTACTGACCTGACTGTTGGGCCCTCGCCCCCAATTGACCTGACCTAAGGTATGCGTATTACCCTCTTTGACCCAGACCTGACCTAAGGTATGCATATTACCCTCCATGACCCACACCTGACTAGCCCCGCAACGAGAATCAAGAATGTCTGAAACGTCCGCCTGGTTTTTCGTATTCAATTTCAAATAGGTTTTTATATTGTCAAAGTTTGCTTTCCTGAAGTCTGGTACTTGAACGTTATTCGTACTTTTTATTTTTTCCCAAATAACATTAAATCTTATTTCTTGATGATCGCTAAAGCCTAGACTATCTCCCACTATTACGCTGCTAATTTGGTGCTCATTATTTGTTAGAATTAAGTCCAGGGTATTTTGTCCCCTCGTAGGATCGGTAATAATTTGTTTTAGGAAATTATCCTGCACCACATCTAGGAATTTCTTCGCTTCATGATCTATTAAAGTTTCCCAGTCAATGTTTCTATAGTTAAAATCTCCCATGATTACAACGTTTTTGTACTGGGACGCTCTGTGAATTTCATGAATCAGGGAATCAGTCTGCTCAATGCTGAGGTTAGGAGGTCTATACAAGACGCCAATAATAACTTTCTTATTCTTGCCTATAATCTCTACCCAAATAGATTCCGTACAGTCCTCTTCCTTAATCGAATTGTTGATAATACAGTTTAATGTATTTTTAACGAAAAGTGCTACACCTCCCCCATTCCTGCCGACCCTATCCTTATGAAAAAAACTTATATCCTTCTATTTCGATTTCCGGAAGGAAATGTTTATCAGCCATGTTGATCCAGGATTCAGTAATAGCTATAATATCGAAATTTTCTACGCATGCTTTACCTCGCAGCAAATCAATTTTGTTAATTATGCTTCTGCTATTTGTATAGTAAACTTTAAGTTTATCTTCCCTCCACCTGCTTTGGTGATTTTTTACACAGTCCTCTAAGTTGTTTCTATTGCCTAAACTATATTCCGATATTTCCCCCCCTACTCCCACGTAATCCACCCGAAAAAACCCTGTAGGATGCCTACTTCTCGCTCAAGGGATTCAGCAAGGAGCCGAAATCCTGTGGGCGACAAGTGCACCCCGTTCCTTCTGTATAGGTGATTCTTACCATAAAAGCGGTCCCAGTTGTCGACAAATGCCCATCCATTGGCCTTTCAATGTGTAACATCAGAACAGGGCAAGTTTCAAGTGGGTTGTTTTTGCATTTAAGGGATTTCAATCATTATTGCATTGGGATAACACAAAGAAAATTGTCTTAAGTAAGGACAATAAGGAGAGAAGATATCATAGAATTATGTTGTATTAAAGCTTCATTTGAGAAAAACATGAATATGAGAGTATGGGAATGTATAAATTAGATATTTTTATAACATAATTTTTTTTTGACAGAAGCCGGCTCAAATGCCTGGCAGTGCTGAAAGAGTGAGGGTCACAATAGACCTGTCGTAATTCCCCTATAGTTTGCTTCTTTTGTATATATATTGTCACTGTTTCCTTACTCTGTACCTTTGAAAATGTCTTCAATAGACGAAACGTAATTTTGTTTTCCAAGTGGTTTTATTACGTATTTTGTGAATCACGAGTTTATTATTTATTCGCATATATATATATATATATATATATATATATATATATATACATATATATATACATATATATATAAATATATATATGTATGTATATATATATATTTATATATATATATATCTATATATATATATATATATATATATATATATATATATACATATATGTGTGTGTATATACAGACGAGATAAGGCCTGGAAAAGACGAAAAAAATCTGAGAAATTGAAAATATATACCACTAAGAAGTGAATATATAAAAATACGTAGGGAAGAAAAAGAAATTATGAAAAGGGCATAATAGACAAACGTAAAGATCAACCAAAATTATTTTATGCATATGTAAATGGCAAACTGAAAAATAAACAGGAAATACTTCAAATACGTCAAGGTAACAGAGAATACATAGAAGATATAGAAATGGCAGATATCATGAACAAACATTTCAAATCTGTATTTACCAAAGAAAAAGAAAATCTACAAAACTGTGAACAAAGAAATGAAGTAAGATTTCTTCCAATGAAGGAATTAAATATTACTCAGAATGAAATAAGGAAGCAACTATAAAAGCTTGACGTTAACAAATCACATGGCCCGGACAGAGTTGCAGACTGGATACTAAATGAATGTATAGACGAACTAACAGTTAAAATATACAAAATAGTTGAATGCTCACTCAAAGAAGGAAAACTACCAGGAGACTGAAAAAATGCCAATATAGTGCCAATATATAAGGGGGGAAATAAGGAAAACCCAAGAAATTATAGACCGGTGTCCATAACGAGTACAATAGTTAAAATTGTGAGAGAATCTTCAGAGATAGACAAAATATCTGGAGGAGAACAATGTACTGAACCCGAGAACACTTTCAAACCTGACATATGAACAAAGACTGGCCGAACTGGAATTGCAGACCCTGGAATAAAGAAGAGAACGAGGGGAGCTACTAACCGTCTACAAAATTATGAAAGGAAAAGAACGCCTTGATAGAGAGGACTTAATAAAGAGGGATAGAGGAAAAACAAGAGGACATGCAATGAAACTCAAAAAGTACAACTACAGAAGAGACCTGAAAAAGAACAGCTTCCCACAGAGAGTGATAGATATATAGAACAAATTGGACGAAAAAATAGTGTGTACAAACACAACACAAGAATTTAAGAACAAACTTGATCTTGCGAGATACAAAAACGTGTCACCACGAGCATAGCTCCCCTTCCCGTAAAATACAGCTAGGTAAAACTAGGTAAATGCACACACACACACACACACACACACACACACACACACACACACACACACACACACACACACACACACACACACACACACACACACACACACACACACACACACACACACACACACACACACACACACACACACACACACACACACACACACACACACACACACACACACACACACACACACACACACACACATATATATATATATATATACATATGTATATATATATATATATATATATACATATATATACATATATATATATCCATATATACATATATACATATATATATATATACATATATAAATATATGTATATATACATATATATATATATATATATATACATATATGTACATATATATATTATATATATATATACATACATACATTACTTGCACATATATATACATATGCATATATATATATTAGCCTGTTGAGTGTAGTAGGGAAGGCGTATGGGAGGATCTTAATTGAGAGGATTAGGAGAGGACCAGAAGGAGTAATTGGTGAGGAACAGTGTGTGGTTTTAGGATGGGTAGAGGTTGTGTAGATCAGATCTTTGTGGTAAGACAGATATGTGAGAAAGCTATAGGAAGGGGGGAAGGATGTTTTTTGGGCTTTTATGGATCTGGAAAAGGCTTATGATAGGGTAGACAGAAAGGCACTGTGGGAGGTTATGCAGATTTTATGGGATAGGAGGAAAGCTTTTGGGAGCTGTCAAGAGTTTTTATGAGAGTAGTAGAGCATGTGTTAGGATTAGAAATGGAGAGAGTGAGTGGTTTGAAGTAAAGGTGGGACTTCGTCAGGATGCGTTATGTCGCCCTGGACTTTTCAACTTATACATGGATGGGGTGGTGCGAGAGGTGAATGCTAGGGTAGTGAGTCAGGGATTGGAGATGGTTAAAGAAAATGGAGAAA
>NC_134790.1:39461336-39466336 GCF_046742065.1 Oratosquilla oratoria | reverse complement strand
TCATCAAACACCCGAGGTTTTGGAAGTTCTTTATCATGCTGTTGATGAGTGTGGCGTGGTTTGCTGCCTTCTTGTTCCCCAGGAAGTTGTTCACCACCTGCACAAACGACCTCCAGGCGGCGCACTCTAGCGTGTTCATGGAGTTTTCGAACTCTGTGTCCTTGATGAGCTGCCGTATCTGTGGGCCATCGAAAATGCCGGCCTTCAGCTTCTCAATGGTCACTCCAGGGAAGGCTCGCCACAGGTAGTTGAAGCACCTCCCATCCTTGTCCAGAGCGCGCGTGAACTGTTTCATTAACCCAAGCTTGATGTGAAGCGGTGGGAACAAAATCTTTTCCCGGTTAACAAGAGGTTCGTTTATGATGTTGCTCGCCCCAGGTACTAACTGCTCTCGCGCCGGCCACTCTTTCTTCACATAGTGCTGGGCTCTGTCTCGACTGTCCCACTTACATATAAAGCATGGGTACTTTGTGTACCCGGACTGCTGACCAAGTAGAAAGTTCACCATCTTAAGGTCGACGCAGATGAGCCATTGGTGCTGCTCATATTGGATTTTGTCGAGCACGTACTTGACTGCTTCATATTTCTCTTTGAGAGTTGTGGAGTGCGCAAGAGGAATTGAGGCGAACTCGTTCCCGTTGTGGATGAGCACACTCTTCAAAGAGCGCTTGCTACTGTCTATGAAGAGTCGCCAATCTCTCGGATCATATTGAGGAGCGCCGAGTTTAACAAGAAGACCGACGACATCTCGGCAGTACACGAGGTCTTCCTCCTGGCAGAAGTAGCCCATGTAGTCCTGATGCCTTCTACGAAAGAACGTGATACGCGCGTCCTCGCCGAGTAGATTTTTCTCTTTGAGTCTGGAGGCCAACAGCTCGGCGGAAGTCTTCGACAAGCTGAGATCCCGAACCAGATCATTAAGCTCACATTGTGAAAAGGGCTGCGGACCATCTTGTGTTTCATACTCTTCTTCTGTATCTCCTCCCTCATATGCAGTGGTGGCCTCGTCGTCGCTGTCAGGAAGCTCTCTGCACGCTGGTACAGGAAGTTCTTCGCAGTGAGCAACTGGACGGCGGGCAGATGGAAGGTCGGGGTACTGGAGGCTGCTCCGATTCTTCCGGTTGATGCCAGTAGTATTGATGGCGCAGAAGTAACAATCCGATTCATGGTCAGACGGCTCCCTCCAAACCATCGGAATCCCAAACTTCAGTGAAGTTTTCGTGCCCTTCGTCCACCGCCGGAGGTATTCCACGCACGTCATGCACACCGTGTGCGGTGCCCAGGACTTATCTTGGTCACTCAGCTTGACTTGAAAGTAAGCCTGGTATGCGCGCTTCACAAAGCTTGTGATGCTCTTCCTGTGCATTGACAGCGTGTATTCTCCGTAAATGTAGCAGAAAATGTCAGGATTATTCCTGCATGACCGTCGCGCCGAAGCCATATCAATACCCTGAAAAGAAAGAAATAAGTCAATTAGTCAATTTCAAACAGAAACACACCAGAAGCAACCATTTATATATGAATAATTCGCTATATTCTTCAAGAAAAATAGGATTGAACTCAAAACCCTTCAAATTATCATATGTATAGCTCGTCAGGTAGGCCTATGGCTGTATCTCAAAAAGTTGACCTGATTGAGCAAAACCAATGTGATATTCGGACTCAGAACACCAAAATTAGTCTAAATCAGCTGAGAAACCCCTGACGATTTTTTGGCTGTTACCCAGTGTAATGATAATGATAATTATAATGATAATGGTGATAATGATAATGACAATGATGATAATGATAATGATAATGATAATATTGATAATGATAATGATGACAATGATAATGACAATGATAATGACAATGACAATGATAATGACAATGACAATGACAATGATAATGACAATGATAATGACAATGATAATGACAATGATAATGACAATGATAATGACAATGATAATGACAATGATAATGACAATGATAATGACAATGATAATGACAATGATAATGACAATGATAATGACAATGATAATGACAATGACAATGATAATGACAATGATAATGACAATGATAATGACAATGATAATGACAATGATAATGATAATGACAATGACAATAATAATGACAATAATAATGACAATGATAATGGCAATGATAATGACAATATTAATGGCAATGACAATGGTAATGATAATGACAATGGTAATGACAATTATGACGATGATAATGACAATCATGACGATGATAATGACAATCATGACAATGATAATGACAATGATAATGACAATGACAATGACAATGACAATGACAATGACAATGATAATGACAATGATAATGACAATGATAATGACAATGATAATGACAATGATAATGACAATGATAATGACAATGATAATGACAATGATAATGACAATGACAATGACAATGACAATGATAATGACAATGATAATGACAATGATAATGACAATGATAATGACAATGATAATGAAAATGACAATAAAAATGACAATGACAATGATATTGACAATGACAATAAAAATGACAATAAAAATGACAATGACAATGGCAATGATAATGACAATGACATTGAGAATGACAGTGATAATGATAGTGGCAATGATAGCGACAACAAGAACGACAATGACAATGAGAATGAGAATGACAATGACAATGACAATGACAATGACAATGACAATGACAATGACAATAACAATGATGGATAGGAGGTAAGGGAACACGGGCTGAGGGAAATACTTTTATTCCTGACTAGTTTCGCCTGAGTGGCTTCTTCAGAAGAAGCCACTCAGGCGAAACTAGTCAGGAATAAAAGTATTTCCCTCAGCCCGTGTTCCCTTACCTCCTATCCACATTCGTCACAATGTATACACAATAACAATGATAATAACAATGATAATAACAATGATAATAACAATGATAATAACAATGATAATAACAATGATAATAACAATGATAATAACAATGATAATAACAATGATAATAACAATGATAATAACAATGATAATAACAATGATAATAATAATGATAATAATAATGATGATGATAATAATAATAATAATAATAATAATAATTATAATAATAATAATAATGATAAGAAGAAAAATAACAAAAATTATATAATAACAATAATAGTTATAACAATAATAGCAATAACAACAATAACAACATAACATTAACAAAAATAATAACAATAACAACAATAATATCAATAATGACAATATGACAAAATGACAATAATGACAATAATGACAATAATGACAATAATGACTAATAATGACTAATAATGACAATAATGACAATAATGACAATAATATCAATAATGACAATAATGACAATAATATCAATAATATCAATAATGACAATAATATCAATAATGACAATAATATCAATAATGACAATAATATCAATAATGACAATAATATCAATAATGACAATAATATCAATAATAGCAATAATATCAATAATAGCAATAGTAACAGTAATAACAATAGTAACAGTAATATCAATAGAAATTAATAATAATAATCGTAATAACAATAGTAATAAGACATACATACATATACCAAAGGTTTTTTCCCCCTTACACGGGGGGTAGCCAAAAAGAAAAAGGCATAGAAATCACTCCCACCCATTTCATTTCCCATAAATTCCACTCCCCTCCACCCTCCTCCCTCCCTCCTATCTTGGCACCTCCTGGATGACGGGTCATCCCTGCATCCTGTCCACTGCTCTGGGTCAGAAACAGTGGCGCAAGACACAGCACATCCACAGCAAGGCCGCTTCATATTTTCGGCGACCCCCCCCCCCCCTCTCCGTCCCCTCATGCAGGAAAGGAGAAGACGGGAGAAATCCCTTCCGGCTACGTAAATTTTTTCTCACACATACTTCCTCACCCTCCATCCCCCACCCACTCCCCCTCATGCATAATGATAATAATAATAATAATAATGATACATACATATACCAAGGCTTTTTCCCCCTTACTAGGGAGGTAGCCAAAAAGGAAAAGGCATAAAATCATTCCCACCCATTCCATCCCCGAAAACCCTCCACACCCCTCCACCCTTCCTCCCATCTTAGCACCTCCTAGATGACGGGTCATCCCTGCACCCTATCCACTGCCCTGGGTCAGAAGCGGTGTCACAAGACACAGCATATCCACAGCAAGGCCGCTTCATTAAATCGGTGACCCTCCCTCTCCGTCCCCCCATATAGAGGAGAGGACGGGGAGAAATCCCTTTGGGCTGCGTCAAAATTTTGCTCACACACACTACCTCACCCCCCATCCCCCCGTCCATTCCACCTCATGCATCACAACATCTTCCATATACAACCATTCTCCATTCACCCCTGTCTTCTGTCCTCTCCCGTCCTTCCTCAACAGACATTCCCCTCTTCCCGAAAGCCCCCTTCACCCCATCCATCCACCTCATCCTAGGACGTCCCCTCATGTTCACTCCCTCCACATCTGCCTTCCATACCTCTTTTACTAGTCTTTCTTCACTCATTCTTTCCATGTGTCCAAACCATCCTAATACTCTTTCATCAACCCTATCTCCCAACTCCCTTTACACCCCTGTTCTCCTCCTCACCTCCTCATTTCTCACTCTATCTAGCCTAGTAACCCCCACCATACTTCTCAGACACTTCATCTCAAACACATTCAAGCTCCTTCTCTCTTCCTCTCTTATGTTCCATGTTTCTGCTCCATACAGTGCTGTTGGCACTATCACTCCTTCATACAGTCTCCTCTTAGCATCCATTCCCAAATGTCTATTCCTCATTACACTTTTTAATCCACCAAGGCATTTACTCGCTTCTCTCAATCTACATTCTACCTCCACCTTCACTCCACCTTTTCGTGCCACATTTGCACCCAAGTATCGTAAACTATCCACTTCCTCCAGTTGCTCTCCCTTAATGCTCACTTCCAGATTACTGCCACTTTCACCCCTTGTACATCTCATCACCTTACTTTTACCCACATTTATCTT
>NC_134790.1:39451336-39453836 GCF_046742065.1 Oratosquilla oratoria | reverse complement strand
GTGGGAAAGAAATTATATATATATTTTTTTCACTAGGCGTTTACAAAGGCAAATTGTGTGAGCGACTGGATTTTAGTTATTCGGGGAGGCACTATATTTCCCCGGTTCTGAGAGAGAAAAGATGATGGTTTCTTTCCAAGGTGTCTTTCACCTATGCTTGGTTCAACAGATTCAATGTAAAGCTTACTACAGTTGGTGTAAGTGCCGTACCTTATCAAAGTAAATGTTTCCCTGTCCTGGGTTCACTGCTTTACAACTAGGGAGGGAAGAGCAAATTTTTGTTTCTGTGAACATATTGATTATAGTCGAGAGGGATATGGAGTGCTCCAAGCCACATGGAAGTAGGGAGTCTAGGTTCAATGCACCATTACTAACCCCTTCCCCAACATGTTAAACGCGGATAGTGAAGAATCCAGAATAGAGCTACTCAGTTTTGCAGGCAGCTGCTGCACTGCACTGGTTCCGGATTCCAGCACAGAGGGGTTACTAAACCTGGACCATTCATGTGTGTGTCGGGTGTGATGAGAGGCTCTCGAAAATCACCTCATGCTACCACTGTCACGTGGCACCACTGTGGCAGTTTTATCGAGTCAACAGAATGGGAGAACGAAAATAGTTTGCAGAGTAGGATGAAAGGATGTACTGATTGTAATGATAGCATGTTCTCTGCAGGAACAGGGGCACCGCGGTTAGGCAGTATATTAACGGTCAGGAGGAAGCAGAGGTTATACAAGTCTATGCACACACTAAGCCCAGGCTTTGACACATGTGCTCCCGATGCTCACCTGGTGTAAAGGAGCCCGGG
The DNA here is from genome assembly GCF_046742065.1 of Oratosquilla oratoria. NCBI lineage: Eukaryota > Metazoa > Arthropoda > Malacostraca > Stomatopoda > Squillidae > Oratosquilla > Oratosquilla oratoria. Next base: position 39,453,031 of record NC_134790.1, on the reverse strand, counting down.
AGGAGCACTTCCCCATCTCCTTCCCATTCACAATGTGACTGGTACAAAATCGGTACCACAACGTTGGAGCTCAAGACGCTAAACAATACACCAGCGAAATATTTCCTCTCTGTATTCGAACTTGGCAGTCTTTCGAAGTAAGTTCTACACCTTCGTGTAACCTGCACTTAGCCACTTGCAGAGCGGTTCACGTAAACTATTTTTAATAGGGATTTGCTGTTGTGCAACACACAACATTTCTCCAAACAAAGTGGAAAGGAGAGGAAAAAAATAGGAGGGAAGAGGATGGGGGGTAGAGGAGAAGGTAGAGGAGAGGAGAGGAGAGGAGAGGAGAAAAGCTGAGTGGAGGGAAGAGAAGTGGAATGAAGAAGGGATTTTACGGGACAAGAAAGGTGAAGGTGAAAAAGACATTTTTTATGAAACTTGGCACGCACTTGCTTCGAAGTACTGTAAAGGAAGAATCTAGGGTTTCATCAAATTTATTTATTTCCATTTGTTTTCTTTTTTTTCTTTTTTTTGTAGGGGTAGGGGGGAGGTAAAAAAATTCCTAGACTTAATATTACGTTGCCGCCTGCAAAGCATAACAAGTAAAGGCGAGGGAATTGAACCTATATGTATATTTATACTTCATAGGTGAATCATTTGCAACGCAAACGGTTCATTTTAGTGCAGAGAGCATCAAGAGGTTCTCACACGGAAGGAAGATGCATGTAGGCCCATATATATTCAGTGAGCCTACTAAGTTCCTTTACACTTAGATACCATATTTTCACGCACTTTATACAAGTGTGCTTACATTTCTATTCATAATGTACCCATAAAACTTCCTATCCATTTGCATAAGCTCAAAATTACCTGCCTGGGCAGTGTAACACAATGTGAATCTCTAGAAAAATACATATTCACATAAAACGCATATGTACCTACATGCGTTCTGTGCGCCACAGTTTATATATGATTTAACTACATACTCATTTGTCTCTACTATATACAGAAAGACACCCGCAGCCAAAAGAACCTATTAATCTTATATCCATAAATCAAAATCACCGATATATTTATTGACTATGATAAAGTTACATTGCGCCCGAACCAAACACATTAACATGAAGACATCCCGAGAGTGATGGGAGCACGTCTTTCAATCCCTTCATCTACCCACTTGGGCGCTTTTTTCCCGAAATCAATACCACGGAGTTGATACCACAACATTCAATAATCGGAATCAATCCAGAAATCAGAGAGTGGGGGGAGGTGGAGGGCGGGGTGGGTTGGGGGGAGGGAGGGCAAAAACTGGGAGACCGACTCCTCCAGGTGCCCTCCTGGCCGGAGTAAGACGTCAGCGCCGCGTGACCTGGAGCGGGAAGCCCCGCCCCCTGAATCGCTGCGCTGTGATTGGCCGACGCGGATATTAGAGGGCGCTCGCTCCGCAGATGACAGGTGAGGCCGCAGCATAAGTTTTGTAAATGTCTTCGATGGCTATCGCGCCTTCGTGTGTCGGTGGCGTAGGGTAGAAGTGCGCCGCTGGGACCTCCGCGCGCAGGGGGAGGGGGAGAAGGAGGTGGATGGGGGGGCAGAGGCGTTGGGGAGGGGAAGGGAAGGGAAGGGGGATGGGGGAGCAGAACGAGCGGTGCGACTGACGAGATAGTGCGTGTCTGAATGCCTTCTTATGCATGAGAGGCGACTGCAGAGCAT
>NC_134790.1:39431336-39433836 GCF_046742065.1 Oratosquilla oratoria | reverse complement strand
CTATTTCCTCTGTGTATTCAACTCCTTCTTGATTTACATTTTTCTATGACATCTTTTTCGTATTTTCTCTTTTCTTCTCTGCACACTTGTACATATTCATATCTATAACTAGTATATATTTTCCATTTTTCAGGTCTTTTGTCTTTTTTCCATTTTATCCAAGATTTATCCCTTCTGTCTTTCAGCTCCTTACATCTTTTCCACTCCTTTATCATTTTTTGTCAAATAGTCCATTTCTTCTACTGTTATTTCTTACTTGTGTATCCTTTCCCAGTCTGCTTTTTGAAAGAATTCTCTTATTCTATCAAAATTTGTTTTTCATACATCAATCTTCCCTTTCTATATTGTTCGTTTTTTTATGTATTTTTCCTCCTTTAGTTCCATTTCAACCACTATGTGGTCACTTTTACTTATTGGTGTCTTATATTTAATCTTGTCCACTATTTCGGGTTCTGATGTGATTATTATAAAATGGATTTAGCAGAGCCAGTGTCTCTCAGATTGGTTATTGGGTAGAATGGACCTTATTTGGTTATAGCAACTTCATCAGAGGATTTGAACATTTTAAAGAGATCCTCAGGAGATATCGAGGGTTGAGCTACAATGTGTGACATGAGTTTAGGAGGAAGTTGGGATTTAGTTCCACCACCAGAGTAGTGTGAAGTTTTACACTTTGTCTCGGAATATTTAGAAATGTGATGTCCCACAGGAGTGCCAAGGAAACGCACTGATGACTGTACATTTGACTTTTCCCGTTGCGTACTCATTTTGTGTACTACTGCCAACTTATCAGGCAATGAGGCCGCCTCATTAAGATTTGAGACGTCCTTATCGCTGAGATACAGCATTATAGGTAATGCAATGCGCCTTTTAAACTTTTCGTATACCATGAGATTCATGAATTGGTTAAAGGATTCTACCCCCTTGGAGGACAAACATTGCTTGAAAACCTTTAGCTTTTCAGAAGCAATTTCTACGTAAATGTCAAGGGAAGACTTAACTAATTTTCTAAAATGTCTGTAAGCTTCAGGGGTGATGTGATACCCCTTTAATATACTTTCTTTTACTAAAGAGTAGGAGGTATATTCCTCAATAGTATTGAATACTCTAGCGGCTGTACCAGTTAGCTTAGATTGGATAACCCATGTCCATTCTTCTTCAGGCCATTTCCTATGTTGGGCTAATCGTTCAAATTGCCCGAAAAGGTATTCAGGATCTGATCACTGAAATTTGGAACTGAATAGAGCTCTTCATGTAACTGGAATAAATCTTTGGCCTCTTTTACATGGTTTGATAATTCTAATCTACGTATATATTCAAGATCTTTCTTCTCACTTTCATGTCTCATTTTTCTCTTTTTAGTTCCATTTTCTACCGTTCTAATTTTGTTTTTTCTAACTCTAGGTTAATCACTTGACTATTTGGGTTAAATTTAGAAATTGCACCAGAAGAGGGACGAGGGTCCATTTCTTCATCTGTCCCGTAAAAAGAGAGAGAGAGAGAGAGAGAGAGAGAGAGAGAGAGAGAGAGAGAGAGAGAGAGAGAGAGAGAGAGAGAGAGAGAGAGAGAGAGAGAGAGAGAGAGAGAGAGAGAGAGAGAGAGAGAGAGAGAGAGAGAGAGAGAGAGAGAGAGAGAGAGAGAGAGAGAGAGAGAGAGAGAGAGAGACAGAGAGAGAGAGAGAGAGAGAGAGAGAGAGAGAGAGAGAGAGAGAGAGAGAGAGAGAGAGAGAGAGAGAGAGAGAGAGAGAGAGAGAGAGAGAGAGAGAGAGAGAGAGAGAGAGAGAGAGAGAGAGAGAGAGAGAGAGAGAGAGAGAGAGAGAGAGAGAGAGAGAGAGAGAGAGAGAGAGAAATGTAAGGATACTTTACTAGTTTTGGAGAGTTCTTTATAAATTAGATCAATATATGAGACGGGTTTTTTCAGAGACTGGTAACGAAAGTGAGAAAATAATTTTTATTAATAAGACGTAAGGTAGAATATTGTTTCTTAATAGCTACGTCTAACACTTCTTGCTCAATAAGATCTTTAACTATTACATATTTGAGATTATCTTTAGAAAGTTTGAAAGAAACTGTTATGTGATAGTACTGGGCAATGAGCATCCACGTGTCTTTATTAAACTTTCCTTTCAATTGTAATGAAGTGGGGCTTTTCACAAATTCCTCGAGGGAAATCTCCATCTTGTAAATAAAGTGGGTAATTTAGGGTTTTGAATTGTATTAAAATTAGTATTCTACTCCCTAGTGAATATTTCCCGAACCTTGGACCTCACAAGTCAATGGGAAAAAAAATCCGTTCACCGCTCTGGTCACAGTGAGAGCACTAGATAAGGTTGGTTTTATCCACGGTTGAAATAGTTTTTTATCTCAACGAGTGTTTGAATATTTCTGGCACTCAGAAAACCTTGCCAAAGATTTTGGTTAACTGCATAGGGAGTTCCGAAAGTAAATGAGGCATCGTATATAACTATTAGCTGCTTCAGAAAAGGTCCAGAAATATTTTC
>NC_134790.1:39421336-39423836 GCF_046742065.1 Oratosquilla oratoria | reverse complement strand
GTGTGTGTGTGTGTGTGTGTGTGTGTGTGTGTGTATTCATCTTGGTCTTTGGATCACGTGCTGGACTCGTGATCGACAGCTATTTCCTCCCCGGAAGAAAGCTTAGAGCTCGTGTGACCGATCTATGGGTAATGTTGTGACCTTACACGCACACACACACACACAACTCCCCGCCCACAAGAGTTGGAGTAACGACTCGAAGCGCAACTACACTGAAATTATTTCAGCCCTGGGCAAGATTCGAACCCAGACCGCTGTAGTGACAGTCGGGGACTTTACCAACCGCGCCACCGAGTCGTGTCTGTGTGTGTGTGTGTGTGTGTGTGTGTGTGTGTGTGTATTCACTTGGTCTTTTGGATCACGTGTTGGACTCGTGATCGACAGCTATTTCCCTCCTGGAAGAGAGCTCAGAGCTCGTAGGTCCGATCTATGGGTAATGCTATGACATTGCACACACACACACACCCAACTCCCCGCCCACGAGAGTTGGAGTAACACCCCTCAGCGCTGCGATACTGATATTATTTCAGCCCCGGGCGAGGATCGAACCCGGACCTCCGTAGTGGCAGGCCAGAGCTCTAACCACAGCGCCATGAGAGGTGTGTATTTACCTAGTTGTATTTACCTAGTTGTATTTTACGGGAAGGGGAGCTATGCTCGTGGGGTCCCGTCTTCATATCTCATTTTATCTAAACTATTTTTAAATTCATGTATTGTTTTTGCACACACCACTTTCTCATCTAACTTGTTCCAACTGTCTATTGCTCTGTGAGGAAAGCTGTTCTTTTTAAAATCTCTTCTATAGCTGTCTTTTTTTATTTTCTTTCCGTGTCCTCTTGTATTTCTGTCATCCCATTTTATCAGATTCTCTCTATCAGTAATTTCTATGCCTTTCATGATTCTGTAAATAGCTATCAAATCTCCTCTCTCTCTTCTTTGCTCTAGTGTCTGTAGTTTAAGTTTTTGTAGTCTCTCTTCATATGATAGTTTTGAGAGTGTTGGTGCCAGTTTTGTAATTGCTCTTTGTATTCTTTCAAGTTTTTTTATACATTTTTTAGTACTTGGTGACCATATCGTTGCTGCATATTCCAATCTTGGTCTTATCAGGGTGATTAGGATTTTCCTCACCATTTCTTCATCCAGGTATGTAAATGCCACTTTGATTGTTCTTATTAAATTATAAGTTTCTCCAAAAATCTTATTTATATGTTTCTCAGGTGACATATTATTCATAACAATGACTCCCAGGTCCTTCTCATTTTCTACTTTTTTTTATTCCTTCTTCTCCCAAATTATATGATCCTGTTATTCTGTTTTTGCTTTTTCCAAATTCCATTATACTACACTTTTTTGTATTGAACTCCATCTCCCACTTCCTACTCCATTCTTGTACTTTATTTAGATCTCTCTGTAGTGATTCACAATCTTCTTCAGTTTTCACTCTTTTCAGTAATTTTGCATCATCTGCAAAGAAGCTCATATAGCTTTCAATTCCTTCATCCATATCATTAATATATATAGCAAACATTATTGGGGCCAGAACTGTTCCCTGCGGGACACCGCTTATTACTTCATTCCATTTTGAGTGCTGATCTCTTATCACTACTCTCATTTTTCTTTCTTGCAAAAAGTCTTCCATCCAATTTAGCAATTTACCTTGTATTCCTCCTTCATATTCTAATTTCTTAAGCAACTTCTTATGTGGTACTTTGTCAAAAGCTTTTTTTAGGTCTAGAAATGCACAATCAGCCCATCCATCTCTTTCTTGTATTATATCTATTAGCCTTGAATAGAAACATATTAAATTGGTGACGCATGATCGTCCTTGTCTGAATCCAAATTGCCTTGGATTTAGTACGTTGTTTTTTTCCAAGTATTTTACCCATCTACTTTTGATAATTCTTTCACATATTTTTGCTATTGTACTTGTTAGAGAGACTGGTCTATAGTTGGTAGGTTCTTCTTTATTTCCTCCTTTATATATATGTACTATATTTGCTTTTTTCCAATCTTCTGGAACTTTTCCTTCTTTTAAGGAACTGCTTATTATGCTATGTATTTTGTCTGCCAGTTCATTCCTGCATTCTTTCAGAATCCAGTTTGCTATTTCATCTGGCCCATGCGATTTTCTGACATCAAAATTACCCAAGTGTGTCAATATTTCATTCTTTGTTACTTCTATTTCTTCCATAGGGGGGACTTTTTCCTTCCACTCAATCTCTTCAGGTTGTATATTTTCCCTTGTAAACACTGATTTAAAATGTTTGTTCATAATTTCTGCCATTTCCATTTCCTCAGTGTATTCAACTCCTCCTTGTCTTAATTTCTCTAAGTCTTGTTTGTTTTTCAGTTTATTGTTTACAAATCTGTAGAATAGTTTTGGTTGATCTTTACACTTTTCTATAACATCTTTTTCATATTTTCTTTTTTCCTCTCTGCACTTTTGTACATATTCATTTCTATAACCAGTATATATTTTCCATTTTTCAGGTCTTCTGTC
>NC_134790.1:39381336-39401336 GCF_046742065.1 Oratosquilla oratoria | reverse complement strand
CGCACACGCATACACGCACATACTAATCCTGTTCTTCACCTCGTAACGCTGTAGATTAATTATCAGCTGACATCCTCCTGTGACGCATGTTGCGAAGGATTGTTTTTCTAATCGTTACTTCATCACGTATACTCGAATATTGTCATTCTTTCCTTTAAGGAGTATTTCTATTCATCTCCATTGGCTTCCACGTTGAGGCACCTTCGCTATGGTGGTGTATTCATAAGGTGGAAATAAAGTCGTCCGATGTCAGTCATTCAGTCAGTCAGTCCATCAGCCATTCGTAGTCCAATACTTATCAAAGGCCTCCCAAAATTCCCCATCAGTCGTACAGGAAGTTGATAAATAAATAAGTAGGTTAATAAATAAGTAAATGAATAAATGAACAGTAAATAATAATAAATTTACGAAAAACAGATAAATGAATAATTGAATAAATATGTAATAAATAGATAAATTAACAAATAAATAGATAAATGAATACATAAATAGATAGATAGATAAATAGATAAATGAATAAGTAAAAATAAATAAATAAATAAATAAATAAACAAGCAAATAAAAGAAATAAATCGAGACATAAATCAAATAAAGAAATAAATCAATTAATGAGTAAATAAATAAAGGAATAAATAAACGGATGAATAAATAAGTAGATGAGTAGATGAATAGATGAACAAATAAATAGATGAATAAATTATTAGATGAATATATCAATAGATAAATAAATGAATGAATGAATTAGTAAATAAATTGATAAATACATAAATAAACAAATACAATAAAACAAAATAAAATGAAATAATATAAGATGAAAACAGATCGCTGGTATTAGTCGGAGTGAGAGCTGAAAGTCGCGCGGCTGTGTCGCATGTAATCCAATTACACATTTCGACATTTCCAGGAAAAATATATGTATATAACTGTCCTTGATATGAAGCGCATTCTTAATCCAATTGTTTTTGAATCAAGAGATAATCTATAACTTACTTTGTACATTATCGCAAAACATTGGGCCTTTGGTGATGGAAATGGTCACACGCGCCAATTTTTATCTTTGTGTCGTGGCACGGTCATTATCCAAATGCCTCCAAACAAGATTCGAGGAGTTGAATTAACCGCGCGGGTTTGCTTTGGGAAGAGGGCCGGAGGGCCGGGGACAGACTGCACGTGTGGGGTTAACTGTCATGCGCGAACCGAGATCACTCGGGCCACAGTTGATTTGATGCCTCGTCTTGCTCCCCACTTGCACCGGCGAATGGCGGTCCCAGCCCCATTCAACTGAGGGAAAAACTCGGACATGCTCAGGACCTCAATCTTTTGTTCGAGGTAATGAATAGTTTCACCCGGGTGAGATAAACGACCAAAGAAAGGTGTCAAGAGGTGGGGACTATGAGAGGTCTGTGGTCTCAAGGTGGACCAACCATCTGGAAGGTGAGTGACCTGAGCTCGTTGCTGATTGGCCGGTTGTTGTTTCGTCCTCCTTTGATTAAGCCACTCGGATGAGGTCCGCGACCGTAGAGGAGTTTGGTGTCCCTTCGCCTGCTGTCGGTACAAGTGTCTGTGGCGCTGTGCACTCATTCCACAGATTTCCGGTCCCTTGCTGAGATTATTACGGAAGATTTCGGTTTGTTCCCAACCCTACAGTTGGTGTTCTTTTGTCAAGATATATTTGTTCTTTTGTCAAGATACATTTCCCATCACCCGTACAACCTTACCATGCCGGATTAGACTCCAGATGGTGCCGAAGGGGTTGATAGGTGGAATGCGGGGAAATAGCTCTATCAGACGTCCATCTCCGATTCACATTATAAACAATGATTCAATGACACGAAATGAGAATTTTTTTTTTAAAGTGTTCTTGTCCCTCGCTTACATCCAGTAAAGCTGAGATCATCCATGAACGTCAATATCGTATCAGCTAAGCCCAAAGTTTAGACCTAATTCAATAGTAAACGGGTCATAGACGAGAAGTTTAGAGCAGATGAAATATTGGAATGGCTTTCTCTTTCCTTCCGCTCCCTTACGAATTTAAGTGACATTTGTGCTGCCGGTCGGCGGGCGACGAGAGATGGGGTGGGGTGTAGGAGAAGGGGGAAAGGGAGGGAAGTGGGCACATCCTGAGGGGGTTCGTTCATTCGGTCACAGGGGTAGTATGAGAATGGATGACCCTTAATTCTTTCAACCAAGTTTACATGATGACTACTTCCGGATTGAACGGCGCCAAGCGATTCCATTCTCGCTGAGAGTGTGAAACGACCATTCCGCGCAGGACAATTTAGCGCTGACAGTGCAGAGTAAGGACAATTTAGCACAGGGGCAATTCAGCGCAAGGAAAGAAAAAAAAAGTTATAGCTGTAACATAATAGTATCCTAGCTGTATAATTTTGAAGAGTTTACATAAAGCCTTGTTTGTGACAATGTAACCGTTCTCAATTCAGTACTCGTATGGTTTACATTAAGCCTTGTTTTTGAAAATATAGTCAGTCTCAGTCGATAGGAAGAACTCGTAGAGTGAAGACGTGCCTCCAGATTCTTCGGTACCACCCGCCGAATACGAGACGAACTCTCCACCTTCAACATATCCAGCGACTAAGGGCCCTTTCATACTAGGCAACTAGTGACGGTCACTAGTTACCCACCATTATTTCAAATTGAGCTTTTCACACTACGTCACTGCGGTTGCTCGGTTGCGCAACAGGCTATGGCTGTTGCCCGCTCCGGTAACAACCGTCACTGGCAGTTGCCGTCACCGACCGCCTCTCTTTCTTGACCAGTAAAGTCAACAGAAGCACCTCCTCCATTGATGCCATTCTTTCGACTAATGAGATTATAAGAAAGGGCTCCACAACTCGGTGACAGTCACTGCTTGCTTGCAGTTGCCCGAGACTTTCACACTAGGCAACTAGTGACCGCCACTAGTGACGGTCACTAGTTACCTAGTGTAAGAGGGGCCTTAAAGCCATCACCCGAGTCAAGGCCGCTCTTAAGCCTCTCGCTCTGTTGGCGTATGCCCCTAATATCCCCCCTTTCGACCAGGCATAGCCCTTGCGGTCTTAAAACTTGCTTGGTTGACTGGCGTGGGAGGGGAGCACCTACCAGTCTCCCACTACTTAAGCGGAACCGGCATAGGACTCGCAGAACCCGGCAACCAAGCCGTTCCATGCACGCGGCAAATAGACATTAGACACTCGCAGCTTTCCTCTGACCACCATCAGCTAACAATAACACATTTCTCCATACACCGAACCCCTTCAATTAATTTACCCTCCTCTCATTCCTTCTCTATTCTTACTAACAAATACACAATCCTACAAATACACAGACACGAACTTACAAGCCCAACGCGCTCCGGCGCAATGGGCAGAATAAGGTTAAGGGAAAACCTGCCTTCGGCCGGCCCCTCAGGAAAACAAACAATTTGGAAGATACTTACGGCATTGGAAATTCCTATACAAGAACTGGTAATCACAGAGGCCCAACACATAGCGATCGCCGACGACACCATAATTGAACAAATAGTAAAGAAAACAACAAAAACAATATTTGCAAAGGAAGGATTTGACGACATCGTAGACCTACCAGAACTGAACGGCAGGAGGATCCTCATAATAAGGCAGGTTGACGAACACATTTATGAAAATGAAATAAATGAAATTAAGGAAGAAATGGAAAGATTAAATACCTACATGAAGATCACAAACATCTTCAAACTTTCTAACACCAAGACAATAATAAGAGTCAAAATGGAAACCACCATGGTAGAAGAGCATGGAAAACGGCGTCCTGATATCCAGCCAATCTCCTCCCACACACACTCAGTCAAGAAATATAGATACACTTACCCCAGTGCACTTGCTGCTACTCTTACGCACACACATTTAGACACTTCACACACCCAGCTACATACACAATCTGCTCATCATGCTGCTCCACAGAGCACAAAGTTGCCAACTGCGCCAACGACCTCAAGAAATATATTGTATGAGGACAGAACCACCTAACGTATGCAGCAAGATGACCCGTAAAGAAAGATCTGATCAAGAAGAATATACAAGAAACCAAAGAACAACGCCCACCCACTTACACAAACACAAAAAAGAACCACAACATAAGCAAATATAACTTCAGGAAACGCTGCTCAGTCAACCTCCACACCGACATCCATCCCAACAATACTGAAACACTTGACAGTCATAAGCACAACCATCATATGCGCAAACATAATGAAAGTTGCCACAACCAGAACATTCCAAAACACAGTGGATGAAATATACAAAGCCAACGGACTCCCAATGTCACGATCCCACCCACCTTCATCAGTGTTACAGCTGTACAGAACATACTAAACAGTATTCCAAACTCCCAAACACAAACCGAGGCAATGGAAACAGAAGAACAGACACAATAAATCATGTAACAGTGAACACTCAACAGAAACAGAATAACCCCCCCCCCAAAAAAAAAAGGGAACACAAAACTGTATCAATGAAAATAATAACACCAGGCACTACAGGCATGACAGACAAGACAATATACCAAAACGCACACACACTTCTACAAGCTGGAAAAATCAAATACATATACCTAAAGAAAATGCCAGAAGACACAGTAGAGACAATGAAAGAAGAAGGACTAACAGATCTGACAAAAGCAACAAGATAAAAAAAAAATACAACAAGGATACTACAAACTACGCAAACAAAAACTAACAGACACACCACACTGGACAGTCAACTGCCAATAAAACAAACACACATGAACCCCATCCACATAATACAACACAACGTAAAATTCTGGACCTTCCACAGAGGACAACTACTCAACTCCACAGGAAAACACAAAATCAAGCTGTTCAACTATAATACACACACAAAGAATATTTACAAAGAAGACAACGCAGGAATATCCCTAGCCATAAGAAACGACATCAAATACAAACTCTTAGACGACTTTGACGAAGACCTGCTAGCAATAGAAATCCACACAAACAGAGGATCCATAATCATAGCCACATTATACCTCCCACCACGAAGACCGTACCTACCATGACAAGACATTAAAAATCACACAAAAACCACAACCAACATACATCATAGGAGATTTTAACGCAAAACACAAAACAATGAAACACACCTACAATAACCAAACAGGAAAAAACATACACCAACTCATAACACGAAACTATATCACCTTCCTCGGCCCAGACTTCCCAACAAGCATAACACCCTTCGGAACAAGCAATCCAGACATGATGTTCACCAACCGACAGCACCACCTCACATACAGAATACACCCAGGAAACATAACTTCCTCGGATCACTTACCACTCAATCTCATACTTTCCACCACAGCCATAACTATCCCCACACAGCCTAGCTTATCATACAAAGAAGCAGACTGGAAAAAAATAAAATAATATTAGAAACAACAACAAACGAATAAATCACCACAGAAGAACAAACCTACACAAATACTCAATTAAAAGACACAGATAAAATGGACAAATTAATCAATTGGTAATAAACAACGCAGTCACACAGAACATTTCAACAACACACCACAGACAACTTCCTACATCAAAGACCTCCAAAAAACTAAAACACCTAGTATGGCAAGCCAACCCCCAAAAGAAAGAGCCATTTTAGAAAACAACTGGACTCCACACACAAGAGAAATAATAAGACAAATACAAACACAAATACTAGAAAAAAAGGGAAAAGAAAATACGAAGATACATGGAACAACATAATATCAAATTCAACCCCAAAAACCACAAGACTTCTGGAACACAGTAAAAAAAAAAAAAAAAAAAAAAAAAAAAAACAGGGATCCAACACCACCAACGCATTCCACATAATACACAACAATGACAAACTACACGACGCCGAAAACAAAGAAAAGGTGTTCAGAAATATTTGGCAAAATATATTCAAAATAATACCAGGAGAAAACGCACAAGGAAGCTTTCTCCCACCAACACTTTTTAACGCTAACACCGCAGACATCCCACCACCATCACACGGAAGTTACACCATGCAATATACAGACGACATCACACAAGTTATCACATATCGAAACATTACAGAAAAATTAATGCTTGCTAGAAAAACAGAACACGAAATCAACAAAATCAACACATGCGAAAAACAATGAAAAATATCTACTAACACCAACAAATTCCAACTCCTAGCCATATCAGTACGACAACCATCATCAATAAAAATAAACAACAACATAATACCATACAACAAACAAGCACATATCCTAGGCCTCACAATAAAATCACAAGGAATACAACAACACGCCAAAAACAGAATACAAATAACAAAGAACGCAACCAACAGGCCACGACGCTTCCGAGGACTGACCGCAAAAACACAAATGCAACTATACAAAACCTTAGCAAGACCACAGTTAGAATACCCACCAATAATTACAATAATAAGCACACACAAAACCATCAAAACAATGCAAACCCTACAAAACAAAGCAATAAGAAGAATACTTGACCACAAACCCCCATACTTAGAAACAACACAACCTACACGAAACAACGAAACTAGAACCAATACACGCCAGACTTATATGATTGAGCAGCTAAAATGGAACAACATATTAAGCAATAGCCTAATACCACCATCCACATCAGGCGCCAAAGGCACACAAGACCATAAAGGGTGGCCAAGACTCAAAACCATCCTTGGCTAATCCACCAATCCTTCCACCACTAGGTAATTAAAAAATAAGGAGAGATACGTGCGAAGATTAGAATGTAAATAACAAAATACAACGGAAGTCACAAGGAATATTAGCCTCCTTGGATCGCACATATCCCCCCCCCCCAAAAAAAAAAAAAAAAAAAAAAATATATATATATATATATATATATATATATATAACATAATATAAAAAACTGAGAACATACGTGACATTTATAACCAAACATAACGTAATTATAGACAACACAAAAATGTTGAAATAACTTTCACGGCACATGGCCCACTTTTAAGTCATACATGTTCCCACTATATGCATGTATATATATAACTGCGAAGAACCCACAGTCGGAATAAAAGGAAACTTTAGAAGAAAGTGGATTCCTCGGGATTATTATTTACAAATGTGCTACTACATCTTGTCTAAATCTAAATATATGATAAATATGATATGCACATGAAGGAAGTACCCGTGATAAACACTTCACTACTGTATATACAAAAAACACCAATCAAATATTAATAAAAACCTCACAAGGGAAAACAGAAACATGCTTACTTCCTTCATAGGACAATAACTGAAATAGAGAAGAGATAGGGTGTCCTACTCAAACAAAGAGGCTAACAAACAGCGCAAGTGGATCCGCCCCACACTATTACCCTAACACTTCCTTCACTTTCAAAACTTTACCTTCACCTGCCATTCCCCCCTCATTTACCCCCTCCCCTTCTCACTATCATATAGCCATTATATATTATTATTATCATAGTCAGTCTCAAGTCAGTACTCATATAGTTTACATAAAGCCTTGTTTGTGACAATATAGTCAGTCTCAAGTCAGTGCTCGTATAGTCTATTTGTGAAGTATTTGAATCTTTGCAAAATGTTATGTCTCTGTAATTGGAAGACCTAACAAATGATTTAAAATACATGGATTGATCGCCCCTTCCGAAGTAAAAGAAAATATTCTGAAAGGTTGTTTGTTTTAAGCCGTTGTGAATCCGTAAAGTAATACGGTCCTTCTTTCTCTCACCCAGCTGTACTTTACATTTCGATGGCAACATTATATATATTGTATATATGTGTTGATAATTATTCAGCTATCACAACCGGAATCGAACCCGGACCTCTGAATGACCCAGTCCGTCTCTTATCAACTGTAACACAAAGGGTACAAAAGGACTGAGACCTTGTACAATACTCGTAGGAAGGGCTTCGATGCCGATCGAAACTACGACACGAGCCTATGTGCTCCCCATTCCCATGAGCCCCATCAGTGGACACTGGAGGATTGGAACGGCACTTTTATTTGCTTTTCACTGTCAACATTACATTAATTGGCGCGTTGGTGGCGTAATTAGAAGGTCAGTGGGTTTGAATCCTGCACTTCTCTCTGATTCCCGGTAGTAATGGTTACCTGTGTCAAATAGCCTTTAAATTGCATAGGGCAAAGGTGATGGCTTCGGCATCAGATACTCAGTTCCTTGCGTAGGTTCCTCACTTATAAATCTGGTACTTGGGTCGATCAGCATGGACCTCGTACATGGAAATATTATAAGAGAGTTCATGTCTTATATGTCTGGTGTGGTTCAGTTGGTGAGCGACGGGCCTCGCAATTCGAGGGCCCGGGTTCGATTCGGTCGTAAAGACAAAATAGTTATGAACATATCACAAAACACTAGTGATTTACACCATATATGCATATGCATACACGTCTGTGTGTGTGTGGGAATGGTCGATTGATTCATGTTGGTCTTGGGCTGCGTACTGAATCGACAACTATTGTATTACCCATTACGGTTGAAAGCTCAGAGTACGCATAGTCTATGGCGTTAGTGTTGTGACCTTTACTTACATATCACTGAACTATTCCATTGTTCAGAGGTCCAGTAATGGCTTGCAATGTTGTGATTCTTTCAATTCCTGAGCAAACTCGGTCGAGGGTCTTAAGCGTGACAACTCATGAAGCTAATCACTATACCATAAACATCTTCGTCTTCATATGTTGATGCTTGCTCTCACACACTCTGTATATTCATGTATTTTCAATGTCTCCCTGTAGAGAATCAGATGAAATGGGAAATATAAGAAGCAAGTCATTAGGCTTTGCGGAACATAATGAGAGTCTGCTAGAAGGCAAAGAAGTGTACGGGTGACGCTGCAGCATATGACAGAGGTGCGATTACAATGCGAACTTCCATGCAGATGCCTCTGCAAGAATCTTATTCCAGTTCTAGTCTTTTATTAGATAATGGGCAGAGTCGTTATGCATTTATACATATTCATGGGTGAACTTTGCGAACTGTTCCGTGTGACTGCATCTGCGGCCCCCCTTTTTCTTGTGAGTTGACTATGCGATTGGCAAAGTTGTAATACATGTGTACGAATTATGTAGAATAATTGCGAGGCGTGTTCCGAGCGATTTCCTGAGCGGGTATTTCGCCCCCCACACTTGTTCCCGGGATCAGCAGAGTTGTAATGTAATTGTAAAGATTTGTGGACGTGCAACTGCCTCAGCGAGCGGCATTTCATCCCACTGGCTGGGCCGCAGCGCGACTGGCAAAGTTGTTACACACGCATATATATTCATAGTATAACTTTGCAGGCTCGTCCAGCCGTCGGAGGACACAGACATAGACGTCCTTTCACGGGTCGGTATAATACGTTCGCTCGAACGGACATGTCACTGGTGATCCTTTTTTACAATTCCTCTACGATACGAGGAAACTCCCAAGTTTTCAACTTCGTCATTTTTCTTTGGTTCTTCTTTCCGCCGTGTCGTCCAGCCCGGTCGGAAATCACCGACCACCGGCACACATAGACAGACAAGCAGACGAAGGGACGGACAGTCAGACGGGCAGGCGAACAGACAGTGAGAGGAAGACAAAGTCACAGATAGACAGACAGATAAACGGACATGGAAAGACAGACAAACAGACAAGCAGATAGAAACACAGAAATAGAGGAACAGGTAAACACACAGATAAACATAGAAACAAACAGAGACAGAGTGGCAAGACCTTTATTGTCTCATCTATTTTTTTAATTTGGGAAAACCCCTGCATTGAATGAAATTAACTGGTGTTGATCACAGCCAGACAGACAGGCACAGGCGTTTAGACAGACTGCACCGATCGAATACTTCTTCAGTCCGGGGTGTGTTGGCCGAATGGAACCGTCCGGGGACGGCGAGGCCAAAGCCGGTGTAGCATAACGTGTGGCGCCATCTTCCGGGGACTGAACATGATACAGGCTCGAGAGGCCGGATGAAGTCGACTTCAGTCAGAAAACAGTATGAAACCAGAGAGGTTCCGTCTCTTCAGTTCGGAGAGACCGCGCCCCGAGTGAGCGGGGGCCCTCGAGTGCTAACCAGAGCCGAGGCCATAAATCACACGTAACTGGGTTAAAGAGACTCATGATTTGATTTGGATGCTTCAGGGATCATCGTCCTGACGTATGAAGCTCGTCAGTAAAACACTATTATGGTTTTGGACATTTTTCCTTGTTTAGAAAATAAAATGAAATAAAAAGTGAAATATGAACAAGTAAATAGATGAATAAAGAAATGAATGAATAATGGTAATAATAGCAACAAAAATAATGATGATGATAAAAAATTCTGAAAGAATGAAATAGAATTTTTCAAATTAGATTCACAAAATCGACGAACGCGCTCAACTTATGATATTGACAAAAAAAAAAAAGAAAAAAAAAAAAACGAGAAAAAAAAGTAAAGTCCATGGAGGGATATATTTCCCAGGGTACATCCACATTTGCATATTCAGTTGTGTCTCTACATAGGTCTCTCTACCGTCCTCGCCACATCACAAACCTGCTGATGACGGTTAAACCTCGCATATGATCACAGCAGTTAAAGAATCGATTGAAGATACAGTTCTGTATATGTAAGTCTTGCCAAAACAGAATTAATGTCCTTATTGAAATGGTAAATATTGTAATTGGTATGATAATTGTGAATTAGTTAGATCTCAAGGTGGTCTAATTCAATGAAAAGTAAGAATATATCAGTGCTGAAAGAAAAGGTAGACCTGGAATATATATTCAAGTAAATCTTTAGTTCATGAAATACTATTTTACTTTATCATCGTGCAGCTATATGAATATCTTGAGGAACATGATCTTTTGGATATAGATGTAATGGAGATAGAATTGTGATCTTATTGAGCTGGGTCATGTATGAAGTTGTCCGAACAAACAGGCTATAAAACTGGAGCATCAACAGACGTAAAGCATTGAACGTATCAGAGAGAAATAGTCGTGATGGTTGTTGATAAAAGTCTTGAAAAGGAGTGGAGTGTACATATTAGCAACTAGCATTGTCAACAACATACACTAGAATTATCAAGGATGTATTAAGTATGTAATCGTGCATAATGAGTGTGGCAAACATAGATCAAGTTGGGTATGAAATAGATCAATACATCTGAGGTCTTCTGGGGAGGATTGTGTTCATGCAAAGAAACTGAGTGTTAACGTATAAGAGGAAGTAATTGTATTGCACCTGAGCTCTCTGCCATAACATGAATCGTTGAGGTTTCCCCATTGCATCCCCTCTGTTATCGGCTGGCCTCCTATCCCCTGCGCCGTCCTTCCACCCTTTCGAGACGTCGCTCTTGCAAGCCTTCCCTTTATGTTATCCCTCCTGTAGACCTCCACCCTTTGTAATCTCCCTTATATAGTCCCCCCTGAGTTACCCCCCATTTAGTAGCAACTCCGCCTGTAGCTCCCCTGTTGAAGGCCTCTCCTTGATGAACCATCCTTGACCCCCTTCCCACTGTCTGCTGTGGCCCCGCCCTCCTATTATAAACCCTCATACTTTAACTGGGTAGGAGAGGGTGCGGGGTGGGATATCTGGCTTTCTGGTGCACCAAGTAGACCCTTGCTGCTCGGCTCCGCCATTATATTCCGTTGCATGCAAGTGACTGATCAAGAGGGGTAGGTGCAAGTGAAAGTGACCAGATCATGCAGCGACCATATGCAGTTGGACGACAACGGGAGAAAAGTATGCCCGTGCACCCGAAGGAGATGAGGGAGTGGAGGTTGAGGCTCTCGAAAAAGGGGAGGAAGGCCGAGGGGTGGGAAGTTCCCCTTAAACAAATGGAATGGAATGGCTGGCGGCACCTGAAAAAAATATATTTGACTAAAATTATTTGAGGTGGGATTTGATATTCCAAGTTGCTGACGCGAATGGATGCCATGCAGGAGGAGGCAAAAATCAGACGAGTTAATTTTTGCAAAGAGCGGGATAAAAGATAATAGAAAGAACAGAAGTGATGAATTTCAAAATCACAACAGGAGTAGAAGAAGAGAACTTGCGAACTGGCACCTTTTTATTATATACTTTTCACGAATTCGTTTATTTACTAACTTACACTTATGATTGTTTGGTTACTAAATTATTTATTAGTTCATTTTAAGTTGCAATTTTTTTCTTTCTTTTTTGCTATCAGGCCTTGGCCCTGGCACCGAGTGAGCCAAGTGCCCCAAAGGAGCTTTGTCTCTTGCGTCGGGTCCGGAGGGGGAGTAACAAACCCCTCCAGACCGCACCCGGTTCTTAATTCTCACACGAGGTGACTGAGAGTATAAGAGCGTAAGAAAACGTCTGGTAAGCGTTGGCAGCGGAAACAAATGGAAAGGAAAATAATAATGATTCAGCGGCCATGCCGGTGTGAGTTTTATCCTGTCCGGGGAAGTGGCAGGGGTAAGATCTCGAGGGGTAAGAGGTGACAGGACGCAGAAATATTTTCATGACAGCTCGTAGAATGTGAAGGACGCCAGGAAAGACGAACGAGAAATTTGGTTTGGGATTGACTCATCAGGGTCAGGGTTAGGTCGCGTCAGAGAGATAGAGATAGATTAATAGAGAGAGAGAGAGAGAGAGAGAGAGAGAGAGAGAGAGAGAGAGAGAGAGAGAGAGAGAGAGAGAGAGAGAGAGAGAGAAGAGGGTGGAGAGAGGCTGGAGAGAGGGAGAGAGGGAGAGAAAGAAGGAAAGAAGAAGAAGAAGAAGAAGAAGAAGAAGTAGAGAGAGAGAGAGAGAGAGAGAGAGAGAGAGAGAGAGAGAGAGAGAGAGAGAGAGAGAGAGAGAGAGAGAGAGAGAGAGAGAGAGAGAGAGAGAGAGAGAAGAGGGTGGAGAGAGGCTGGAGAGAGGGAGAGAGAGAGGGAGAGAAAGAAGGAAAGGAGAAGAAGAAGTAGAGAGAGAGAGAGAGAGAGAGAGAGAGAGAGAGAGAGAGAGAGAGAGAGAGAGAGAGAGAGAGAGAGAGAGAGAGAGGGGGGGGAAGAATGAGGGAGAGAAGGAGATAGAGAGAGAGAGGGAGAAGGAGAGGGAAAGAAGGAGGGAGAGAGAGAGAGGGAAAAAGAGAAAGGGAGAGAAGGAGAGGGAGAGAGAGGGAGAGAAGGAGGGAGAGAGAGAGAGAGAGAGAGAGAGAGAGAGAGAGAGAGAGAGAGAGAGAGAGAGAGAGAGAGAGAGAGAGAGAGAGAGAGAGAGAGAGAGAGAGAGAGAGAGAATAATTAGAGAGAAAGAGAGAGAAGAGAGAGGGAGAGGAAGAGGGAGAGAGAGAGGGAGAAAGAGAGAGGGATGGAAAGAGGGAGAGAAAGAAGGAGAAAGAGAAGGGAGAGAATGAGACAGAGATGGAGAGAAAGATGGAGAGAGAGAAGGAGAGAGAGGAAAGATAGAAGGAGAGATAGAAAGAGATAGAGATAGAGAGAAGTAGAAAGAGGCAGAAAGAGAATGAGAGAGATAGAGATAGAAAAAGAGAGAGATAGGTAGAGGTAGCTATAGATAGAGATAGAGAGATAAAGAGATAAAGATGGAGAGATAGAAGTAAATAAAGAAAGAGAGAGAGAGAGAGAGAGAGAGAGAGAGAGAGAGAGAGAGAGAGAGAGAGAGAGAGAGAGAGAGAGAGAGAGAGAGAGAGAGAGAGAGAGGAAGAGAGAGAGAGATTAAGAAAGAGAGGGAGATAGAAAGAAAAAGAGAGAGATAGGGAGAGGGAGGGGGAGAGAGTGGGGGAGGGGTGTGCGTGTGCAGATTCCATGCGACTCACGCAATTCCTGCCCGGCCGTCCCGCCTGTCCCGCCCGCTTGCTTTGACGATCTCCTAGTGGCCTCTTGGACTTCAACCTGTCCTCGGGGCAGCCTCCTGTGGACGACATTGTTGCTCACCTGAGGGGGACACTCGCCTTCAGACAACACTGACCATTTTGTCCTTTTAGCTCATGCGGCTTGACATGTATTCATGGAGACCACAACACATTGAAAGAACAATCCAGCAGGAGACCAGGTGGTCTATAGGAGAGTTGATGCTCTCATCAGTCGCCTAAATAAGAGTGAATGTAGAACTTTCAGGTAAAGAAGTTTGATGATAATATCTGGTAACTGTAATAACAACTTCATTGAAGTTGGCCGGGTGATGAAGAGTAACATTCTCTCCCTCACGTTTTCGTCGTGAGGGAAGGAAGAGGCAAGTATGGCCAAGAGGGAAGAGCCACATGTGACAATAATGGATGGGGGGGAGGAAGCGTGCGCGAGGCTTGATTGAGTACCGTTGTTGAATATGTATGGAGCTGGCTTGAAAACTTCGAAGGACAATCAAGCGTTTTTAGAAATATTCAAAGATCTCTCATCCATATAAGTGCGTGTGTGTGTGTATATGTGTGTGTGTGTGTGTGCGTGTTTATGTGTGTGTGTGTGTGTGTGCGTGTTTATGTGTGTGTGTGTGTGCGTGTTTATGTGTTTGTGCGTATGTATGTGTGTGTGCACGCGTGTGTATGTGTGTGTGTGTGTGTGTGCGTGTTTATGTGTGTGTGTGTGTGCGTGTTTATGTGTTTGTGCGTATGTATGTGTGTGTGCACGCGTGTGTATGTGTGTATATGTGTGTATGTGCGCGCGTGTGTATGTGTGTGTGTGTGATTCACCACAGTCACGGTCTTGGATCAAGTGTTGGACCCATGATCGACAGCTATTTTCCTCCCGGAAGGGAGCTCGGAGCTCATATATCACCGATCTATGGGTAATGCTGTGACCTTACACGCACACAGACACCCAACTCCCTGCCCACGAGAGTTGGAGTAACGACTCACAGCGCAGTGATACTGAAATTATTTCAGCCATGGGCGGGATTCGAACCCAGACCTCCGTAGTGGCAGTAGGGAACTCTACCAACAGCGCCATCGACTCGTGTGTGTGTGTGTGTGTGTGTGTGTGTGTGTGTGTGTGTGTGTGTGTGTGTGTGTGTGTGTGTGTGTGTGTGTGTGTGTGTGTGTGTGTGTGTGTGTGTGTGTGTGTGTGTGTGTGTGTGTGTGTCAGTGCATGCGTGCGTGTGTGCGCTCACACGTGTGTGTTTTTTTATAACTTCATATGTCCACATTCATTACCTAAAATCGATCGGTGAGTGGAAGTAATCAGCTCGCAGGAGGTTAGGGAGGGAGGAAAGTGGGCACGGGAATGGACCGACAGCTGGGAACACGAGTTGGCGTCGTCGTCATTTTCATCGTTGTTGTCTTCACCATTGTATCGTCGCCGTCGTCTCGTTGTCATTACCATCGTCATCGTTTTTCATTGGAGGAGGTGGATGGGGTGGAGAAAGCGCCATTAGATGGTAGATGATAATGGAGGAGGGGAGGAAAAAGAAGAAAGAATAGAAGAGGAAGAAAGGAAGAGGCCTAGGAAGGACGCCACACCGGTAGTGCTTTGGACGTTGCCTCGTCAGGACGGAAGGAAGGCGACAAACTGCAGGCGACACTGATGGGAAGGGCCGTTAGGTGTGGGAAGGGGAGGGGAGGGGAGAGGAGGTGGGAGGAGGCCCTCTTTAGACTCTGGAACCTAGGGGCTCCCATTCGGTATAAGGGCCTCTCCACCCTTATCCGGCCTCCAATCCTCTTTTACTCCTTCTTTTCCCTCTTCCCCCTCTCTCCCCTACAACCTTTTTCTACCTCGCCTTCACCACCATCCTCTAATTCCTCCCTTCCTCCCACTCCTCTCTCTGTCCCTCTCTCGAGCTGTCTGCCTGCCTGCCTGGTTGCTTGCCTGCCTGGCCGCCCGGCCGACCGGCCCCTCTCTCTCGGGGCGTGTCCTCCCCATCCCCTGACGCTGTTAGCGGGGGCCATAACGAGGAGTTAAGTAAAGGACGGGATGACGGCAGCGTGACGACCCCATCACGACTCTGGTAGACTGAATGGAAAGTTAGTGTGACCGAGGAGGAGGAGGAAGAGGGGGAGGACACAAGCGATCTGCATCCAAGTGCAGTTTTCTCTACAGAGATGTGTGGTTTTGGTTTGTTTGTATGTTTGCGTATGCACGCGTGCACACAAACACATACACCCACCCACGCACACACACGCGGACACACACACACACACACAGACACACACATACACACACACACACACACACACACGCACACACACACACACACACACACACACACACACACACACACACACACACACACACACACACACACACACACACACACACACACACACACACACGGACATACACATACACACACACACACACACACACACACACACACACACACACACACACACACACACACACACACACACACACACACACACACACACACACACACACATACACACACACACACACGCGCGCGCGGACACACACATACGCGGACACACACATACGCGGACACACACACACGTACACACACACACACACACACACACACACACACACACACACACACACACACACACACACACACACACACACACACACACACACACACACACACATACACACACACACAAATAACGAAAAAAAAGGGGATGTCAGATACCTGCCGCATTCCGCACAAACTTTTAACCCTGTTAAACTACTGGCTGCTGTTCTGCTGTAAGTGCTTGATCATATTGGCGTAGTACGTTTTCTTGGCTCTTTTTTTCTATTTCCCTTATGACTTTATTCCGGAGCTGTCTAAAAAAGGCTGATGTCAGTGTAAAAAGCTTAAGCACGCTGTTGAGTCAGTCTCTTTATCTTGGGCATGATCTATGGGGCGTCTGCTGGGTGTGGTGTTTGCGTCTGTTTCAAAGGGAAGTAACGATGGAAGGCCTGCGTAAATATATTTATATAAATATCCCAATTATCCTGAACTCCCTCCACTGCGCGTACCTCTATCCAGGGATGTTGGGTGATCCATTGTCCAAATTCACGCAAGTGTGAGTCGGGCATGGGCCTGTGATAGCGAGTAGTGGTGCCGTGCACTAACGAAGTGGTGCTGGCTAGCGACCACAGGATGGAAGTGTGAGTCGACTGACCAATTGGGGTGAGGGGTTTGGGGGGGGAGGTACAGTTAACTCATGTTACTTATCAGTAATGATCTCAAATCATCTAAGCAATGTATTTCAGCATCAGAGGACGGATTGTGTGATCTTTTGATTTTAAAAGTCCATCTTTCATTAACAAGCTATATAAATCGTGAGTTCGTCCACATTTGGAATATGCTGTTTCCATATGGTCACCGGATCTCATAAAGCCATTGACAGATTGGAAAAACTACAATGGAATGGCGAACCACAAAACTGATTTCAAATATCAGAAATAAATGATGCGAAAATCGACTAAATCATATGAATGTATTTTCCCTTAAAAAAAAAAAAATAAAAAAAAATCGGGAAATTAACATCAAAAGTGACGATATTTTTACGCTGAATGCGAACCAGACAAGAAATAATGGTCTTAAACTGTTAGGAAGTAGATTTCATTTGGAAGTGGGTAGAAACAACTTCGCCAACCGTGTATTAAATGAATGGAATAAACTTCCTGAAGAGGCAGGGCAATGTAGTACAGTTCGAAGTTTAAAGATTCATTTCGATAGACACCTAAGAAATGTGCTGTAATGACTGCCATGCATTTATTTCTATTCTATTGATCAATTTACTTATTACAATAAATTTATTATTATTTTTTATTATTTATCTACTTATTTTCATTATTTGTTTACCTATTATTCATTATAATTTTTTATTAATTATTTGCTTATTTGTTATTTATTATATCTATCTATCTGTTTATCATTATCTATTCATTTATCTACTTCATTTATTTATTTTTACGCTTCTGACCTCGTTATGGACCAAATGGTCTCCTGTCGTCATGTTCTTCCTTTATAATTCTTTGTAACGAATATTCACTTTTCAGCCAGCTTCTAGAAAATTTTAAAATTGATGCAACCATGAGGTTCTTGACAGGAAAAATCTCTTCCGATCCTACCAGGCCAAGGGTAACCTGATGAGACCTGATCTCTGTTCCTGTCCCTCGCGGTGTGAGTGTGGCAACCATTTTTGCAATCCTAATGAGGAGACTCTATATTGTGAGCCTTTCGGTTTTCTTTTTTCTTTCTTCTTTTTCATCTCTTGGGTAAAAGGCGTGACTCTGGAATCGTTTGTGTAATGTGCACTCACGCCCACGCCCACGCCCACGCCCACACCCACACAAACAGCTATACCCACACTTTGCCTGACAGCGCGGGGGGGGGGGGAGAGGTGGCATCGTCACTCCCGTCCACGTGTCCTTTCTTGCCGTCCGTGGATGCACTGATTACCACCTGTAAAAGAGTGGGGGAAGGGAGTAGGCGGCAAATCCGGTGGGTGAAATAAGCTTTGTCCCTATTATTGTTGCCATTGCCATTATCATCATTGCCAATAGCGTTGTAACTGCTGCTTCTTTTCGTCATTTTTTTTTTTTTTGTATTACTATGGGATTTATTGTTGTTATTGCTCTTACTATCACTGTCATTGTTATTGTCACCGTTACCGTTATGGTTTCCGTTACCTTTGTTGGTACACTCACCGTTACGTTACCATGTTTATTGTTGTTTTATCATTGGCGTCACTATGTTGCCATCATGATTGTTACAATTAATCTTTATCATTATTATTAGCATTTGTGATATGGTAGAATGTAGGTGATCTGCCTGGTTGTGCAAGTGCTTGACCGCTTTGTCATAACCTTTCAAACATCCATTACTCTTCCACGGGCCTCGCCAGTGCCGGCAGTTGAGAGTTCGTTTGAATAGAAAGACTTCGGTTATACTATTTCCTTTTTCAAATCACCAAGTATCAAATTTATTATCTTTCCGTTATATATAGCAAAGCTGAATGATGAACTAAGAGAATCTATACGAATGTCGGACATACTCTTGAAACGTTCTTAGAGAAGTCTGGATTTCTGTAAGCGAGGTCATATTCTAGTTATTCAAATGGAGGTTGGAGGTAGGACGTGGGAGGAAAAATAGCCCAGTGTGATACCCCAGTTACTGCTGTAGCATCCTAATTCCCCGCCGAGCCCGCTGGCTGAATCCGACCACAAACTCCCTCTCCTGATAGTTTTCTTGTCATTATTCCCAGCGATAACGCCCCCCACCCTCGCCCCCGCACGTAAACCTGCAGCCACACAAGCTAACGGTTAAATCATTCATTTAGCACCAGACGAAGTTGGTGATTTGTTGTCGTGTTCGTCAAACGACTCCAGACAGACAGAAATCCCGACGAAACGGTCGTCTCAGGTTCCCCCCAGCAGTCGACCATGGAGACGGGACCTTGTTCTCGGTGTGTCCCTTGGCTTTATCCAGCCGTGTCATCCTCAGGCAATCACCACGGCAAATTGCACTCAAAATAAATTGAGTCGCCGCTTCCAAATCATCATCAAACAACGTCCAGAGCTTCGGCGGGGAAAGGATCCCTATTGACGATAACGGAGAGGTCGGTTTTGGGCTAACCCGCGTGCGGGACCCGGCGTCCTTCTCCTCTCGCCAGCCCAGTGTTAAATAGTGGTGCTCCGTGGGGCGCAATAAAAGGACGGACGGAAAGGGACATATTTGTTCACTGCCGAGACGCACTTAGAAAGCTTTCAATCTTCGTGGTGTTGCCTGTGGGCGAGATGTCTCCCCTTTTTATTTGCTCCTCCTGAGGACCGTATGTTGATGGCACGAGCCGTCGATAAGTGCGTCGACTTGGCCAAAGAAGTCGATAAAAGTCGTGTTGGTGTTTTCGTGATATCTTTATGGCTTTGGCCGACAGAACCTCCTGGTGAAGGAGGAAAGAGTAACTTCTGATATCCTCTTGGGGAGAAGAAGGGGCTCGAGGAGGAGGAGGAGGAGGAGGAGTAGGAGGAGGAGGAGGAGGAGGAGGAGGAGGAGGAGGAGGAGGAGGAAGGTGCAAAGGCAGATGGGGACGAGAGTAGAGGCTGCCTGGAGGAGGAAAGGGTGATAAAAGATGATAATGGAAACGAGGAAG
>NC_134790.1:39348836-39353836 GCF_046742065.1 Oratosquilla oratoria | reverse complement strand
CCCCCCGCCCCACTTGGTCAGACTACGTAGTACTGTAGCAACGGAAGCAAAAAGCTCCGGTTACTACGTCATTTTTTGTTTAGTCAGTAGGGTGTTGTTTAGGACTAGTCCTTTCGTCAGCTGGACGGCCATAGATTGTTCCATATTGAAATTTTGGTGTATTTATATTTTTCGTTAACTTTAGTTACACAACTTTTCCTCTGTACTTGACCTTAATTTGTGCTGTTTATCTATTGTCTTAGTATTTTGTTAATCATAGCCATACTCCCAAGAATGTCTAAGTTTACTTCTATCGAAGAACTCAAGGCCCAGGCCGAATCCATCGGTTTAAAAGGTGACGATGTTGGCCGCATTTGAAAGGAATGAAAGAACCAAAGAACGCGAGCGAGAACGCGAAAGGGAACAGCGAGAACACGAAGAGAAAGAAAAGAGGGAACAGCGAGAACATGAAGAGAAAGAAAAGAGGGAACAGCGAGAACACGAAGAGAAAGAAAAGAGGGAACAGCGAGAACACGAAGAGAAAGAAAAGAGGGAACAGCGAGAACACGAAGAGAAAGAAAAGAGGGAACAGCGAGAACACGAAGAAAAGATGGCTAAATTACAACATGAAAAGGAAATTGAGCTTGCCAAACTTGCACCCGACTCCCGTAACCAGCCTTTTAGCCAGGACATCTTCGTCAAGCGGCCCGACCTCCTCACGTACCAAGAAGGAGAAGACATAGCCTCGTACCTCTCCAGGTTCGAAAGGGTGGCAAACCTGCTCCAAGTTGAGGAAGATTCGCTTGCCGCCAGGTTGGGCAGCACATTAACAGGTAAGGCTGCTGAATTGTATTCTACGTTTGATTTGGCAACGATAAGCAATTTTTCCCTCCTTAAGCATGCATTGCTCACAGGATTTGACAAGACTCCCGAACGCTATAGATTGGACTTCAGGAACGACAAGATTCGCGTCGGGGAAAATTACCGACAATTTGCTACCCGTCTACGACAGCTATTCGACAACTGGCTGGAGGCATGCAAGGTCCCCCAGACATTCGAAGCTCTAAGACAATTTGTTGTCTTAGATCAGTTCCTTGCTTCTCTAATTCCAGATATACGCCTCTTCATCAAGGAACAGAGTGTAACTTCCCTAGAATCAGCGGTGGCAAAGGCGGATGATCAGGCCTCCGCCCATAAGGCCTATCCAAAGCCGAATACTAACTATGCTTCCGGTAAGACTTCTTTTCCTTGTAGGAAAACTAATGTGGTCGTATCTTTACCTCCCCCTAGCCATGGCTCAACCCATCAAGATACAAAAGGCGGTGCCTTCCGTACGCCCATGAGGTGTTTCAACTGCGGTGAAGAAGGACATCATCGATCTCGTTGTCCAAAGAATCCCCGTGCATTCAAAGACAAAGAAGCCCAATCTCAATTCAAGGTAGGATTTTGCATGAGTAACAGGACCACCCCATGTTTCACCGTTGTAGGAACTATCAATGGCTCTTGGAGTTCTACCATAGTCAGGGACACTGGATGCAACTGTGTCCTGGTCTCCGAAGAAGCTGTCCCAGACGCAGATGTGTCCCTGTGCCCAAAGGTATCTGTGCAGACTTTTTGGGACGAGTTAACGAGTTTTCTGTTGCCCGCTGCTATATACGCTGCCCAAAACGCCGACGTTAGTACAGCCCGATACAAAGCTTATTTCGACGTCAGGTCCCAAGATCGCAAATTTCAACCCGGTGATGAAGTACTAATTTTGTTACCCAGCGATGAAAGTAAACTTCTGGTCGCCTGGAAGGAAGGGCCCCTACGAAGTACTGGAAAAGAGAGGTAAGGTGGACTATGTCATTGATAGCCCCACAGGCCCCAAGTTGTACCACGCCAACTTGCTAAAAAAGTAATATCGACGTCCTTCAGTTGCATTTGCCAAGCTTTTGGATGAACCCTCCACTATAGATGATAGCCCTTTACACAAAGAGATCTGCCTTAGTGAACCAGAAGATTCCCGACTACTCGTGACCCCTGATGGTCAAACCGACGAAACGGATTCGAGGCCAAACGTTAACCCTAATTTGGAGGGGTATCAACAGACTTCCTTGAAAGAATTGGTAAGTAAATAGAAAAGTTTTCTCGGATAATCCAGGTTGTACCTCGACTGTCGAACATGATATAATCCTTACCACTACCGATAGGATTCATATGAAGGTCTACCCTGTGCCTGTCCACCTTGAACCGCACTTTGAATCAGAGGTAGAGCGCCTGTTCCAACAAGGTATCATCCAGAGATCGTCATCACCACATTGTTCACCAGTCGTAATGGTTCGAAAGTCTGACGGCTCGTATCGCATGGCAATAGACTACCGCCAGCTGAACGCTGTAACTGTCTTCCACGCCGAACCTGTATGTAACATTGAAGAGGATTTGTACAAGTTTTCCGGCTCGAAATACTTCTCTGAACTGGACTTGTGCAAGGCCTATTACCAAGTGCCTCTATCTGAAAGAGCCAAACCCCTGACCGCTTTCCCAACTCATCTCGGCCTCATGGAATTCTGTCGCTTACCATTTGGTCTTGCCACTGCATGCGCAATGTACATCCGCCTGATGCGTATTGTCCTTGCCGGCTTACCTAATGTCTCTTTCTATTTTGATAACATTTGTTAATTCTTCAGATTGGTCTCAACACTGTACGCACTTAGGGCTATTTTGGACAGGATCAGAAGCCATCACCTCACTCTGAAGATTTCAAAGTGTCATTTTGGATTCCCAGCCATCCAGTATCTTGGCTTCATATTGGGCGGGGATTGTCTACAGCCTCAACCAGACAAGGTGGAAGCTCTGTGTCGCGTACCACCCCCTTCCACCAAGAAGCTTCTACGCTCATTCTTGGGTATGGTAGGTTTCTACAAGATGTTTATCCCCTAGGCCGCTGACTACACTGGGCCTCTATCTAATCTGCTTAGGAAGACCGTCAGAGAACCTCTACCATGGACGGAAGAGCTCCAGTCCCTGTTTAATCACCTTAAGCTTGTATTATCTTCTAACCCTGTCCTCAGACTCCCTGACACTAGTCTAACGTTCGTCCTCCGAACGGACGCTTCTAATCATGGTCTCGGCGCCGTCCTACTACAATACCATCTTGACTACCCCCACCCAGTTGCCTTCGCCAGCCGGAAACTTCTCGACCGAGAGAGCAGGTATTCCACTATTGAACGAGAATGTTTGGTGGTTGTGTTTGGGATCCAAAGGTTTGATTATTATCTCAGAGGGCGAGAATTTGTTCTCGAAGTCGATCACAAACCCCTTACCTACCTTCACACGTTCAAGGGTAAGAATGACAGACTGTTACGATGGGCTCTGAGTCTGCAAGCTTACAAGATCAGGATCGTACATGTGCCCGGAGTTGATAATATTGGGGCTGACATGCTTAGTCGAGCATAAA
The DNA here is from genome assembly GCF_046742065.1 of Oratosquilla oratoria. Taxonomy (NCBI): domain Eukaryota; kingdom Metazoa; phylum Arthropoda; class Malacostraca; order Stomatopoda; family Squillidae; genus Oratosquilla; species Oratosquilla oratoria. The sequence goes on along the minus strand of NC_134790.1, from coordinate 39,350,418 downwards.
CTTTTTCTTCTCAATTTCAGGTGGCGTTTCCCCACTCAGTCTTCCAAAGGAAGACTCTTTAAGGGGGGAGTTGTGTAAGGGAAAATCACCACTTAATCTTCTAAACAACCAGCCCTCTTAAATTACGCACAATTCGAGTGCGCTTCGAAGCCTTACTTGAAACGAGCTGCCACGTATGACGACCGAGGTTACGTGCGTCGCGGACAGACATGGTTTTATCAGAGAGAACTTGGTGACTGCACCTAGTCCACTATTCCCCTTTCTCCACTCTAAAACTGGCGTGTTACATCGACTGGACGTCGTTTGCCTTCAACTTCGCCGTCCGCTCTGCCAGAGTCGTCATCGCTCAGCTCCAAAACCCTGATTTTCTACCGAAGCTTTCTACGAGTAATTTAAGTGTTTACTGTGGAGTCCATCTGAGTGAGCTACAACCGAACTGGCCTAAGGTGAAACAGTTGGTGTTGTTTTTCCTGAAGTTGATTTGATAGTGCATTGAGGAAGGACCAGAATTATAAACTTCCAGTGCAATCCTGTGTTTTCTTACTTGTCCTACGAGTCTATACAAGAACCGAGAGTTCTGAAGCAGGCAGTGGTGGTCCGCACCTAGTTTCAGAACTAAAGGACCTAATTGGTCTTTTACAATATATATATGTATATATATATAAATGTACATATACATAATATATATATATATATATATATATAATATATATATATATATATAATGTTGATGGCGCCTTTTATGAAGACATTGGTGAATAACGATGTTACATCGTAACTGATTAATCTTTTCTGTGAAAAGTCTATGCTGTTGAGTTTCTCGATTAAGTCTGTGGAATTTTGGAAGTGCGTACTACTGTTGTTACCAAGGGCGGACGGTAGGGGTTTGGCTAGGATTTTAGCTATACCTGAAGTAATGGGTCTAAGAGGTATCTCCTGTTTGTGGATCTTGGGGAGTCCTTTCAAGGTCGGTATCTTGGGGTCTTCTAAGAGATGTAACATTTTCTTACCCTTTTCTGTTCTCTTCAAAATCTTTCTTGCGGTTTTGTTGAACTGTTCCGCTTCCTCTTTTGCTTTGCCGATGTTTTGTTTGGGGTATGTGGACGGGTCGGATAAGAGATCCTCCATTTTGCGTACGTAATCCAATTTATCAAGGATCACTATACCTCCGCCTTTATCAGCTGTTGTGATCAAGATGTCGTTGTTGTCTCGGAGTTCTTTTAGTGCACGTGCGTACCTTCTGGGGATGGCTGGTTCATATATATATATATATATATATGTGTGTGTGTGTGTGTATATATGTGTGTGTGTGTGTATATGTGTATGTGTGTAAATATATATGTGTGTGTGTGTGTGTGTGTGTGTGTATGTATATGTATATGTGTGTATATGTATATGTGTGTATATGTATATGTGTGATGTATATGTGTGTATATGTATATGTATATGTGTGTATATGTATATGTGTATATGTACTGTATATGTGTGTATATGTATATGTGTGTATATGTATATGTATATGTGTGTATATGTATATGTATATGTATATGTGTGTATATGTATATGTATATGTATATGTGTG
>NC_134790.1:39333836-39343836 GCF_046742065.1 Oratosquilla oratoria | reverse complement strand
ACCAAGTGGTACCTCTTCCCATGATGTTGATGTATTTGTCCATTTCTAATACTTCCATGAATAAACATGCCATGACAGCAGATAATGGACTCCCCATTGCGAGACCTCTAATCTGTTTAAATTCAATGTTGTTAAACATAAAATATCCAAATTTGACACACTTGTAATAATTTTTATATAATCAGATCTTGTGACAGGAAGGATATCATCATCGATATCTGTTGTTACTTTCTTCACTGCTTCTAGGGCATCAAAAATAGAAACATTTGTGAATAACGCTGTTATATCGAAGCTTGCCAACTTTTTATCACTTACATTTAGATCTTTAAGTCTCTGGATCAGGTCGGAAGAATTTCTTAAATGGGCCCCGCTGATGGAACCGATGACGTTGGAAAGGGGATTTGCCAGACATTTCGCTAGCCTGTGCGGAGCGCTACCAATCCCTGAAGTTATGGGCCTCATGGGGATATTTACCTTATGTACTTTAGGTAGACCGTGCATTAACGGGGGTTTTGGAGCTTCTTCTAGTAATCCTAACAACTTTTTTCCCCTGGTTGATTTACGTAGGATTTTTCTCGCTTCTGTGTTAAATCTTGCTGATTCTATATCAGCGTTGCCGGCCGGTTGTCTTTCGTATGTTGATTCATCATTCAAAAGATCGGACATTTTGTCCAGATAGTCAATTTTATTTAAAATAATTACTCCGCCGCCTTTGTCGGCGTGGGTGATAATAATGTCATTATCATTACTCAAAGTCTGAAGGACTTCTCTAAATCTTTTGGGAATAACAAAACGATTACAATCGGCCAAGGCTTGGTAACATGTTATTACCCCTTGGGTGAAACCTTTATCAACTTCGTTCTCAGACCATTTATAATTATTGTTCACATTTCTCTTGTAGTCCTTACCTTTTCCTCCTATATCAAATTTAAGTCCCAGAGACAGTACCAATTTCTCGTCTTTAGATAGCTGTCTGTCTGAAAGGTTGGTCACAAAGTCATTCCTTTCCAATTTGTTCCAATCACTGTTATTACATAACCAAAGTAGCCTACGTTTAAGTTTTTGTTCTAGTACAACATAATCCTTATTTAATCTACTTACCAGCCAGAAGGGTAAGGTTACCTTTCTCTTACCATCGCTGATTTCGTCCAACTTGTCCTGTAACGTTTCACAGGATTCCTCTAAGTATGTCCTGGCGCTGTCTGTGAATGGGTGTTCATCACTTCTTAGCTGTTTGGAGCCGATCTAGGGAGAACCATCTCATCGAGGCAATTCAGGAGAAATCTCCTACGGAGTGTAAGGCTTGTGATCCGCTGCCTTCTGCTGTATTCCTTCCACATCTCACCTCTTCCACCACCTCTCGACATATTTAAGATTATTTCAGACAAATGAGAGAGAATGTGGGTGGGGAAGGGCAAACGAAGATGTGTAGGAATAGAGTTTAATGTCCTAACGTTGCGACCAACTTGGTCTTCTTCAGAGGACTACAGCATTACAGACGGATCACAATTCTTATTCGTAGTGAGAGGGAACCCGCCAAGGTATGAGCGTCATGTTTTCCCTTTGGCTAACGATTTAATTATTAGGACACTTGCTGCTTTCGAGAGGCATTTAAATCCGTCTCTGTCGTTGTTGTTCTTGTTGGCGGCGATATGTGCAGCTTCCACAGTTTTTCTCATTTTCTTCTCAAATCCCTCGTGTAGAATTTCTGCGTTGTTCCAATCAGGTAGATGTCCACATTTGTCCAGGTGACGAACCAGGGAGTTAGATGTTCTATGAGCCCTGAGATCGTTTTTTGTGCTCATTCCCATGCAGGAAAGGAGAAGACGAGGAGAAATCCCTTCGGGCTGCGTTTTTTTTTTTTTCTCATACATGCTTCCTCATCCCCCATCCCCCATCCCCCACCCACTCCCCCTCATGCATCACAGCATCATCTATACACAACCCCTCTCCATTCACCCTTATCTTCTGTCCTCTCCCGTCCTTCCTCCACAGACATTCCTCTCTTTTGTAATGCCCCTTTCACCCCATCCATCCATCTCATCCTAAGACGCCCCCTCATATTCACTCCTTCCACCTCTACATTCCACACTTCTTTTACTAATCTTTTTTCACTCATTCTTTCCATGTGTCCAAGCCATCCAATACTCTTTCATCAACCCTATCTCCCAGTTCCTTTTCCACCCCTGTTCTCCTCCTCACCTCCTCATTTCTCAATCTATCTAGCCTAGTAACCCCTATCATACTTCTCAGACATTTCATTCAGATGTAGTAGTACATGAGTAAAATAAAACTTAGACCCACTCTCGGAGAAAGATAAGCTGAGATATAGAGTAAAACGTACACTTCGACAATTGAATGTGATCCTCTTCAGGAGGCACATACATAGAATAGAAAGACAAGAACATATATATAGAAGGAAATACTACAAAAGGGAACTAGAAAGCCTCAATTCACGTGTCTTTGATGGGGTTGGAGCTTTTGTTCCTTGGAGACAAGTTTGGTTACTGCCAAGTTAGAAATAGCATCTGCTGACCATTGACCTTTTGACGTGTTGAAATGAGGAAATTGTTTAATAAATAAAGATTCAAACATCTTTTCTTTTAAAACTACAGTTTGAAAGATATACTGTAGCTACATTCTTCCATTCTATTCGGTGATCTAAGACACTTAAATGGAGGAATACAGTTGAGTTTTCTTGTCTGTATTTTACAGATTTTTTATGCTCCTATATTTTTGTGGGTAGGTCACGTCCCGTTTGTCCCCAGTATATTTCGTCACAATTAAGACATGTAAACTTATACACTCCGGGATTGTCATTCTTAGGAGTTCTGTGATGGACATTTACCCCTTTTCTATGAATGCTATTTTGGTAACTGAATATGATTTTAATTTGATTACTAGATAGTAATTTTGAAGCGGCGTAGATGGAATCGTTATATGGGAGCTTAATATTTGATTTATCCCGGACAAGTTTAGTACTAGAGTTTGATGTACTATAATAACTGGCTTTGGCTTTGCTGAGGGCTTTTGTCAAAAACCAATCCGGGTAACCTATTCTAAGTAATAGAGTGCGTACTAATTCAATTTCTGAGTTGAGAAATTCGGGCTACAGATATTGAAAGCTCTTAGATAAAAACTCGAAGCAACACGGTATTTTATATCATATGGATGATTACTAAAAAAGTGTAAATAGCTGCTCGTATGAGTAGGCTTCCTGAAAACCAAAAACGACAAACAGTCTGGACATCTGATCACTAATGTGTCTAGAAAGGGTATTCTCCCTTCAATTTCCCATTCTACTTTAAATTTAATGTTATGTGCTAAGTTATTGAGCTTATCAAGAAAAACATGAGAAGTGCACCATTTGCCATCACACACACACACACACACACACACACACACACACACACACACACACACACACACACACACACACACACACACACACACACACACACACACACACACACACACACACACACACACACACACATATATATATATATATATATATATATATATATATATATATATATATATATATATATATATATCTATATGTATGTATGTATGTATATATATATATACATATACACACACACACAATCACACATACACACACACACACACATATATATATATATATATATGTATATATATATATATATATATATATATATGTGTGTGTGTGTGTGGGTGTGTGTATGTGTGTGTGTGTGTGTGTGTATTGTAGATTTGTAGTTAGTTATCTGTATTGGTTATCGGTGAGGCAAACCTAAAAAGGTGTGCTTCGCTTTAATGCTTCAGCCTATTCTCGTTTACAAATAAAAGCAACCTCCGAGGAAGACTCGGGGGTTGCCAGATTCTAACTTATACAGTTACAAGTAGCCTGTTGTCACAATGATACACGATTTCCTTAACCTAATATGTACAATGCATGGACTGCGTCTGGACTCTCAGTATCTATGTATGGAATATATGTACGTAATATTTTACAAAGGATAGAGACATACAGACCAAAATGTGTGATAAGAAATAAAATGATAATGCAAGCTCATCTGGAAAGGTTGACAATGATGACAGGAGCCGCATCTATTTTTGCCGTAGGTCTTGTGCGTTTTCCCGAAACGCTGGTGCCTCTGGTCACTGTTCAGGTCCGGGGACGATGGGAATGTTCCTTATATATATTTGTATGCTCGAATACATACACATACATGAAATTTTGCGTTCAACCCATCTCCACTATGGTAGTACAATTGGAAGTACATTGTAGTTGTTAAAATTTATCTCTAATCACTGGGACCCATTCAGTGTTGTACAAATACTTTCCCGCGTTCGTATACTTCCAATTGTACTATCATAGTGGAGATGGGTTGAACGCAAAATTTCATGTTTGTGTATGTACTCGAGCATACAAATATATATATAAGGAATATGGCGCTTGACTTATATCTCTCTTGATAGCGTAGTTGGTATGTCACTGCGTCACTTGTCATGTGATAGCTGAGTTCGAGTCCTCGGCAGTACCACATTTCAATTTCTGGTTGTGGCCTCCATTGGGTCTTCCGATGTTGATGGCTTAGAATTAAAGTGCATTGTGGTTGTTAAAATGTATCTCTAATCACTAGGGCCCATTCAGTGTTGTACAAATACTTTCCCGTGTTTGTATACTTACAATTGTACTATCATTGTAGACATGGGTTGAACGCAAAATTTCATGTATGTGTATGTACTCGAGTATACAAATATATATAAGGAATATTGCGTTTGACTTATATATCTCTTGATAGCGTAGTTGGTATGTCACTGCGTCACTTGTCATGTGATAGCTGAGTTTGAGTCTTCGGCAGCACCACATTTCAATTTCTGGTTGTGGCCTCCATTGGGTCTTCCGATGTTGATGGCTTAGAATTAAAGTGCATTGTGGTTGTTAAAATGTATCTCTAATCACTGGGACCCATTCGGTGTTGTACACACACACACACACACACACACACACACACACACACACACACACACACACACACACACACACACACACACACACACACACACACACACACACACACACACACACACATATATATATATATATATATATATATATATATATATATATGTCTGTGTGAGTGTGTGCGCGCGCGCGTGTGTGTGTGTAGAAGTTGTAGAGTTGTAGGCTATTTCTGCATTGGTGAATCTGGGAGTATTCTTTACTTTAATTTTCTAGACTGCTCTCTCGTCTACAAATACAAGGCATACCAAATTTATTAAGAATGCTAGGAAGATTGATTAAATTTTCATATTTTACCATTTTTAGGCGTAAATATTCACCGATATGGAAGATATTTTAAATTTGAAGTTTACAGGAAGCCAACCAATGTCCTTTCGTACATTCATTTTTACTCTTATCACAGTCAAAACACCAAGTTGTCACTTTTTTCCTCAATATTCCTAAGAGCTTATAGAATATGTTCCCCTGTGTTTTTGGATCAAGAATTAAGATTTATTTATGACATTGGAGAAAATCTAAAATATTCAAAACATCTGATTGATAAGACAAAAATCAAAGCTAGGAAATATTTTCTTAATACTTAGCAGGTCAAAACAATTCAATTATAAAGATATGTTAACAATTCCGTACCATGAAAATTTAATCAATCTTCCTAACATTTTTGATAAATTTGGTATCCAGGTAGTATATAAAAACAATAATAATATTAAGAACTTGTTAATTAAAAATTCACTAAGATGAAAAGAAGGCTGTATTTATAGCATACCATGTAAAAACTGTGATTTAATTCACATAGGCCAAACAGGGAAAGGTTTAAAGAAAAGAATAATTCAACATAAATATAGTATTAGAACGGGGCAAGTGTCAAGTGGATTATTTGTCCAACAAAGGGATCATGAACATAATATTGATTGGGGAAATTTAAAAGTAATTACTTCTTGTAATAATATTGTAGAAAGAAATATTATTGAATCTTGTTACATAAAAAGAAATTTTGAAAACAATATGAACTTGAATTTGGGTTTATGTAAATTGGACAATTTTATTATTGACAAGATTATGTGCAATAGTTTGTAACATGGGACCTTTCGAAATATCCCCTGTCTTCTCATGTATATATTGTTTCTTTCTGTATTGCTTTTCTGTACCTTTGAAAATGTCTTAATAGACGAAAAAGTTCGGTATATGTTTTTTTCAATTTCACGGTGGTTTCTACAAAATTAGTTTATCACGTGTGTTTTGTAATTTCTTTGCGTATACATACATACATACATACATACATACATACATACATACATACATACATACATACATACACACACACACACACACACACACACACACACACACACACACACACACACACACAGAGATATATATATATATATATATATATATATATATATATATATATATATATATATATATATACAAGCCGCCGGCTTCGCCGGAGGCTTGGCTACGTAAACAGCGGCCCACGGCCGCAGCTTTCTGCGCTCTAATCCCTCGTTTTCCCCTTCGGCCTCGGCCTCGGGGCGGAACCCCAACACGGGATCCCCAGCACGAAGAAGAATGCGAAGAAGAACGCGAAGAGGAACGCGAAGAAGAACGCGAAGAAGAAGAACGCGAAGAAGAACACGAAGTAGAATGCGAAGAAGAACGCGAAGAACGCCAGGAAGAAGAACGCGAAGAAGAAGAAGAACGAGAAGAAGAAGAACTAGAAGAAGAACGCGAAGAAGAATGCGAAGAAGAACGTGAAGAAGAACGCGAAGAATAACGCGAAGAAGAACGCGAGGAAGAAGAAGAAGAAGAAGAAGAAGAAGAAGAAGAAGAAGAAGAAGAAGAAGAAAAGAAGAAGAAGAAGAAGAAGAAGAAGAAGAAGAAGAAGAAGACGAAGAAGAAGAAGAAGAAGAAGAAGAAGAAGAAGAAGAAGAAGCAGAAGAAGAACGCGAAGAAGAAGAAGAAGAAGAAGAAGAAGAAGAAGAAGAAGAAGAAGAAGAAGAAGAAGAAGAAGAAGAAGAAGAAGAAGAAGAAGAGGAAGAAGAAGAATACCACCTGACCCCGACTTACCCAAGCGCTTTTTCAAGAATATTTTTAGGACAAAGAGTCACCGAAATAACACCTGTCCCCGACTTCCACAGGGTTTTTTTAGAAGAATATTTTTATTTAGACTTAGATATATATATATATATATATATATATATATATATATATATATGTATTAATTGGACTAATGCTTCCTCTATTTTTTCTTGTGATTCATTTGTCAATAGAAACATTATGAAAAGTAGTATCATAAAATAATCTGAAGGTCCTAATCCTTAATATCAGTAGTGCCATTTATAAATTAGAATAATTCATCATCAACAAAATTTGTAATCAGGTAATAAGTGACCAAAAGTAATTAGGTGATTTGTGTTGTTCTTTGATTTTTATTCTTTTTCATTTGTGGCATTTTGTGCATTGCCAGTTCCTTTTGAAGTGCTTAGTCTCTTGTCTTATGAACTTTATTGTACTACTAATTTCATCTGTATTCCCCTATAAATGTGAATAACACCAAAGCGCTTGGGAATTACTGTTTCTTTCCGTTATCCTTTGTGGTTTCCAGCAATATATATGTACTGAAGGTAAGCTAATTTTCTTAACTGGGACCTGATGGAAGTTAATTCGTGTTCTAAAAATTAGGGGCTCCAAATCCTAAAGGCTCGGTGAAAAAGACCCGAAGCTACACTTCTTCTAATGGGATTTGGGTGATGACTAAAGAAATGAAAGTAACTTCCTGAATGGGTGTTCTTTCTGAAAACAGTGAAGGCAAGCTTATTCCCATTCGTCATGATTAAGGTGTCATGATGAATGGGAATGAGCTTGCCTTCACTGTTTTCAGAAGGAATACCCATTCAGGAAGATACTTTCATTTCTTTAGTCATCACCCAGATCACATTAAAAGAAGTGTAGTTTCGGGTCTTTTTCTCCGAGCCTTTAAAGAAATTAGCTTACCCTCAGTGGTTCCTGGATAAAGCCCTCAGCCATGCCAGAACTAGATTTTTCAATCCCCCTTCCACTAAACCAAAAGAGAGACAAAATCCCTTTGTCATCCTCTTTTCAGAGTCAATTAGTTATTTGTCCAAATTTCTTCCCAAAGAGAAGGTAATTTTAATTCATAATTACCCTTACAGTATTAATAAAAAAAGTTGTTAATGTTCACCAGAGGTTGAGAGATCATATCCCAGGTGTTTACACCCTTCCATGTAAAGATTGCGACCTTTCATACATAGGCGAAACTGGGAGAGACTTGAGGACAAGATTGAATGAACACAAGAGGTCGATCAAGTAGGGCCAAGAAAATTCAGCCGTGTTTCAACACGTAAATAAATTTAATCACCGGATGGACTGGGAGAAATCCGACCTTATTTACAAATCAGGTTGTGGATTCAGAAGGAAAATGGTGGAATCCACATTAATTGAATATTTGCCCACGATGAATATTTCCAAGGGCAAATGGACCCCAGATATAATATCAGGATTATTCATCACCAAACAAATTGTCAACAAGTTTTCTCCCCCTCCCTCTGACCCGACTTCATGTTATCCGCCGGTCACATATATGGATGGGGTAGTGACATTTATTCTCTTACAAGTTCCCTTTCTTTTGTAAGAGGTTGCTATTTAAGATAGCATCCTCCTTCCACTTTGTACTATTGAAGAGGATTGCAGTTAGCAATCGAAATATACTCGTATATTTTTCGCTTACTCAACTCTTTCTTTCGTCCGACTGTGGTCTTAGTTATGATATATACTATACTCGTATATATATATATATATATATATATATATATATATATATCTATATATATATATATATATACATACATATAATATATATATATATATATATATATATATATATACATACATATATGACTGAGAGAGAGAGAGAGAGAGAGAGAGAGAGAGAGGGAGAGAGAGAGAGAGAGAGAGAGAGAGAGAGAGAGAGAGGGAGAGAAGAGGGGGAGGGGGGGGAGGGGGGGGGTGGAGTGGGGAGGGGGGGGGGAGGGGGAGGGGAGGGGGGGAGGGAGAGGGAGAGGGAGAGAGAGTAAAGAAAAACAATCTTCATCTTATCTATGGTATGGATAGTCTGCCCATAACACTGGGATCAGCGTGGAAAGAAAGACTTGCCACCCACGCCTACATCTCTCACAGCGCCTACCATCCAAGCAAGGTAACATCTTTCCCATTGGCGACATAATCCGCATGATAGAGTCGCAGATTTGGGGAGTAAAAAGGTTGAAAAAATTAACGAGAAAAGAGGAGGAAAATTGTAAAAAGACAAATAAATGAAATGGTTTTCTGTCACCGTCAATAGGATAGATGTGACGCTGGTGTTCATCTCCAGGTTTAGTGACGGACCGCCCGTTGGACCGCCCGTCGGACCGCCCGCCAAACCGCCCGCCAAACCGCCCGTCGGACCGCTCACCCACCAACGGGCCGAACTAATGAAGGTAGGAAGAAATGGCCGATGACTATTGATAGGTTTCAGGACGGTCGGGGGCAAACAGCGGAAGAGGAAGGTGGGAAGGAGGAGAGATGGAAGGAAGAAGGCGGTAAGGAGGATGGATAAAAGGAAGAAGGCGGGAAGTATGAAGGACGGAAGGAAGAAGTCGGAAGTAGGAAGCTGGGAAGGAGTAAGGACAGAAAGAAGAAAGTGGAAGGAGGAAGATGGTAAGAAGGAATACAGGAGGGTAAAAGGAGGGAAGGGGTAAGGTGAGTAGGAGTAGGTATGGGGAGGATGAGTGTCAAAGGGCACGCGGAAGGAGGAAGATGAAGACAAAAGAAAAGTAAGAGAGAAAAGGTGACAGGGTAATGAATCAAAAAGGGAAAGAGAGTGGCGGCCGAGGTGAAACCGATGGAAAACAGAAGAAATGGTGTGTGTGTGTGCATGTGTGTGTTCATGTGTGTGTGCGCGCGCGCGTGTGTGTGTGTGTATGT
>NC_134790.1:39326336-39328836 GCF_046742065.1 Oratosquilla oratoria | reverse complement strand
CTCTTGAGTGCACGAAAGAGAAATACATACTACGACGGGGTCTCATCTTTCTTCATTACGTTTTGATTATTTCCCTTTGTCCTCGTCGCTGCATACCACTCTCCTGAAACGACCTCATTAACTCTATCGTTGAGACCTCTTAGTAGCAGCCAACACGACAAACAGCGTCTGCATCGAGAGAAGAACGGGGCCGGCCCTCCCCCTGTCACTGTCACTACTGCCTTTCTCCGCAAGTCAACAACTCAGGAAAAAAAAGGGAGAAGGAGGAGGAAGAGGAAGTGGAGGAGCGAGAGGAGGAGGAGGAAGAGGTGGAGGAGGAGGTCTCAGGGTACAGAGGGGCGGGGGAGGAGGTGGGTAAGGGGTTCTGGTGATCCACTTACGTTCAACGAGGAGTCGTTAATTGGGCCGAAGAGGACCGACGGTGGGAGTCAAGTTGAGTGTCTGGCAAGTGTCGTTTCTGCAATTCCTGCAGCCCTTCAATCAGGCGGAGGATTTACAAGGACCTAGTAACTTGTCCAGCACACAACCTGACAGTCTCATCCCGTTCTAGGGTCTACTCCCCAGTTGCCGAAAGATGCTCAAAAACAGTGAAGAAGAGATCTCTCCCTGCACTGGAAAACTAATCCTGGGGACGCTTTCCATAAAGGTCACTTTCCTCTGTCTGCGAAAGTCACCCCGACATTAGTCTTGTCCCGAGATAGATAACCCACCACTGGGTGACCGACGCGACAGTAGCTCTTGTGTGATAGGACCAGATAATCAAGATATTAGAATTAATTAGAAATAATGCCCCCATGGCCCCAACGGCCGACTGGCTTAAAGGCCAAAGTCGCCGATCCGTCCCTCTTGTAATCCACTCCAGACAAAGCTCTACTGCATGTATGGAGCAGGTTCGAATGTCCGTTACCTCGTTAATGAGGAGGCTGTCGAGGTCGAATATCAATATTAGTGGTGCCATCACGACGGCCGGTCATCATTACAAACGAGGCCTCCGCGCAGTGGAGGCTGCCACGTATACTATATTCTGGCGGCCGATGGATTATTTCATTCAATTAAGGGGAGGGAAGGGGAGCCACAGTTTACCCTAAAGTGATGGAAAGTATCTTTCCGAAGAGCAAAATCAGTAAGCAGCAGACGAGGAAGAAGAAAAAAAAAAAAAAGACAAAGCTACGACACACTAGACGGAGATGTAGAAACAGCGGCGCTCTGCTCATACACACAAACATCCGAGTACCGTCATCTTGTGTCTTGCTTCTGGCTACCTCCTGACGATTCTATTCAGCTGAGGGAAAAACTCTCACACACCTTCTGAGAGGGCTGAACGAGTGGGCATGGATAGGGTAAGGAAGCATAAGTCACAGCACCGGCCATGAACACCACAAAGGGAAAGAAAAGGACATAAACCACATCGTCCCTACGATTCCATGTGTCCGTTGCTTGTAATACTGCAGTTGTGGGCGCGTGCGTCTGTGCCAACGTGTAGTACATATCCACATACCTACAAGCAGGCACACGCCCAAGGATGCACCCTTCCTGTCCCTTCCCTTCCCTACCCTGAGTCAGCTGCCCTGCCGGCGACGACTTCGTAGGCAAGGACCGTACCCGGTGGTCTCTTCTCTTCTCTTCTCTTCTCTTCTCTTCTCTTCTCTTCTCTCTCTCTCTCTCTCTCTCTCTCTCTCTCTCTCTCACACACACACACACACACACACACACACACACACACACACACACACTTCTCTCTCACTTCTCTCTCCTCTCTCTCTGTCTGTCTCTCTCTCTCTCTCTCTCTCTCTCTCTCTCTCTCTCTCTCTCTCTCTCTCTCTCTCTCTCTCTCTCTCTCTCTCTCTCTCTCTCTCTCTCTCTCTCTCTCTCTCTCTCTCTCTCTCTCTCTCTCTCTCTCTCTCTCTCTCTCTCTCTCTCTCTCTCTCTCTCTCTCTCTCTCTCTCTCTCTCTCTCTCTCTCTCTCTCTCTCTCTCTCTCTCTCTCTCTCTCTCTCTCTCTCATACTTCCCTTCCTATCCTTCTTCCTTCCCTTCCACTCTCTCTCTCTCTCTCTCTCTCTCTCTCTCTCTCTCTCTCTCTCTCTCTCTCTCTCTCTCTCTCTCTCTCTCTCTCTCTCTCTCTCTCTCTCTCTCTCTCTCTCTCTCTCTCTCTCTCTCTCTCTCTCTCTCTCTCTCTCTCTCTCTCTCTCTCTCTCTCTCTCTCTCTCTCTCTCTCTCTCTCTCTCCCACACTTCCCCTCCTATCCTTCTTCCCTTCCTCATCCTCACTCTCCTTCTCTTCCTACTCTTCCTGTTCCTTCTACTGCTCCTCTTCCCTCTCCTTCTCCCCTTCTTCTCCCCCTCCTATTCTCTCTCCTTCCCACTTATTCCTTTCTCTCCTCCCCCTACTCCCCCTCCTCCTCCACCTCCTCCTTCTCACCCTCCTATTCCCTCTCCTTTCCATCTTATTTTCCTTTTCTTCTTCTCGACCTTCTCCTCTTCCTCCTCCACTCTTATTTCT
>NC_134790.1:39296336-39308836 GCF_046742065.1 Oratosquilla oratoria | reverse complement strand
TGTAACCTAATGGCTTCTTCACAAAATATATACGAGGTATGTACACTCGCGCAAGCGTACGCATGTGTATATACATACATACATGCATGCACACATACACGCATTCATACATACAAATATACGTAGCTACATACATACATACATACATACATACATACATACATACATACATACATACATACATACATACACACATACATACATATATACATACATATATGCATACATACATGTATACATACATGTATACATACATACATACATACAAACATACAAACATACATTCATACATACATACATACATACATACATACATACATACATACATACATACATACATACATACATACATACATACATACATACATACATACATACATACATACATATTATACATATAGATAAAGAGGCGGACAGATAAAAGCACATGTTTTCAAACTTAATGGAATTCTTCAGAGGTCACACACATGCAGTGAGAGAGGAGGGAGAGAGACAGGAGTGAGAGTGAGACCCGGGCGTGACACTGAATACGAAATCAGGCAAAGGCAAGAAGAGAAGGAGGAGGAGGAGGAGGAGGAGGAGGAAGAGGAATGAGAAGATGAACCCGAGCCGGAGAAAAAGAAAGATGGAATGAGATGCGCCTCTACAATGCGAAACGAGGAGTAGGAGCAGAGACCACGAGTAAATAAAGTTCTGGTAGTGGATGTGGTGTTGGTTAAAGGGATGACAGTGACATCAGTGGTGGTGATGATGGATGTGGTGATGATGATGATGGTGGTGACAATTACTGAGGTGGAGCTACTGCGTGTTGCTGTGGTGGTAATGATAATGGTAGCGTTTCTGGTGACATTCAATGTGATGACAGTGGAGTCAGTGTTCACTTTAGATACGGAGATGGTGATGATAGTAGGATTACATGGTTTTCTGTTGGTAGCGATGGTGGCAGCGGTGAAGATGGTGTTTGTTTATGGTTGAGGTGATACTGATGGCTGTGGTGATAAAAATAGTAGCGATGGAAGTGGTGATGGGGGCAGTGAGGGTAGGGGTCGAGTAAGCTTTGATACTGATGATGGTGGAAATGAAAATACTGCTGTCGCTGCAGGTCGTGGTAATGGTGGTAGGAGGGGTGGCGGTGATGTGACGAGCGGTTGTGCTTGTGGTGGTGATGATCTCGTGTATAGATGAGGACACAAATGGAATCCTGCGTAAGATCGAGAAGAAAAGTAAATAAATAAAGAGCAAAGAAAAGTGGAGAATTTTAAACTGATCCTCTTTACTCTCTAGGACGAGGGTAACCGCGCCTGTAGCAGGAGGAAAAGCGTCGCGACATAAAAGAAAGTGTGAGAGAGTGTGTGAGAGAGAGTGTGTGAGAGAGTGAGTGAAAAAGAGAGAGAGAGAGAAGGGGGAGAGGGAGAGAAAAGGGGAGAGAGAGAGAGAGAGAGAGAGAGAGAGAGAGAGAGAGAGAGAGAGAGAGAGAGAGAGAGAGAGAGAGAGAGAGAGAGAGAGAGAGAGAGAGAGAGAGAGAGAGAGATTGAGAGTGAATGAGTGAGTGAGTGAGTGAGTGAGTGAGTGAGTGTGTTTGTGACCCTACGTGACACCGGGAAAAAATTCCAAAATACCGAGTTCGCCTTCATAGCCACGATTCCCTGTGCCTTCATCTAACACTAAAACGCATTAAGACAGACGAAGTGCAACTCTAAAACCGTATTCAAGAAAATAAACCTCATCGGAATAGAGAATACAACCCGAATATGAAGTCATTAGCCGCTCATGTTTAACGAAGGAACAGAACCCGGGAGGTCGACCTAATTGCATTGACTGCAAGGGTGACCACCGCCAACAAATCGTCTTAGGGAAGATCGCTTGGCTCTTCCTAAACAAGTCGACTGAAATAAAACACGAAAAGGCTTCGTATGACGGTGCCTCTTACTCGTTCACCAATTTTCACGAAGGTCGACTGCAGGAGTCATGAACCATGGTGCATGGCTGTGCTTTCTTTGTTTACGCCGCAGGGAACGGCCTGATGAAGTGTGGCAACACTGTTTGTTTGCCTCGCGGTGACGGGACGCCATTGGAAACGGGCACCAGAGCCGTGTTTGTTTACTTCGGACTAGAAACGACCAAAATGGCTGGAGAGGAAGGGGAGTAATATACGAGTGGGCGACTGCCAATTCAATTTACTACTGCTACTACATTCTAAATAAAACACAGTCGTTCCATACATCAAGAACGCGACTGTGAGTTCTGTCCTTTAGAAACCAAGGTGGACCAACGAAGATTGCGCACCTGTGAATGGTTCTACGAGATCGACGTCGGAAAGAATCATCTCCCTATCACACGTCGTCAAAATCAGGTCAATCCCCTTAACCTCCATCTGGAGTTGGACTGCTACCTGGTCTCCGGATCAGACCCGAAATACCCGTCTAACAGCTTCAACTGTATTCCCTCCACCTTCTCACATGAGAGATGTCAACCGGCGATTGCTCACTTTCGCCCACTGCAGTCCCATACTTACTCAACAGTTCAAAGCTTCTCCAAGGAAGGTGTATCGGAGGCTCCAAGGACCGTTGCCAGCCTCTGTGTGATCGTCACTGTAGTGAGAGGATTAAAAATCTCTCGATTAATTGCCTTGAAATTGTAACGCGGAGCGCTTTGCCGATCTTATTCTTGAGAACACCAGAGAAGATTCCACTCTACAGAAGGATGGGAAATGGGGCACAGGAACTCGAAACATCAAATACACAAAGCTGGTCCTTGTATCAAGGTGGTCCTTGTGGGAGAGAGGTCGATCACAAAGGCGTTAATTACACTGAGGGTGTACATGTAAAAAAGGTGGACTTTGCACATTGTTTTTGTGCAAAGGTGTTCCTTGAACAAAGTTGGTCTTTGTACTCAGTTCTTGTGCAAAGGTGGTTCACATTAGTGGTTTGAACTGTGCGGAAACTGCGGCGGTAACGCATAGTCAAGGAAAAACTGCGCGGTTGTGTGTGAACACCTCCATTGACTTACATTGTAACTGAACCAGCAGCGGTTGAAACCGCTAGTGTGAACAGGGCTTAAAGACGAGCCATGAGCAAACGTAGGTCTTGAACACGGAAGGTCCTCCGAGGAACACAAGGATAATCTGGTCGCGGGAAACGGGGTCCGAGAAATATGGAGGAATAAACGTCAAGTCGAAATTGGGGATGTTATTGCCGACTTCGGCTCTCATATTAAAGTAGAGGGGGTTGGGGGATGGGCGAGGTTGGGGAGGAGGGAGGAACTGAACAAGAACGTTAAATGTGGAGGAGAGGGGAGGGGAGGGGAGGGGAGGGGAGGGAAGGAGAGGGGAGGGGAGGGGAGGGGAGCAAGCCTGTGAGGCAAAATGAGGGAAGGGGACAGGAGAGGAGCGAACGGAGCGGAAGGAAAAAAGAAGGAAGGGGAGGTGAGGGGAAGAGAGCGAAAAAGGGGAATAAGAGAAGGGAGGGAGGGAAGGGGAGGGGACTGGGGAGAGAACAGGAAGGAAGGAGGGGTAAGTAGAGAAGAGGAAATTTGGGAAACAAAAGAGAGAGGCGGGGGAGGGGCGGGAAAGGGAGAAGAGTGAAGGGTAGGTGAGGAGAGTAGAGTGTAGCAGAGGGGAATACGAGGACAGGTAAGGAGAAGGGCGTGTGGGGATGGGAGAGGTAGGAAAGTGAGTAACAAAGAAGGAAAGGTAAGGAGGAGGGCAAGGGAGGGGAGGAGAAGACAAAACAAGACAAAGAAGGGAAGGGAGAAAAAGTTAAATGACACTTTGACACAAAAATGAAGCCAAATACTCTTTGTAAAAACATGAAAACAAAAGGAGAGGATATACTCTACGATTACATAGTCATTAAAGTGGAACTGCATGCTGTCGGGGTTGTTAGTGCTTTGAACAAACATGTCGTTGCAAAAAAAATCTCTAAATTATACATCATGCCATCATAATTCGAATATCAGGATTCATATGCTCATGGATATGAACATTACACACACACACACACACACACACACACACACACACACACACACACACACACACACACACACACACACACACACACACACACACACACACACACACACACACACACACACACACACACACACACACACACACACACACACATACACATACACACGGCAAGCCCAGATTAAGCTACCGCAATAGATACAGAAGCCGTATCGCTCTCCAGGGGATAGGCCGGGCATGCAGTGGACTATTTAGTCTGAATTTACAGTTCCGCTCGCTACTGCATTATTCCCATAGTGAGCTCTCCATGTACATATGTACACACACAAACACACACACACACAAACAAACACACACACACACACACACACACACACACACACACACACACACACACACACACACACACACACACACACACACACACACACACACACACAGACATACACACACATACACACATGTACACACGCATACACACACACATACACATATACACATACACACACACACACTTACACACACACACATACACACACACAGACATACACACACATACACACATGTACACACGCATACACATACACACACACATACACACATACACATACACACATACACATACACACACACATACTTACACACACACACACACACACACACACACACACACACACACACACACACACACACACACACACACACACACACACACACATACATACGCACACATGCACTCACACACACACACACACAGGCACACACAGACACACACAACCACACACACATACACACACGCACACATATACACACAGACACACACAACCACACACACATACACACACGCACACATACACATGCATACATACATACATACATACATACATACATACATACATACATACATACATACATACATACATACATACATACATACATACATACATACATACATACATACATACATACATACATACATACATACATACATACATACATACATACATACATACATATGGATTGTTAACCTTGCTCTAGCTTTGGATGTAACCGGCTGCCTTGCCTTTGTCCCTTCGCGGTCGCAACACATGACTGGATTGTCACCGATAACTCAGCAGCACTTTTCCTCTGTGGAACAGTGTCGCTCCGTTGCCGAAAACAGTTGCCGTTCTGGACCCGTGGTGGTTGGTGGGGATTATTGGTCCGACTTTGTGAATGATAGAGTGTGGGATGTTGGAGCACACGGTCATTCAGGCAGATTTATTCAGCTGATGAGACAGCGCTGCAGTGAAAAAGACGATTTAAATTGTCCCCTTTGTCAGAGCGACTCCCTTTACAAGTTTTATTCTGGTTGGTTTCAAGCCATTTCTTTTTATTGGGCGACAGACCTCAACACAGCGAAGTGCTTCAACGTTCAACAAAAAATATGTGCAAATTATTTCTACATTCATATACCCATCAGGAGGGCGGCCGAGTCCAAGCATACTTTTCTTTTCGTCTTTACTTTTAGGCTGGAGGAAAGAATAGAAAGACGTGGGGTGGGGAAAGTTTGAATATCTTGACTTTTTTTATGCAGTGGAGATGCCCGAACTATTCCACCCAGTTCCCGGCTAGCTGGCACACAAACAGAAGATGAATGGACGGCCGGCCGACCGGTAAGAGAGCCCGGACAGACAAGAACTAGTGGCCGGCTGATCGGAAGAAAACATGAAAAAACTGAAGGCCGAACGGTCTAGAAAAACGAAAAGGACTGGAGGCCTACCGTCCGAGAGAGAGAAAAAGAATGGAGGCCGCCCAGTCGACGGGAAAATCAGAAATGACTAAGGCCGGCCGGCCGGGGGAAAATTGGAAATGGCTAAAGGCCAGCCGTCCGAGAAAGCTAAAAGGACAGGAGGCCGGCTGGTTGGGAGAATTATGGGCATCACCTGGGGCGGGGGGGTCTGGCCTGTTGCAGCCAAGTGATTTTATTCAGGGTGCCGCCAAGTTAATATTTTGGTTGCTACCACGTGGGCGACTTCATTGATTAGCTCCATGAAATCACCCACAAGCATTAGCCACAATAGAATTTCAAAAGTTCGCCTCACCACTACAGGGAAGAGTCTAACATTGCCGATTCCTCATCCGAGGCCTCCAGTCAGCTACGGTGGTTTTCTTCAGATGAATAAAATCGTCTGGCGCAAGAGCGCGAGTGTGTTTCTTCCAATCTCAGAATTTTAGCCCACATTGTTACAAATATGCATATGATAGATCAGCAAAATTTAACATGCCACCCCCCCCTTCTCCCTCTTTTTTCTGAGATCGAGAGAAACGACCTCGTCCGTCTTCTTCGTGACGACACTAAAGACATACTTTGCATTCGCGGAGGGTCTCGGCGTTCCTCGAGTCACCGACAGAGGGAATCTTCCCTACGAACTTCCTGACTGTTTCTTTTTTTATGTTGTCCCTCACAACGTCAACAGCTGTGAAGACCTCCCGCACGGAAGATCCAGAACTGGGGGGCCATGACCTCCCAGGTCTTGGCAGGCAGTATAACTCACCAACCAGTAAACTAGCCAGGATGACCCTTCAAAAGATTTGCAGAGTTCGTGGCTACGAGGTTGACGGGCACGTAGGATCCACACAACTTCACCTACTACAGGACAGTGACCAGCGTTTGTTCTTGTCCTGTCATCCCTGATAACCCCTACAATACAACTCTAATATGAAAGCAAGAAAAGACGGAGAGTTTACAAGGTTGGAGAGTCCTCCTATGAATGGGGAGGAACAAATATCTTGGCAATACACAACTGCCCTCTACCTTACCAATTCTTTGTATGTGTGCAGAGGAGGGAGGGGGAGGGAAGGTGAAGGTAGGAGTTAGATTGATTCAGGAAAGTTTTCAGTCCGATGCCTCGTCCATTTTCCCATCGTCTCTAAGGAGACACAGATGCAACAATGTGAATTGTGTGTGTGTGTGTGTGTGTGTGTGTGTGTGTGTGTGTGTGTGTGTGTGTGTGTGTGTGTGTGTGTGTGTGTGTGTGTGTGTGTGTGTGTGTGTGTGTGTGTGTGTGTGTGTGTGTGTGTGTGTGTGTGTGTGTGCATGTGCATGCGAACACGCGTGTGTATATATTTTCAAGTAGGAAGAACGAGTAAGCATAAATAGCAAGAATTTATGTTATTCAAATGGTTATGGAAGTTATGTATGGACAGAAAATATGGGTGAAACTATCAATGAATAAAGCACGTATGGGAGAGAAATAGCAGCGAAACACTTTTCTTGGGGATGAATGGGAGAATACATTGATGGAAATAGAACTTGAGTGTGGGAGCGCCATAGTGTCATTAATGGGCACTAGTGATTACGAATCAATGGTAAATATCTGATGAAGAAAAGAGGACGATAGGGGAAATGGTGCAAATCAAAATTAAATGTTTTGGTGGAGGTGTAGAGGAGACGGGTGGTGAAGATGAGGAAAGGTGATAGGGACTGCGTTGCGTGAAAAAAAGTAACTGATAAAAACTTTGCTGGAGTGCTTGGACAAGTCTAAATGAGGGAGAAAAGTCGGCGAAGGACAGCTGAAGGAGACTGAGTTGGGGAAACGGGTGAGGGAGAAATGTTACAACATAGATCAATATACGATGGTGAGAGTGTCCGGTGATGGAGAAGTTGGGTGGGGTGGGGTGGGTTCGAGAAAAAGGAGGATCCTGAATTGGGAAGATTGGGTGGGGAGGTTGGCGGGGAGGAAGCGACGGTGGTAAATAGGCGTTCAAGAATAAGTGTTGGAGACCATGGGTAGAGCGTGTGGGCAAAACACGGAAGCCAGTCGGCACTCCCCATCAATCACCTTTTTGTTAGCCTTTCACTCGAACCCCACCACCCCATCTTGCAACCACCACCACCATACTAGGCGTCCAGCCGCCCCAGCAGTACCATTTCTTTTGGGGTATCACTTCATAACGTCACCACTAAGGTTGAGTCATCATAATATCTTTTTATATTTTTTCCAGCGTATGGTTTTACCATTTCGTCATCATAAGGCTAGTAGATGTTGCCTTGTACCTTCGGTCTGGAGTAAAGAGGAAAACAGGAAAGTAGAAAGTGAGATGTTCTATACATTCCATTCGAACTAAGAGATTAAACTCCTCCACTTCATCCATATTTTTCCTTTTGGGTGCATGTCATTGGTGGGTGATGAGTGTGGTGTAGGGGTGGGGGTGGGGGGAGGAGGACGGAAGAGCCGAGAATGATTCTCGGTTTTCTCCACGCCAAGCATCCAGAACCCAGAACCAGCGTGTGTAGAGGAGGAGGGTTCTAATTAGCTACGTAGCTCGTATTTACAAATGGAGCAGGTGCATCACTGGCTTTTGCTCTCTACGAGTCGTGACATTTACAGGACATATCACAACTCGTCGTCATAAATTACGCCAATTTACAAGGTAATTTGACTAGAGCATAGCAAAGTTTTACCCTCGATTGGACAACGATTTGTGATGTTTACTAAAATCGTCCCATGACGTTTCGGCTGATTATTACAAAGTTAATTCGTTCGGCAGCGAGCGGCCATTAGCGGGGGGTGATTATGTTAATGATTGTCGTGTTGATTCAGTGCCGGCGGTCCACGGTTTACGCCGAGGTCCGAAGCGGCCGCTCAACAAATCCGGGGTGGAGGGGTCGGGGCTTCGGGGTGTGGTGTGTGTGTGTGGGTGGGGGGGGGGGGGGGAGGGGGGGGTCAGGGAGGGAGGAGCGTGATTGTTCCATAATGCCGGGGATTTTTAGGCCCCCAGCTAATGTGGAGGTGGGATTGGGGAAGTGGGTGGTGATAGCAATAGTGGGGGTGGGAATGGGTTGGTGGTACGGGTTGTGGTGTTAAGGGTGGTGGTAGGTATTGGGGTGGTGCCAGGGGTGGTGGTGGTAGGGGTAGTGGTGGTGGTGGAGGTTATGGTGGTGGTGATGTTTTCGGTGGTGATGGTGATGTTCTTGTTGTTGATGGTCATCGTCATCATTCTCATGTTGTTTTTGTTGTTGTTGTTATTATTGTTGTTATTGTTATTGTTGTTGATGATGATGATGATGATGATGATGATGATGATGATGATGATGATGATGATGATGATGATGATGATGATGATGATGATGATGATGACGACGACAATGATGATGACGATGACGCTGACGCTGACGATGACGATGACGATGTCGATGACGATGCGATGGCGATTACGATGTCGATGACGATGACGATGGCGATGACGATGGCGATGGCGATGACGATGACGATGACGATGACGATGACGATGACGATGACGATGACGATGACGATGACGATGACGATGACGATGACGATGACGATGACGATGACGATGACGATAAAGACAACACTGACGGCGATAAAGGCGATGACGACGGCGACTACTACTACTACTACTACTACTACTACTACTACTACTACTACTACTACTACTACTACTACTACTACTACTACTACTACTACTACTATTACTATTACTACTACTACTACTACTACTACTACTACTACTACTACTACTACTACTACTACTACTACTACTACTACTACTACTATTACTACTACTACTACAACCTTGACTACGGTCACGATGATTTGGTTCCGATGTTCACGACAGACGACCTGAACGACTTATTCTCCAACTTTGAGGAGGTGGGTGGGTGGGTGGGTGAAGGCAATGGCACAGAAGGAATCCGTGTGGCCACCACCGTTCGCCCGGACCGCACTTTCCAGAAGAGCTCTTTTCCGTCTAATTAGCTTTTACGAGGGAAAATGTAAGGCGATTACTTAAAAGTCGGGAGGAGGGGGAAGATTTTAAATGCCTACCAGGTTTCACCACAATATTTTCGGAGAAACTTTAAAAATATGGTCATTCGTTGGTAAAGAGCCGACACAGCTGATGGACTGAGCAAGACAGGCCTTTGAAGCGGCAAAGGAAACGATTCTGTTGGACCAGTTTTCGGAAGGAATTGCTTCAGTTGTTAGGATGTATTTTGGCAAGAGAAGATCTTGCACAATTATCGAACAGCTATTCGTTGGAGGCTCGAGCGACGAAAAAAGAATGGTGGATAACAGTAGACAGGTAAGAAAGGAGTCTGGTAACGAGAGTTGTGTGGTGAAGGCAGGTGGCACGACGGAAACCTGCTTTCAGCGCGGTATACCAGGACACAGGGTCGGCGAAGACAGGCCACCCGGGTGCAAAGGGCGGGCACTCCTACACAAATGTCACATCACGTGCTTTAAAGATAGGAGGACGGGGCATTACTCATCAGATTACACACTGGGAAACGGATGCAGTATGAGTTCGATATGGTGGAATGGAGGTAAAGATATGACTGGGTAGAGGAACAGAGGGAAGGCGAGAGTCGCCGAGAGGAACAAAAGGACAGACGCGCTGCGACGACGGAAGACAGGTGAGTAGAAAGTCAGGAAGCGCGTAGCTGCGGCCGAAGCCGTCACCTTTGCCCTGTGTGTGTTTTGTTTTCAATATTGGAGCCGGTAACAGTCACTACTGGAAATCAGAGAGATCAACACATTTCCGAATACACCACTACAGGTGTGGCTATAAACAGAAGAAAGCAACAGGACCCTCCCCGGGGCACAATATCCAACACAAACAGTACACAATGCAGTTGTTACAACTTGCTTTTAAAATTCATCTGAGGTAAATCTGAGGGAGGGCCCGAGCATCAACTCATAGAAATTCAGGTCGGCACTGGCGCCAGACTGAATATTGAGTGTCATTTATATCGTGTCGGGCGTTGAGCCCAGTGCGGCGCTTGCTTTCTCTCCGCATGAGAATAGGAAGGGAAGGAGAGAGGTGGGAGGAGGGAGGAGTGGTAGAAGGAGGAGGGGAGGAAGACGAACAAACGCCACCTCCAGAATACCAATGGGCCAAACCCTTTCCGACCCTCTTCTGTCACACGATTAACGCTTTAAGTGAGCTAGGGATGGGAAATCGATTTTGTTTTCTCAAAGGTTTCGAACGCCTGAAGTGAGTCTGGTTTCCTGTGAGATACTTGTAACAGGGAGGAAGTCGTCTCGTCTTTATTTTATTATGCGGAACAATTCCTGTCAGTATGGTGTAATAGTCTTGATTTGGAAATGATAAGCTAAGTTTGGTCCAGCTAATTCTAGAAGATCGTATTCATTTAATTAGGGGACCGGGATCGAAAGGGTCAGGCGTTTCTGAAGTATGTCACATGACTGTCGGGCTGCGACTTCATTCAGTTATGGGATGCCCTTCGCGGGTGGCCGAATGACCACGGCACGGGGTGTCCATAACCCCTATCCACTCGCATTCTCAGAAGGATCAAATTGTTTGCGGAACTGTCACCCGCCCGGTCCTCCACCTTGCAGCGGTCGAATAGTTATCAGCGGGAGGGTGACACACACGCACATCCCCTGTGGATGGATCCGAGCACTCTCCCCACCCCCACTCCACACACTCACGGTGTCTGAGGCAAGCGCCGCCTACATGGCAACCGCCAGGACGCAGGCAAGCTTACAACAGCAAAAGGGTTATATTAGACCTCCACTCTCTCATATCAGGTGATCCTTTTCCTTTCCCACGAGCTGCCGCCGTGCCGTCGGGCTCTTCTAGTCACATTTGTGGCATCTACTCTCTTGGTACTGAAAGGGAGATGGATGGTCTGTCTTGGTCAACCCCTTCCGTACCGGGTGGCACTTGTCATTACATTCAAGCTGTCGCCAGTCCATCTTATTTATTCCCGTGGGACCCTCCCTCCCCCACCCCGCCGGAAGCGAAAAGGTAAAGAGCCGCACACGGAATTCCCAAGTCATCGCTAATGGATCTAGGTCAGACCAACTCCTGGCTGGCTGGCTGACTGACTGACTGACTGATGGGCGGACTAAAAAAAAGTACAAGAAGAAGAATGAAAACATTTGAGAGCCAGATGGATGGAGACAAAGCGATGAGGAACGGGGAAAGGAGGAGTAGGAGGAGGACTAAAGAAGGGTAGAGGGTGGTGAGGGGAGGTAGGAGGAGTGTGAAAAACAGGAAGGGGAAGGTTGGGCAAAGGGTTTGGAGTAGGGATGTAATAGCAGAAGGGAGGGAAAGAAATGAGAGGAGAGGAGAGGAAGAAAGTGAATAGGAACACAGCGGAGAGGAGAGGAGAGAGACGAAGAGAGGGAATGGAGATTGGTTGGGAGGGAAAGTGAGAATGAACGGGAGAAGAGCAAAAGACTGAGGAGAAGAGCAGATGAGAACAACGGAAATGGAAGTACGAGGGAAAGTGGGGAATGGGAGGGTGGAAGACGTACGGAAGGGAAGTGAGAAGAGAAAGACAACATCTAGAGGTGGAGGACGAGGGGACGAAGGCGCCGAGAGAGAGGGGGAGAGAGGAGGAGAGGGGAGATGGACGGACGGACGAACGGATAGACGGACAGACGGACAGACGGACAGACGGACAGACGGACAGACGGACAGACGGACAGACGGACAGACACACAGACACACAGACACACAGACGGCCAAACGGACAGACGGACAGACGGACAGAAGG
>NC_134790.1:39276336-39286336 GCF_046742065.1 Oratosquilla oratoria | reverse complement strand
TATATGTACATATCTATATATATATATATATATGTATATATATATATATATATGTATGTATATATACATACATATATATATACATATATATATATATATTTTATATATATATATATATATATATATATATATTGCAAAAATAATCACAATAACGCGTGACGAAAAGATATTATTATTAGAAAAGATAGATGTTTAAGGTTTGACATTTTTAGGAAACCAACCAATGTTTTGTCATATGTTCATTTCTATTCTACACATCATATTAATACTAAAGTTTCTGTTTTTTCATCCATGTTTTTAAGAGCTTATAGAATTTGTAGTCCAGAATTTTTAGACCAAGAAATAGGAAAAATATATGACGTTGCATCGGGTTTGAAATATCCAAAATATGTTATAGATAAAGCACAACATAGGGCCAGGAAGTCTTATTTCAATACAACCCAAAAAGATACTTTTTGTAAGAAAAATCTTTTAGTTATTCCATTTCATTATAATCTTGTAAGAATTCCTCGCATCCTTAAGGAGTTTAATATTAATGTTATTTTCAAAAACAGTACCATCAAAGAACTCCTTGTTAAAAATTCCCCTTGTAATAATGTAGGATGTGTTTATAGTATTCCCTGTAAAAACTGTAACTCCTGTTATATTGGCCAAACAGGTAAAGAATTGAATATTAGGATGAAACAACATAAGTACAGTATAAGGACGGGCCAAATGTCCAGTGGGGTTTTTGTCCATGTTAGAGACACAAACCACAACATTGACTGGGACAACGTTAAGAAAATTGTTGATTGTAATTCAGCTTTAGATAGGAACATCATTGAATCCTGTTTCATAAAGAACAATTTTGATAATAATATTAACTTGAGTTTAGGTTTATTTAAACTAGACAATTTTATAATTAATAGGATAGTAAAACAGTACCAAATTTCCTAATGGTACCAAATGTCCTGTGGGCCTTTCAGCCACAAGGTTTTTGTTCTTTTGTTTTTTTTGTTTGTTTTACCATTACCATTATTATTTCCATGTGTATATGATTGTGTATGTTTTTTTTTTCATTTACTGTTACCATTAATATTTCTGTGTATATGATTGTATGTTTAACGTCCGAAAGTTTTATGTGGCATAACCTTTCCAGTTTTCGTATTTCTGTTAAATATTTTTTTTTTCTTTCGTTTTCTTTTTTGTACAATTTGATGATAATATTACTTGTGTTTTGGTTTAACAAAACAATATCATAGGATAGTAAAGCAGTATCTAGTTTTCCTAATGGTACCAATTGTCCTATGGACCTTTCGGCCACATGGTTTTTGTTCTTTTTATTTTATTTTACTTATTATTTTTTTTTCTTGTTACTATCACCATTTCTATGTGTATATGAATGTATATATATTTTTATTAACATTAACATTTCCATTTGTAATTAAATGTGTTGTATGTATAATGTCCGAAGGTTTTATGTGGATTTTACCTCTCCCAGTTTTCTTTCTTCTGTATAAATATTGTGTTCTATTTTTTCTTTCTTTGTACTCTGAGGATGTCGTAATAAACGAAAACGTTCAGTATTCCGACTTTAATTTCCCTGTGGTTTCTGCAATATAATGTACATAATGTCACTGAAAGACGGGAGGCCGGCGTGAATCACGGTGACGTAGGGGGACAAAATGTACAAAATAGATCGGATGACCGTAATCGACCAGATGTCCGTGATGGGGGAAATGTTAATTTTGATAGGAGAAATGTTAATGAGGCATTGAATGTCAATGAAGGACCAAATAATAATAATATAGAGCAAGGCATAGATAAAAAACAAAATGATAATATAAGACATGATATTGAAACTCAAAATGTGTCAAAAAGAAATAATCACGAGTTTCTTAAAACTATGTACTTTAATGCTCGTAGTATTAGGAACAAATTTCAAGAAATACAGGCGTATGTCAAAAGCGAAAATCTCGATATGATAGGAATAACTGAGACATGGTTAAATGGTACAGAGTTCGAAGCTGAATTTAATATTGCGGGATTAAAAACACTTTCATCAGGATCGAAACCACAAGAAAGGTGAGGGTGTTCTGTTGAACGTTAAAAGCAATGCCCATGCCTGTGGTTTAGAGAAAGTGAAACAGGATGCTTGTGTGTAGAATTAACCGAAACAAATGGACAAAAAATAAATATAGGTGTAACATATAGGCCTAAAACACTATCATTAGCAGACGACACATTATTGTTACAACAACTGTCTAGTTTCTGCAACCGGAATTCATTTATTGATAATGGGTGATTTCAATTTTACTGACATTGATTAAATGACTCTTGAACATGGTCATATAAGTAGTCGCTTAATAGATTTTCTTGGTGACAATTACTTAATTCAGCATGTAAAAGAGCCCACAAGATATGGAAACTTACTCGATTTATTTATCACTAGCCGCGAAAGCATGGTAACTGATGTAGAAGTCGGTGAATCTCTTGCAAATAGCGATCACAACTTAGTCAGATTCAAACTCCTAAACAATTTTAGAATAGATACTTGTGCTTCTAAAATACCCGATTTCAGTAAAGCTCAGTTCATAGAACTACGTCAGGAGCTTCAGCTTACAGATTGGGAGGCAAAATTAAACGAAAGACCTGTAGATCAGATGTGGGAAATATTTCAAAATACGCTCACTAAGATGATTCAAACTTACATTCCTTTTAAGGACAGACGTCCACCAAATCAGGCTCGCCCAAAGTGGCTCGACAAAGAAACTGAAAAAAGTATTGCTAAAAAGAGACAGGCTTATAAGAAATATAAGTGCTCGGGTGCATCTAATGACTATGAAAGTTATGTATCAATACAGAGAGATTTAAAAAAGACAATAAGAAAAAGAAAACGACAATACGAAATGAACATCGCTGATAAATCCAAAGAGAATCCCAAAGAATTCTATAGTTACATTAGAGATAAAAAGGTTGTTAGGAATCACATTGGTCCACTATTATCTGCTGACGGTCAACTTGAATATTCAAATGAAGGAATGTGTAATATCTTAAACAATTATTTTAGCTCGGTATTCGTAAACGAAAACACCTCAAAGTGAATTCCAAACTGAAACTTGTGAAAAGTCTGGGGTAAACTTACTCACTACGGTAAATATAACAAAAGAAAAAATTAAAAGGTGTATAGACAAACTCAAAGTTAATAAAACACCAGGGCCTGACGGTTGGCATCCAAGAATCTTAAAGGAAATGAAAAATGAGATTGTTGTTCCATTAGAAATTATTTTCAAGAAATCCATCATATCCGGAGATGTCCCAAGAGAATGGAAGCTAGCTAACGTTACTCACATATTCAAAAAATGTGACAAAAAGAAACCAAATAACTATTGGCCTATATGTTTGACTTCGATCGTAGGAAAAATAATGGAAACTATCATCAGAGATGCTATCGAATATCATTTTGAAAGTGTTTGATAAATGATAGCCAGCATGGTTTCAGACGGAAACTTTCTTGCATGACTAACTTACTCGAATTCTACAACACAGTCATCTCAAATTATGACGACAAAAGAAACAATATAGATTTAATATATCTAGACTTTGCAAAAACATTTGATACCGTCCCACACGAAAGACTACTTACTTAATTAGTTTCACACGGAATAAGTGGTAGCCTATTAAGTTGGACTAGTAATTGGTTGAAAGGTCGAAAACAGAGAGTTGTTTTAAATGGAAAAACTTCTGGATGGAAAAGTGTTGCAAGTGGAGTTCCTCAGGGTTCCGTTCTTGGGCCACTTCTATTCATAGTATATATAAATGATATAGACCATGGACTAAAATCTACTGTTTCCAAATTTGCTGATGATACAAAACTGTGCGGAGTGGCAAATGATCACTCAAACCAATTAGATATTCAAGAAGATTTAGATCAATTACAGCAATGGTCTGAAAAGTGGCTAATGAAATTTAACACAAGTAAATGCAAGGTAATGCACATAGGTAAAAATAACAGTAAGTACGATTACAAGTTATTTGGAAATTCGTTAACAAAAGTGGATAGTGAAAAAGATCTCGGCGTAATTATCAGTAACGACCTCAAATCATCCAAGCAGTGTATTTCAGCCTCTGAGAAAGCAAATAAGATTCTGGGATTGATTGCGCGATCTTTTGATTTCAAAAGTCCATCACTCATTAACAAGCTATATAAATCGTTAGTTCGTCCACATTTGGAATATGCTGTTTCCGTATGGTCACCGAATCTCATTAAAGACATTGACAGACTGGAAAAAGTACAACGGCGAGCCACAAAACTGATTCCAAATATCAAAAATAAATCATACGAAAATCGACTTAAGCACATGAATCTGTTTTCCCTAAAAAAGCGTAGACTCAGAGGTGACTTGATACAGGTCTTTAAGATCTTAAAGGGAATTGACAACATCAAAAGTGACCAAATTTTCACATTGAATGAGAATCAGACAAGAAACAATGGTCTCAAACTGTCCGGAAATAGATTCAGTTTGGAAGTAGGTAGAAACAACTTTGCCAACCGTGTAGTTAATGAATGGAATAAACTTCCTGCACAGGTAGTGCAATGTAGTTCAGTTCAAAGCTTTAAGAATCATTTAGATAAATACCTAAGTAAGATGCTGTAATGATTATAATATATGTTATATTATTTGTTTTTGTTTTGTTATAATTTGTCTGTCTGATTTTCATTTATTATTAGTTATATGTCAATTTATAATCATTTACTATTTACCTGTTCGTTTGTTATTCAACTATACCTATGCATTTATTTATGTATTTTATTTGTTATTTTTACATTATTATAGTTTTAATTTATTATTAATATGATATATATATATATATGTGTATATGTATATATATACGTTTTTTTTTTTGCATCCGACCTAGATATGGATCAAAAGGTCTCCTGTCGGCATGCTCCGCCTTTGTAATCCTTTGTAATATGCAGAAAGATCACTAAAAACAACACGTGATCCACAAATTTTGCTGGTAACCACTATGGAAATCGGAAGAAAACAGTAATTCCCAAGCGCTTTCGTGAAATTCACATCTTCAGGGGAATACGTCAGGGATATTCCCCTAAAGGTGTGAATTACACGAAAGCGCTTGGGAATTACTGTTTTCTTCCGATTTTCTTAGTGGTTACCAGCAATATATATATATATATATATATATATATGTATATATATATATATATTTGTATATATATATGTGTATATATACATAAACATATATATGTATATGTATATATGTATATATATGTGTGTGTGTACATACATATATATATATATATATATGTATATATATATATATATATATATATATATATATATATATATATATGCATATATATTCATATATATACATACATACATACATACATATACCAAGGCTTTTCCCCCTTCCAAGGGAGGTAGCCAAAAAGGGAAAGGCATAAAAACACTCCCACCCATTTCATCCCTAAACACACTCCACACCCCTCCCACCCTTCCTCTCATCTGAGCACCTCCTGGATGACGGGTCATCCCTGCACCCTGCCCACCGCCTTGGGTCAGAAGCAGTGTCGCAAGACACAGTACATCCACAGCAAGGCCGCTTCATTTAATCGGCGACCCCCCTCTCCGTCCCCCTTTGCATATAAGGCGAGGACGGGGAGAAATCCCTTCGGGCTGCGTCAAAATTTACTCACACATACTACACCTACCCCCCCCCGCCCCGTCCTCCTCATGCTGTCACAACATCATCCATATACAACCATTCTCCACTCACCTCTGTCTTCCGTCCTCTCCCTTCCTTCCTCAACAGACATTCCCCTCTTCCCCAAAGCCCCCTTCACCCCCTCCATCCACCTCATCCTAGGACGTCCCCTCATGTTCACTCCCTCCACATCTGCCTTACATACCTCTTTTACTAGTCTTTCTTCACTCATTCTTTCCATGTGTCCAAACCATCCTAATATTCTTTCATCAACCCTATCTCCCAACTCCCTTTCCACCCCTGTTCTCCTCCTCACCTCCTCATTTCTCACTCTATCCAGCCTTGTAACCCCCACCATACTTCTCAGACACCTCATCTCAAACACATTCAAACTCCTTCTCTCTTCTTCTCTTATGTTCCACGTTTCTGCCCCATACAGTGCTGTTGGCACAATCACTCCTTCATACAGTCTCCTCTTCGCATCCATTCCCAAATGTCTATTCCTCATTACACTCTTTAAACCACCAAGGCATTTACTCGCTTCTCTCAATCTACATTCTACCTCCACCTTCACTCCACCTTTTCCTGCTACACTTGCACCCAAGTATCTAAAACTATCCACTTCCTCCAGTCGCTCTCCCTTAATGTTCACTTCCAGTCTACTGCCACTTTCACCCCTTGTACATCTCATCACCTTACTTTTACCCACATTTATCTTTAGCTTTCTTCTATCACATACTCTCCCAAACTCTGCCACCAGCTTCCTCAATCCCTCCTCTGACCCTGCCACCAGCGCAGTGTCGTCCGCAAACAACAGCTGGCTCACCTCCCACTTTTCTCCATTTTCTTTAACCATCTCCAATCCCTGACTCACTACCCTAGCATTCACCTCTCGCACCACCCCATCCATGTATAAGTTGAACAGCCAGGGCGACATAACGCATCCTTGACGAAGTCCCACCTTTACTTCAAACCACTCACTCTCTCCATTTCTAATCCTAACACATGCTCTACTACTCTCATAAAAACTCTTGACAGCTCCCAAAAGCTTTCCTCCTATCCCATAAATCTGCATAACCTCCCACAGTGCCTTTCTGTCTACCCTATCATAAGCATTTTCCAGATCCATAAAAGCCCAAAAAACATCCTTCCCCTTTCCTATAGCTTTCTCACATATCTGTCTTACCACAAAGATCTGATCTACACAACCTCTACCCGTCCTAAATCCACACTGTTCCTCACCAATTACTCCTTCTGTTCCTCTCCTAATCCTCTCAATTAAGATCCTCCCATAAGCCTTCCCTACTACACTCAACAGGCTAATCCCTCTGAAACTACTACATTCACACTTGTCCCCTTTTCCCTTGTAAAGAGGAACTATACAGGCACTCCTCCAGTCCTCCGGCACTCTACCTTCTCTCCAGCAAACATTAAATAACCTCACTAACCAGTCCACCATCACTGAACCTCCCTTTTTCAGACATTCTGCATGACATCCATCCAGACCAGGTGCCTTACCTGCTTTCATCATCTTTACAACTGCCTTCACCTCATCCTTCCTTATTTCTCCTCCATTCTCCTCACTCATCACTCTCATTTTCTTCGCATTTCCCACTGCAGCTATCTTTCCTTCCCTATCCTCCTTCACATTCAGCAACTCCCTAAAATATTCTGCCCATCTTCCCCTCACTGCCATCTCTTCCATTATCATCTCTCCATCTGTACCTTTTACCTTTTCTTCCCTACTTGATTCGCTTAAAAGTGGCAGTTTGCTGACAAGATTGACGAAATAAACACCATATGAGGACGGAGCCTTTATTTGTACGACGTTTCGCTTATTACAGCTTTTTCAAGTACAAGTTGAGATACAAATGCTTGAGATTAAATAAGGGGAAAGGAGGGAACGGGGAGAGAAAAGGGGGGGAAGGAAGAGGAGGAGGAGGAGAAGGGGGGGGATTTGACACTGGGAAAGGATGAGAATACTGGCCCAAACGTCCGTGGGCGAAATGTCCACAAAGGGGGTTTAGATGTGTAATATTTTGCTGGCCATAGGTATTAGGGGAATAATGTGAGGCGAGATGTTAAACATGCCCCTGTTTTGTTCAATAGTGTTCGTTCCTTGAATGATTGCTGCTTCTAAACACTTCCTGCGGATTTATTAAAGAGACTTTTTTAACACTAAAATTTCCAGAATTTCTTTTAGATAAATGCAGACAGCAGGCCGCTAAGATTCGGGAAAGCCGTAGGCAGCAGGACAGCACAACAAGACGTCTCGTGTTGCCAACCGGCGACGTTGCCACCAACCTGACACGTCTTTTAAGAACCACCAACTTGGAAATAGTGTGCCAGACAAGCAGAACGATAAAAGACATCACGAAGACGGAAATACACAACAACCAGACACCGGGCACCAAAGCCGGTGTTTATCGTATTCCGTGTTCAGGATGTGATAAAGTTTACATCGGAGAAACGTCACGCGACCTGAATACACGAATACGTGAACACCGTTACGACGTCAGGCATGATGTCACCACCAATGCATGTGTGACACATAGAAACAAAGAAAACCATCTTATGGACTGGAAGAATGCAGAGCTGCTGATACGGGAACCAGACAAAATCCGCAGGAAGTGTTTAGAAGCAGCAATCATTCAAGGAACGAACACTATTGAACAAAACAGGGGCATGTTTAACATCTCGCCTCACATTATTCCCCTAATACCCATGGCCAGCAAAATATTACATATCTAAACCCCCTTTGTGGACATTTCGCCCACGGACGTTTGGGCCAGCATTCTCATCCTTTCCCAGTGTCCAATCCCCCCTTCTCCTCCTCCTCCTCCTCCTCTTCCTCCCCCACTTTTCTCTCCCCGTTCCCTCCTTTCCCCTTATTTAATGTCAAGCATTTGTATCTCAAGTTGTACTTGAAAAAGCTGTAATAAGCGAAACGTCGTACAAATAAAGGCTCCGTCCTCATATGGTGTTGATATCGTCATATATATATGTATATACAATGTATATATATAGATATACATATACGTATATACATATATATATATATATATATATATATATATATATGTAAAGACACAAATATGGAGGTGAGGTGGCAAAATGGAACGTTAAGGCTAGAGTATGGAGCTTTATTCAGAACCAGACGTTTCGACCTCTTGAGCCTTCCTCAGTGGACTGAATATAGAATAAAAATCAAAGTCCGTCAACAGCTTACATGGTGATCTGACGACCCTGCGTGACCTCACCCCGGTCACGTTGTCCCCCCACACTCGCCGACCGTCCGCACAACTGGCGGTCGGCGAGTGTGGGGGGACAACGTGACCGGGGTGAGGTCACGCAGGGTCGTCAGATCACCATGTAAGCTGTTGACGGACTTTGATTTCTATTCTGTATTCAGTCCACTGAGGAAGGCCCAAGAGGTCGAAACGTCTGGTTCTGAATAAAGCTCCATACTCTAGCCTTAACGTTTCATTTTGCCACCTCACCTCCATATATATATATATATATATATATATATATATATATATATATATATATATACATATATATACATATGTAAAGGTAGTTTTTAAACATGATAGTACAGTAAAACATAAACTTATCAACAATAGTATTGAAATTAAAAAAGGATGCATTTATAAAATTCCTTGCAAAATGTGTAATCAATTTTACATAGGTCAAACTGCCAAACCCTTAAACATTAGAATTGAACAACACAAGAAAAATGTTAGGGATGGCAATCATTCTAGTGGTATATTCAAGCATATTGAATTAAATAATCATCCAGTTGATTGGGGTAATGCCCAGGCAATCTATTATACCAACAACATAATAGCAAGAAATTTAATAGAGTGCAGTTTGATTCATACCACTAGTAATCAAAATACCAACCTACATAAAGGCTTGTACAAACTTGATAATTTCATTTGTCAAGAAATTAGTAAGATAATATCAGGTAAAATGTAATCCAACGAATTGACTTAATGTCGCCCTATATAAGTAGTAGAAACAGTGACCCTTGGCGACTGTGACCTGATGTCGCCCGACCATCGTAAGATAATTGACAATGACCTTCCGCTCTCCTTGGCGAATGTGACCTGATGTCGCCCGACCATCGTAAGATAATTGACAATGACCTTCCGCTCTCCAGGGGGTAATTGGTCGCTACGCTTATTCAAACTGTCCTTGTTCCTTTGTATCATGTATATATTGTCTATGTATTCCTATCACTATGTACTTGTTGCACTGAAGATGTAATATACGAAAGCGCTCTGCT
>NC_134790.1:39256336-39258836 GCF_046742065.1 Oratosquilla oratoria | reverse complement strand
GTAATGATAACAATGAGTTCAACTATTTAGTAAGCTAACTAAATTACGGCTACCTATATCTGTATCTGTGTTTTCTCTCCGTATTTGGAAATGCGAGTTTTGTTGCGGACACGAAATTTTCTCGGTCCTCGCTTTGACGACTGTGTAATCATTTCTAACATATGTCTAGTTTTATATTCATGTCTACTGATTCTCCGCGATATATATTTGTAATTGGAACGACAGTTATGTAAATAGAATCAAAGCAAGTATGTGCTGAAGCATTACAGAGTTCTATGTTAAATATATATATATATATATATATATATATACATACATATATATATATATATATATATATATATATATATAATATATATATATATATATATACACTGCAAGCTCCTCGTCAGGTGGCCCCCACATTGGTCCTTCTTGAGCCTTGACCTTGTATGTCCAACATCTGAGATCCGTTTCTTCACTTGGCACTCTGGCTTGGGCTCTCACTCGATGGTCAGGATCCAATTTTGATCTCAAGGGCCCTTGTCCCATTTGTCTTCCTTCCTTCCTTCCTACTTCTATCTGCTTTTCCACCTCTCCTTTCTTTTTCTACCTACACCTCTTTTTTCCTCTGCCTTCCATTTTCCATCACCTTACCTATTCCCCTACCCTTCTCGTCGCCTTCCTTTTATTCTCTCACTTATCCTTTCTTTCGTCCTCTCCCCCTCTTCCCCTTCCTCTCTTCCACCTATCTCCCCTCTTTACCTTCCTGTCATCCCTCTCTCCCTCTCCCTTTCCATATCCACTTTATCGCCAGAAGCTTGGCTCAGTGAATTTATGATTGTTTTAAACCTCGCGACCACGAGGTTTTTTTCCAATGGGCTAATGAAATAATCTAACTTTGATCAAAACAAAATAACGAGGAACCGTCGCCTGAGGAGACTACCATAAGTGACCGACCTAGGTATTCTTTGGTGCTCTGGTGGCGAGAGGCTGGTATGAACCCACACAAAAATCGTCAGACTTAATACCATAAGATCATTCGAACACCGGAAATGATGAAGTTCGTCAGGAGTAAAATGACCTGGGTTTTGGTGAACCTGGAAGAAGCCTGGGCAATAATCTAATAGAAACAACAGAAACTTTTCCCCAGAACATGACAGACTGTTCTGTGAGTGTAGAATACTAGGATATGTAAAGTGGTATCCACCCAGTAATGGATTAATTATTCTTTTTTTTTTGTCTTGAAACCTGGCGCCAGGAGATTTCTTTCAGCAGAAGGTAATTCCTTGGCGAGAGAATGAATCGTCTCTATTTTGCATATTTTCTTTTCATTCCCCTCCTGTTGCCTCCTCCTCCCATTTATCTTCTTCTTCTGTCCACTCTCCCACTTTCTTTCCTCCTCTCTCACACCAGTTACTTCCTCCCATTCTTTATTGTTTTCCTCCTCCCATTCTTCGTTGTTTTCTTTCTTTCCTACTGCCTCTCTTTTTATTTTCCCTCTCTCTCTCCCTTGACTCCTCGTCATTTTCCTTTCCACATCCTCATTCCTCTTTCTCTTCTTTCTCTCTTCCGCGTCTATCTCTCCCGCTTTTCCTTCACATGTCTCTCTCTCTCTCTCTCTCTCTTTCCTCCATCCCAGTCATCTTTGTACTCTCCACTCCTCCTTTCCCACCTCCTCCTCCTCCTACCCCTACCACTCCCTTCTCCACCGCCAACAAATTGGCTGAATGAGCTTCGGATTTATTTTTAATCTCCCCCCTCTCATCCTGCATCCTTCCCTCCTCCTCTTTATCCCTCCACTCACTGCTTTCCCCCACTCTCCTCTCTCCCCTTTGCTCCAGTCCAGGTCCCCCAAGCGTGAAGGGGGAGGGGGGTGAGCGATTTCATCTCAATCTCCAGTGGATGGACAACTTTGACCCACAACTTGTTTGATGTTTGTCTCGTTAGAAATCAACTCCTCCTCCTGCTCCTCCTCCTGCTCCTCCTCCTCCTCCTGCTCCTCCTCCTCCTCCATCTCCTCCTCCTCCTCCATCTCTTCCTCCTCCTCCATCTCCTACTTCTTCTCCTCCTCCTCAAGCTTCTCCTCCTCCTCCTCTTCCTCCTCTTCCTTCTCTTTCATCTTCTTACTTCACCTCCTCTATTTTCTTCTTCGCAACTTCCTCCTCCTCCTACTTCCTACTTCCTACTTCCCCCTCCACCTCTTCCTCCTCTTCCTTTTCCTCCTCTTCCTTTTCCTCCTCTTCTTTTTCCTCCTCTTCTTCCTTTCCCCGTTTGTCCAGTACCGGCGTGCCGATACTTTTTTTTCACCGGTTGGCGTATCGGGACTTCTTCAGTTTGGCTCAGGGTGTCGTCACTGATCGACCGGAACCTGTCACTAGCACCTATGCGGGAGAAGCCATCGAAGTTCGGGGTTCTCCACGCACTCTAGGTTGTCGTTTATTTTTTCCCAAAGACAGTCACGTGAGACCCTGCTCGTATATCAACAGAGGTCATTCTCGAGCTTGAAGGATAACCTGAC
>NC_134790.1:39248836-39251336 GCF_046742065.1 Oratosquilla oratoria | reverse complement strand
AAATTTCTCTGTATTGATACATAACTTTCATAGTCATTAGATGCACCCGAGCACTTATATTTCTTATAAGCCTGTCTCTTTTTAGCAATACTTTTTTTCAGTTTCTTTGTCGAGCCACTTTGGGCGAGCCTGATTTGGGGGACGTCTGTCCTTAAAAGGAATGTAAGTTTGAATCATCTTAGTGAGCCTATTTTGAAATATTTCCCACATCTGATCTACAAGTTTTTTGCTTAATTTTGCCTTCCAATCTATAAGCTGAAGCTCCTGACGTAGTCCTATGAACTGAGCTTTACTGAAATCGGGTATTTTAGAAACACAAATATCTATTCTAAAATTGTTTAGGAGTTTGAATCTAACTAGGTTGTGATCGCTATTTGCAACAGATTCACCGACTTCTACATCAGTTACCATGCTTTCGCGGCTAGTGATCAAAAGATCGAGTAAGTTTCCATATCTTGTGGGCTCTTTTCCATGCTGAATTAAGTAATTGTCACCAAGAAAATCAAACAAGCGACTACCTATATGGCCATGTTCAAGGGTCATCCAATCAATGTCAGTAAAATTGAAATCACCCATTATCAATAAATCCCGGTTGCAGAAACTAGATAGTTCTTGAAATAACAGTTTGTCGTCTGCTAATGATAATGTCTTTGGCCTATATATTACACCTATATTCATTTTTTGCCCATTTGTTTGGGTTAACTCAACCCACAAACTATCATATGCATCCTGTTTCACTTTCTCTAAAACACAAGCATGAACATTGTTTTTAACGTACACACACACACACACACACACACACACACACACATAGATATATATATATATATATATATATATACATATGTATATGTATAAATATATGCATATATATATATATATATATGTATATGTATATATATATATATATATATGTATATTCTATATATACATATATATATATATATATATATATATATATATATATATATATATACACAAGCACCTGTCTTACGCCAGGGGTGCTTGGCCTCACTTCGCTCGCAGTGCGCTCCGCGCATTTTTTTTTTTTTTTTTTTATAATTCCGATTGCTTTATTTATCTGAATCAGCCTTATCATCTATCTTCACACGCTTTATAGGTTCATCTTCTGTCTCATCACCTTCTCTTTTCCTCTTGGGTGCCAACGATCTTCCCTCTTGAGTAGGCTCCTCACCCGATGCCTCCAACAACTTATTTACAGCCTCGTTGATACTGTCAAGTTTATGTTCAAGTTTACGTTGCAAATTTACAGCCTCGTTGATATTGTCAAGTTTATGTCCAAGTTTACGTTGCATAGCCTCTATTTCTTCTTTTACAGTACTTTCAGGGGTTGTCGGTTTCTCATCTTCTTCACTGTCATAAGTGTAGCCTGGGAGTACCATATCGATTGCCTCTTTCTCCGATATTGGAGGGATTACTACCATGGACTGATCAGGTTCTTCTTCTGCTATCGCTGCGTCGTCCGAGTGTTTGGTCACCACCCTTGATTGCTGTTCGTGCTCTACTGGTACATCTTGGGCAAAGAATAACTCTTTATATACTACGTTGGTAGGCAGTCTTCGACATTCACTGTCTTTAACCTTCTTCCAGCCAGTATAGTAGTATAGTGAATCCCAACTCGTAACACGGGAACACGCAACGTACAATTGTCCATGTGCGAAGCACTGGGTGCCATCCAGCAAAAGTCCACATTTTTCAAATGTTTGCCCTTGCGACTTGTCAATTGTCATGGCAAAACTTAACTTGACAGGGAACTGCTTGCGCTTGAAGGGAATACTTGAATCCGTGGACTCGAGTGTTATCCTGGGGATTACGGTCTGTTCTCCTGAATACGTTCCCCCTAGAATCTTGCCAACGATAGTGTTCTTTTCAAAGTTGGTGACCATCAATCGCGTACCATTACACAACTTGGGAGGAGTAATGTTTCTCATAACCATTACTACACAACCAACCTTAACCCGCAATTTATGCAAAGGGATAGAAGGGGTGTCTATGGCATTTAAAACAGAGGTCTGTATATCCGAACCTATTTCAATCGGAGTATCAATACTTAGGAATGTTTTCTCCCTTCCTTCAAACATGTCATACACAATATCGTTGGTTGCGTCTACGTCGTTATTTGTAGGGCTTACTATCACCCTACTCTCCAAAAAACGTTCGTTAAGAACATTATCGGAGAGACCCCCGTAAACTTGACCAATTAATTCTTCCCGACTCCGAGTCATTATTCCGATTTTTTTTTTTTTTGTAGACATCGTAACAATGCCTCTGTTTAATTTTCATGATAGTCAACTTATCGTTAACTTCCTTCAAGAGTTTTTCTTTGTTGTACGACCGTTCCCGGCGAATGACGTTGCTCGACTTTTCCCGGTTTCTACTCTTGGGCAGCCCATACTCTCTGATATCTTTTCCTCCACAGTTCCAAACGTGTTCCTGTATATCGTCAAGAGCATCGAGATCAATCTTATCGTTACAGTCT
>NC_134790.1:39231336-39236336 GCF_046742065.1 Oratosquilla oratoria | reverse complement strand
GGAAGATAATTTGAAACTGGAGATTTGAAAATTAGAATATTTTAATCAAACTCATTTTTACTCAAACGAGCTCTCAACTGTCGACGCTGGATAAGCCCGTGTAAGCCCAGTGTAATAACCCCTTTACCTGGAGCAGGATCTTATAAACGCGTCTCTGCCTTGAGCTGGAACAGGTGAAGAAGTATTCGCCAGACTTTCAAAAGGACACACGTGCCTACGCCACTGTGACAGACGAACGCCTGTGTATGAAATATCGAGGACCTCCCCTCCTCCCCTCCCACTTCCCCACATCTAATGCGACACGATTGGGAAGAAACGAAATATCTTACCTCTATTTCTGCTCTTGGCAGGTTCATCACACTTTCTGATACATTCATTCCAGTCTTATATGAAGACTGATTTTAGATAGAGTCGTTTCACATATACATGCGTTTTCCCTCGGTAGAATAGATTCACCTGATGGGCCCCTGAGGAGGCATTTATAACACAAGGAGGATTAAGTGAGAAGGTTTAGCTTTCTTTGGTCCTCAGAAAATATATCTCCTAATTTAAATCGTTTAGAGGCAGCCAGAAAAAATATACAAACCGTCAACAGCAAAACAGATAACAGAAGGCGATAATTGTCGAGCGTCTGAGTAGCCCTTCTGCCCTCCACACTTTGGATGATAGAAGGAAAGCAGCCACGATGGCAACATTTCTTAGCGTTGTAGGCGTCCGACTTAGACGAAGAAATTGGTAAGATACAATTCGTCAGGTGATCTTTTGCGCTGAAGTGTTTGACAGCTTTGAGAAGTGTCTGAATGACCCCCCGTATGGATACGAGACGAGCTCCTGTCGCTAATATCTCATCGTGAAATGGCTATAGTTTCTGCTGGTTCGAACCAAGGTTTATTGTCAATGGGAAGAGAACTGTCGGTGTCGTCGTCCAGCAAAGAATACGCAGTTTCTTCCAAGGCATTGATCAGCGATTGCATTCATCAGCCGAGGTATGTCTGGGCTCACAACAAACAGTGTCTCAACCGGTCAAGATCCCGGTCCGCCTCCGCCCACTTCAGATGAATAAAGTCGTCAGGCGCTGCACTGAAGGAGTCTGGCTCCCGGCTGTCTCGAGTCGGCCGAGAGCCTTCGATTCGTGGCAAAATCAAAGGAGCAATTATTTTGCGGAATCTTATTTATTTACATATTTATATCCATCCCCCAACCCAACCCCTCCACCCTTTTTTATTCCCCTTAAATGCCAGACGTCTAGGTCGCTTGGAGACAGCGACAAAGAAAGAAAAAAAAAAAAGACTTGGCTTCTGACGTTTCTTAAATGATGTGGAAAATACGAAAATCAGAATATAGGTCACGCCGATATTTTCTTCCTGAGCTCCGGATTCTGACAGCTGCCTTGATATATATATCCAATTCTAATTTCTGTGACCCTTTCAACATTGCAACTTGATTAATTTGCAGTCTGCATCTTTTGGATTAGTAAATTGTATTATTATTATCATTACTTTTTCGAACTCGTCCCCATTATGTTCCTGAATCAAGAATGATGTCATTTTTTACCATATAATTAGATAAACAAGTAGATATATAGATAAATTTAATAATCAACAAGGGAAACTAAGTAATTACACTTTAGAATTGGTGGTAATTGAATACGACTGTGACAGCCAAGGCAGAAACGGGAACATTTGAAACCTCGATTTTCTATTTAATTTTGTAAATTGATAACACTATTACTAAAGAAAGGTGGTGGAATATTCAATAGAAATGATCGTGACACTTAACTTAGTCGAAGAAAATGAGAATAATATGCAAGTGTGTATGTTGATACACAAATACCTAAAGTGTTTAAGAGATGTTTTCTTAGTTGAGTGGAACACAAGCCTCATTAATTAAATGAAGATTACTCTTTATTAAAAAAAAAAAAAACAGAATCTCCATAAACGTCAAATATACTTTCTTTTTGTGCATTCCTCCTCCAGAATTTACTTGTCCATCAGTTTCACCGACTCATTTTATGTGGACAGACGGCAAGAAAATACACCTGTCTGTCGCTCGCCGACTTTCTTCTTGGTCTGTCGGGTCGGCTCGGCCGCTGAAGGTTTGGTTTCTTATTCTCTTCATGGAAAGA
Source organism: Oratosquilla oratoria (assembly GCF_046742065.1). Classification (NCBI taxonomy): domain Eukaryota; kingdom Metazoa; phylum Arthropoda; class Malacostraca; order Stomatopoda; family Squillidae; genus Oratosquilla; species Oratosquilla oratoria. The sequence goes on along the minus strand of NC_134790.1, from coordinate 39,234,211 downwards.
TCAGCCAGATGTGAACAAAAATGCAGCACATACAAACACACACACACACACACACACACACACACACACACACACACACACACACACACACACACACACACACACACACACACACACACACACACACACACACACACACACACACACACACACACACACACACACACACACACACACACACACACACACACACACACACACACACACACACACACACACACACACACACACAAACACACACACACACACAGGCAAACACGCGCGTTATTGCGAGGATACGTTCATTTCTTGCATATGGAGGTGTGAATACACGTGTCTGTGGTTCTTTGTGTGTGTATATGTTTGTAGTTTGTGTGTGTGTGTGTGAGGGAGAGAGAGAGAGAGAGAGAGAGAGAGAGAGAGAGAGAGAGAGAGAGAGAGAGAGAGAGAGAGAGAGAGAGAGAGAGAGAGAGAGAGAGAGAGAGAGAGAGAGAGAGAGAGAGAGAGAGGAGAGGGGGAGAGGGGGAGAGGGGGAGGGGGAGAGAGGAGGAGAGAGGGGGAGAGAGGGGGAGAGAGGGCGAGAGAGGGCGAGAGAGGGCGAGAGAGAGGGGGAGAGGGGAGAGAGAGAGAGAGAGAGAGTGTGAGTGTGAGAGAGAGAGAGAAAGACTGTGAGTGTGAGAGAGAGTGTGAGAGAGTGTGTGAGGGAGTGAGAGTGTGAGTGCATGAGTGAGAGAGACAGAGCGAAGACGCTTGTCATAGATATTGGTCTTCCTTCCCACGCCCCTCCCGCGCTCCGTCCACTATTTCCCTCCCGAAAGGCGATATTCTTTACGCGGTCGTAAGAGAGGTCGGGCCGCGGGACCAACCGACTGACTGACCGGTCGACCGAGTCTGTTTAAATTTTTTTTTTTTTTTTTTTTTTTTTTTTTTTTTTTTTTGAATGAGATCTGGCGTGTTTCCCCTTCTTCCCTTGGCCGTCGAAGATCTCATGATCCTCTCCTCTTCTTTTATTTATTTATCTTTTATCCTCAAACTTTTTCTTATTTCTTGACCATAACTCAGCTATCGTAGTGTTGACTTTGTCTTCTTGCACAAATGCTTTGATTATGTGCTTGTGTTTGTTTATGGGTTTTATGGGTTTTTACGTAAGTATTTTCGTATTTAGTTAATGGTATCATTCAGGATAAGAGCTATGCTCGTAGAGCCCTGTAGCTGCGCTTCCATTGATGAAAATTTGCTTTAAATTCGCCTTTGGTTTCTGATTTTGATAAAGAAAAAAGAATATGGTCACTATATTGTTTCTTCTACCATACTGTACTATGAATCAGAGCATCTGTGAGGAAAAGGGTATGTCTTATCATGCTTAAAACACATTTTTTTATTTATCGGTTGCTTTCCACGTCCTCCTTGTCATCACCATTCGAGTGATAATTATTCAACCCATGACACCCTAACCCCAGCCCACCACTCCCCAGGAGCAGGATGTTACGTGTGTGTGTGTGTGTGCGTGTGTGTGTGTGTGTGTGTGTGTGTGTGTGTGTGTGTGTGTGTGTGTGTGTGTGTGTGTGTGTGTGTGTGTGTGTGTGTGTGTGTGTGTGTGTGTGTGTGTGTGTGTGTGTGTGTGTGTGTGTGTGTGTGTGTGTGTGTGTGTGTGTGTGTGTGTGTGTGATTGACCTTGGTCTTGGTCTTTGGATCACGTGTTGGACTCATGATCGACAGTAATTTCCATCCCCGGAAGAGAGCTCAGAACTCGTATAACCGATCTATGGGTAATGCTATGACCTTACACGCACACACACACCCAACTCCCCGCCCACGAGAGTCGGCAAAAAAAAAAAAAAAAATTCTCTTAATAAATATACATAGAATGTCATTTGATATGCTGGAGAAAAAAAAATCCTCAAGCATATTAAAATCTTTCCCGAAAGCTACGGGCAGCAAATATGATCCAACAGCCGGAGATACAATAGCCTAGTATGATAACGCCTTTAGGTCCTCCGAAAGAAGGTTCTCGGTGTCGAAGAGTTCATCCATCTTCGACGGGGGATGGGGGTCGAGCGAGGTGGGGATAAGAACGACGAGCCTCTGAGGAGCCGGGGAGGAGGCTTTTCTTTTTAGGTAGGGCAGCAGCTGCGCGACTTGTCGAAGTTGGCCCGGTCGTAAAATCTTGAAATCTCTTCTCGCACAAGGTTAGGTTATGGCCGCGGCAGAGCCGGCAGCTGTGTTCTTGTCAATAACGGAGTCTGTAGATTCTAACATTATCCGAGTTATGGCGCCGCGCCATGAGAGCGTCAACTTCTTTCTGTCCAGGGCGAAAATAACGCATCACTAGAAAGAGAGAGAGAGAGAGAGAGAGAGAGAGAGAGAGAGAGAGAGAGAGAGAGAGAGAGAGAGAGAGAAATATGTATATTATATATATATATATATATATGCATATATATATATATATATATATATATACATATATATATGCATATATATATATATATATATATATATATATACATATATATATATATATATACATATATATATATATATACATATATATATATACATATACACACATATATATATATATATATATATGTATATATATATATATATATATAGGAAACCCTTTACTTTTTCAGAAGAATGAAAGAAATTAACAGAGTGATGATCATGATGATGATAATAATAACAATGGAACGAAGGTGAAAAGGAAGAGAAGGAGGAGGAAAGAAAAGGAAAATATATTAAGAAAAACAAGAAGATAAGGGAAAAGAAAAAAAAGATAATAAAAGTATAGGTGATGAAGGTGAGGGCAGAATGATTTGGGATTCACGTTGCCTGGGAGCGAGACAAATCGCCTCAAACATGAGAAACGTCCTCCAAACACAAGAACAGATAGATT
>NC_134790.1:39218836-39221336 GCF_046742065.1 Oratosquilla oratoria | reverse complement strand
AAACATGGATGAAATAGAGGAAACTATTCGGAAAGGTAAAAGTATTAAAGTGGCCGAGCGCAAATATGCGTTAGATAGACAGCAAATGCTATGTTTGAAAGATAGAAATGGATAAATCTTTAAATGCAGAGACAGAATGGTAAAAAGATTAGAAGAATTTTACCAAGAGCTTTATATAAGAACATAAGAAGAACATAAGAAATAAAGGAGACTGCAAAAGACCATAAGGCCTACACTAGGCAGCTCCGTATCCATCACCACCTGTCATCCCCATCCATAAAGTTGTCTAATCGTTTTTTAAAACAATTGATGGTTTCAGCGCTTACTACATGGTTACTAAGTTTATTCTATTCATCGACCACCCTATTAGTAAACCAATTCTTGCCTATTTCCTTCTTAAATCTAAATTTGTCCAGTTTATACCCATTACTGCGAGTCCTGCCCTGTTGTTTTATTATGATGACCTTGTTTGCATCACCCTTGTTATAGCCTTTGATCCACTTGAACACTTCTATTAGATCACCCCGCACTCTACGTCTTTCCAGAGAGTGTAAGTTTAGGTGCCTAAGCCTCTCTTCGTAAGGCAAATTTCCGAGTCCTTGTATCATTTTGGTCATTCTTCTCTGTACTGATTCTAGTGAATTTATGTCCATTCTGTAGGACGGAGACCAAAACTGTACCGCATAGTCAAGGATGGGTCTAACTATCGCTAGATAGAGTTTAATAATTACCTCTGCACTTCTATTCGTTACCGTCCTAGCAATGAAGCCTAATGCTCTGTTAGCTTTATTTCTGGCGTTAATGCACTGCTTCCTGGTTTTAAGGTCCGGACTCACCAGAACTCCCAAGTCCCTCTCGCACTCAGATTTGTCTAAAAACGTGTTATCTAAGCTGTATCTATTTTCGGGGTTGTGTAGCCCTACGTTTAACACGCTACACTTAGAGATATTGAAGTTCATTTGCCATTTCACCGACCATGTTAACAGTTTATTTAGATCATCCTGCAGAATCTGGGCGTCGTCTCCTGACCTAATTAGGCGTCCTATTTTAGTGTCGTCCGCAAACTTACTAACATCACTATTTAACCCATCGTCTAAGTCGTTTATATACATAATGAACAACAAGGGACCCAAAACCGAGCCCTGGGGGACCCCGCTAGTAACATTGCCCCACCTAGATTTTATTCCATTTATGGTGACCCGCTGTTTTCTGTTACTAATCCAAGCTCTAATCCATTCTAACACTTTTCCTCCTATGCCATGGGCTTGTCGAAGACCGTAGTTGAGTCAGTAAATTCATGTGTAGACGTTAGTAGTTTACCAGAGATTATAAAGGAAGAAGTAGAATTTGCTCTAAAAACTATGAAACGAGGAAAAGCACCTGGGGAAGATAGTATATCGATAGATCTATTGAAAGACGCAGGTAAATTAGTTCATATTAAATTAGCTCAGTTGTACACCCAGTGCTTACGTCAAGAAAGCGTTCCTGAATCGTGGTGCAATGCTATAGTAATTTTGCTTATAAAAAAGGAGACAAGAAGGACCTTAGTAACTAACGACCGATTAGCTTGCTATCAAATGTATATAAAGTATTCTCCAAGATCCTTACAAATAGACTAAGTCAAGTTTTAGATGGAAAAAAACTGAGAGAATAGACAGGCTTTAGGAGCGGATATTCGACTCTAGATCAATTGCAGGCGATAAACTAACTAATCGAGAAAACGACAGAATGCAATATACTACTGTGTTTAGTTTTTGTAGATTACGAGAAAGCCTTTGACTCGGTAGAGCAAATAGCAATACTAAACTCTCTACGCAAGTAGGGTACAAACGAACAGATCGTACGAGTTTTAGAAAGGATTTATGCGAAAGGTACCGCTATAATTCGACTACATAAAGATAAAAAAAATATCAAGATCGAGAAAGGAGCATGGCAAGGCGATACAATTTCACCCTAATTATTTAGAGCTTGTTTGGAAGATATTTTCAAAAGACTGAGTTAGGAAAAGAAAGGTTTAAAGATTAATGGTAAATATTTGAATCACCTAAGATTTGCGGATGACATCATTCTTGTTTCAGAAAGAGCAGAAGACTTGCAAGTTATACTAAGTGATCTAAACAAAGAAAGTCTCAAAGTAGGTTTAAAAATGAATAAAAGTAAAACCAAAGTAATGTTCAACACGAAAATTCAAAATAAAGACATTGTAATTAATGAGTCTTGAAGAAATTGAGGAGTACAGTTATTTAGGGCAGATGGTGAAAGTGACTAAAGATGCATTACAATTGGTTGGTAAGTATTTGGTAAGTATAATAAAATCCTGAGAGGTTCTCTGCCTTTATGTTTGAAACGTAAAATTTACAATCAATGCATTCTACCAGCAATAATCTACGGATGTGAGACATAGAAACTAACGAAGGCAATGGAATTACAATTGGTTGGTAAGTATTTGGTGAGTATAATAAAATCCTGAGAGGTTCTCTGCCTTTATGTTTGAAACGTA
>NC_134790.1:39186336-39191336 GCF_046742065.1 Oratosquilla oratoria | reverse complement strand
TGTTCCATATATCTATCTCTGTGTGGGAAGCTGTTCTTTTTCAGGTTTCTTTTGTAGTTATTCTTTTTGAGAGTCATTGCATATCCTCTTGTTTTTCATCTGTCCCACTTTAATAAGTTCTCTCTATCAAAGCGCTCTTTTCCTTTCATAATTCTGTAGATGGTTAACAGGTTCCCTCGTTCCCTTCTTTGTTCCAGGGTCAGCAATTCCAGTTCGGCCAGTCTTTGTTGATATGTCAGGTTTGAAAGTGTTGGGGTCATCTTTGTCGTTGCTCTTTGTATTCTTTCTAAAAAAAAACATTCCTTTTTTTTTTTACTTGGTGGCTATGTCAGCACTGCATATTCCAGTTTTGGCCTTATTAGTATTTGTAATATTTTCTTAATAATTTCCTTATCCAGGTATTTAAAGGTCACCTTTATTGATCTCACCGAATTACATGTTTCTCCGACTATTTTATTTATGTGTTTATCTTACGACATGTCTTTGGTGATGATTAATCCTAGGTCCCTTTCAGAATTTACTTTCTTTACTTCTTTTTCGTTAATTTTATACTGTCCTGATATTCTATTCTTGCTTTTCCTAAATTAAATTATACTGCATTTCTTGATGTTGAATTCTACCTCCCATCTCTTGCTCCACTCTGAGACTTTGTTCAGATCACTCTGTAATGAGTCACGGTCTATTACGGAGTTTATTCTCTTTAATAACTTTGCATTATCTACAAAGCATTTCATGTAACTTTCAATATCTTCATCCATGTCATTTACATATATAGCAAACATTATCGGAGCAAGTACTGACCCCTCTGGGACGCCACTACTCATTTCTTCCCATTTTGAATATTTGTCTCTAAGCACTACTCTAATTTTTCTTCCATGTAGGAAGCCCTCCATCCAATTTGATAGTTTTCCATGTATGCCTCCTATCGTTTCCAATTTATATAGCAATTTTCTGTGTGATACCTTATCAAATGCCTTTTGTAGGTCCAGGAAGGCATAGTCTGTCCAGCTATCCCTTTCTTAAGATATATTTATCAATCTTGAATGGAAACAAATCAAATTAGTGGTACATGATCTTCCCTGTCTGAATCCAAATTGACTCGGGTTCAATATATTATTCTCCTCCGGTTATTTTGTCCATCTATCTTTGATGATTCTCTCACAAATTTTAATTATTGCACTCGTTAAGGACACCGGTCTATAATTTGTTGGGTCTTCCTTATTTCCCCCCTTATATATTGGCACTATATTGTAATTTTTCCAGTCTCCTGGTAGTTTTCCTTCTTTGAGTGAACATTCAATTATTTTGTATACTTTTCCTATTAGTTCGTCTATATGTTCCTTTAGTATCCAGTTTGCAACTCCGTCCGGGCCATGTGACTTGTTAACGTCAAGCTTTAATATTTTATTCCTTATTTCCTTCTGAGTAATATTAGATTTCTTCATTGGAGGAAATCTTACTTCAGTTCTTTGATCACAGTTATGTAGATTTTTTTCCTTGTTGGTGAATACAGATTTGAAATGTTTGTTCATAATATCTACTATTTCTATATCTTCTGTGTATTCTCTGTTACCTTGACGTAATTTAAGCATTTCCTGTTTATTTTTTAGTTTGTCGTTTACGTATCTATACAACAATTTGGGTTGATCTTTACTTTTGTCTATTATGTCCTTTTCATGATTTCTTTTTTCTTCTCTACGTATTTTTACATATTCGTTTTCTAGTTTGGTGTATATTTTCCATTTCTCAGATTTTTTCCTTTTCCCATCTTTTCCAGGCTTTCTTTATCTCTTCTTTCTTTTGCCTCACTGCACTTTTTATTATACTAGGATTTTATATATATACCCTTTCCTGTTTTTGTCTAGGTACATACTTATCCACTCATTATAAATTTCCTTCCAAATTGTACAGTTATCTTCCATCTTTGTTTCTTCATTATTAAAATTTTCCTAATTTGCTTCTTGAAAGAATTTTCCAAGTTTCCCCAAATCTGTTTTGTTATACATTAGACTTCCTTTTCTGTGTTTTTTGTTATTTTCTATATTTGTTTCTTCATTTAATTCTACTTTTAGTAATATGTGATCACTTTTTCCAATTGGTGTATTGTATTCGATTTTATCCACAATTTCGGGTTCTGATGTGAATATCAAATCCAATCTTGAGTGTTCATCGTTATTTCTATATCTGATATTTTCTTTGACCCATTGTGTCAATGTATAATCAACGGCCATTTCCAGTAATATGTTTCCCCAGTGATCTTCTCCACCTTTCACAGTTATTTCTTTCCATCATATTTCTTTCGAGTTAAAATCACCCATAATTACCAGATTTCCTTCTTTCTTTAGTATTTCATTTAGTGTTTTTCTTGTGTCTTCCAGCATTTTAGTGTTCACTTTCATTCCATGCGTGAGCTTTAGACGGGACATAAATCACTGTATACTTTCTATTTTTCGTATCTCTATCCTCAACTCTTATCATAATCAACTCCACATTCTTCTCTCCTTCTGTGATTTTTGTCACCTTTAGGCCTTTCTTGGTTAGCAACATGACTCCTCCACCTTGCTTTGTTTTTCTATTTCTGAACCAACAATTATATATTCCTTGGCCTATACTATTTGGTGGTAATGATCCTTTCAACTTTGTCTCCACAATCCCCATTATATCTGGTTTTCTTGTTCCAGATAGTCATTTAATTTATCTATTCCTGATATAATTCCGTCTGTGTTGGTATATGTTATCTTTATTTTTATTTTATTTTCTTCTTTTTCTTCTCGCTCCTGCATTTCCTTTTCCCTTATGTACCATTTCCTCAGTCTCAAGTCCATCACTCTCCAAAGAAAAAATCCTTCCTTTCGTTTTCTGTTCTTTTCTCGTTTTTTTTTTTTTGTCTTCCTCTTTAAATATTTTTCTTTTTCTTTTTCCTCATCACTCAGTTCCTTTTTTTCTTTTTCTTTTTTTTTGTAAATCTTACATTTTGCTAGTTTTCCTACGTTTGTTAATATTTCTTCTGCTATCCTCTGCGAATCAAGTTTTACTTTGAGAGGTCTATTCTTCTCTTCAGAATATTTCCCCCATTCTGCTAATTTCTTCTATTCACTTTTCAAGTCCTTGTGGCTCCTCCTGTATTTCTTTTAGTATTTCTGTCACTATATTCTTCTCCTCTTTTTCTCTTTGGAACCTTATTAGTCCATGTTTCTCTTTGATACCATAGATCACAATACTTTATTTTTTCTTTCTATTGTGTCTCTTACCCAATTTCTTTTTTCCTTTATTACTTCTATCACCATGTCCTTTGTACTTTCGTTCATTTGTTCTTTTTTTAATAGTGTTTTTTGTTTTCTTTGTCTTCTTTCATTTGATTTCTAATTTCCATCATGTTTGATTTTTTCTTTTTATATTTCCACCAACTTTACCTGCCTCTATTGGTATTTTTTCATTGAATTCCCTCAACAAAGTTTCATTTATATTTGTGTCTTCACTTTTCATCTTTTCATTATAATTTTTTACATTAGTCAGTTCCTTTTTCATTTCCTCCATTTCCCTAAATAATAGTGCATTTTCCTTCCTCAGTTCACTCACTTCTTTGTATAATTAGTTATGTTCCCTTTTCCATTCAACAGTATCCCTCTTCATTTCAAATATTTCTTGGTTTATTAGTATGCTTTTGAGGTCGATACCTCTTTCTGTTCTGAATCCATGGAATAACTCGTCTTCATATCTAGGACTGTCAATATTACATTTTTTTTCTAACCACTCCCAAAGGCGTGTCATACTCATATCTAATCTTCTTTTGGTTGTCTCTGTGTATGTCGGTTTATCACCATTTTATCCATTTCCCTTCTTTTCTTTTGTTCTTGTTAAACTTAAATCATTTTGCTGCATCACGGTTCCACTCGTCATTACCCCCCTTCAACTGTTTACAACTAGGTAAATTGCCAATTTTTGGTCGAAGAATCGCTAGATTTAGCGTTAGCTAGTGGAGCGTTCTCAGGCACATCCGATTCGTTCGACTTTCACAGTGTGTGTGTGTGTGTGTGTGTGTGTGTGTGTGTGTGTGTGTGTGTGTGTGTGTGTGTGTGTGTGTGTGTGTGTGTGTGTGTGTGTGTGTGTGTGTGTGTGTGTGTGTGTGTGGTGTGTGAGAGTGTGTGGTGTGTGTGTGTGTGTGTGGTGTGTGTGTGTGTTGTGTGTGTGTGTGTTTTGTGTGTGTGTGTGTGTGTGTGTGTGTGTGTGTGTGTGTGTGTGTGTGTGTGTGTGTGTGTGTGTGTGTGTTGTGTGGTGTGTGTGTGTGTGTGTGTGTGTGTGTGTGTGTGTGTGTGTGTGTGTGTGTGTGTGTGTGTGTGTGTGTGTGTGTGTGTGTGTGTGTGTGTGTGTGTGTGTGTGTGTGTGTGTGTGTGTGTGTGTGTGTGTGTGTGTGTGTGTGTGTGTGTGTGTGTGTGTGTGTGTGTGTGTGTGTGTGTGTGGTAATAATAATAAAAGGTTTATTTCTATTACAGTGGTACACTGACAATAATACATAAAGTTGATTAAAGATATAAAACTGTGTGTGTGTGTGTGTGTGTGTGTGTGTGTGTGTGTGTGTGTGTGTGTGTGTGTGTGTGTGTGTGTGTGTGTGTGTTGTGTGTGTGTGTGTGTGTGTGTGTGTGTGTGTGTGTGTGTGTGTGTGTGTGTGTGTGTGTGTGTGTGTGTGTGTGTGTGTGTGTGTGTGTGTGTGTGTGTGTGTGTGTGTGTGTGTGTGTGTGTGTTGTGTGTGTGTGTGTGTGGTTGTGTTGTGTGTGTGTGTGTGTGTGTGTGTGTGTGTGTGTGTGTGTGTGTGTGTGTGTGTGTGTGTGTGTGTGTGTGTGTGTGTGTGTGTGTGTGTGTGTGTGTGTGTGTGTGTGTGTGTGTGTGTGTGTGTGTGTGTGTGTGTGTGTGTGGTTCTGTATGTGTGTGTGTTTGTGTGTGTGTGTGTGTGGTTCTGTATGTGTGTGTGTGTTTGTGTGTTTGTGTGCGTGTGAGGATGT
>NC_134790.1:39166336-39176336 GCF_046742065.1 Oratosquilla oratoria | reverse complement strand
ATCTCACAGAGGTAAATGCCAAGGTCAGCCACAGCATACAGAAGAAGAAATTGATGACCCAGGTAAATATTTTTACTTATATTGTGTGCATTTCTCCCTTTTCATACGCAACTATATAAATTTGGTGAACAATGGAGAGCATGTGCAATAAAAATGTGAAGGCCTAAAGAGATGATACTTCAACTTCATTACTTCTAAATTTGGGTAGTGACTATATCACTATAATATACTGTATCCACTCAACTTTGGAGCCTAAATGATTTTTATTAATTTCATTCAACATTGTTTAATATATTTCATAGGTTCCATTGGAATTCAGCCCACATGGGATTCAGCCCAAAGGGATTTAGCCTAACCTAACCTAATTAACCCATTATTTTTAGTTAATTTAAAACTGGACTGAATCCTGTGTGGGCTGAATTCCAAACCCACCTATTTCATATCCTGTTAATTATTTCCAAATAATTTAGTGGCTTGTGTGAATATGAACATTATCTAAAAAATAACTACTGTACTCAAAAATAGCCTAAATTCATTTCAAGATCTGTATCAACAGATTCAATTCCTTCATCATCGGCTCCACTTGAATTACACAACGTAATATTTTTTTTCAAAAGTTTTGTTTATTGTATGTTTTTTAGAGTTTATCAATCCATTTTTCCTGCTGATTTCAAATATGCAATTATTTTTTCTGTATCATCGACCGTTATAGAAATACATATAATTTCAATGTTACCATGTATATTTTGGAATTGTTATGTGGTCTGCTACTAAATGTTTATCTAATTTTCTCTTTCAGATCAATGACTGAACTATTTACCTGTTAAGAGGGCTACTAGAGGATGTGAAAATTCTCCTGATACATTTTGCTATGTGTGTGGTTATTATATTGGGAAAAAAAACAAGTACTACATAAGATCGTGAGAGGTGCTAAAGTGTGGATAGCGTACAGACTCTATTTCGGAATGCCCATGGGTGACCAGGACAAGCCATGGGCACCTCATGTGATATGTGGAAGCTGCCGATCTACTCTAGAAGGATGGCTGAGAGGTACAGGAAGGGCAATGCCTTTTGCCATTCCTAGAATATGGAGAGAGCCGAAGAACCATCACGACGACTGCTACTTTTGTATGATTGATGTGACGAAGTACAGGAAAGTGAAAGGAAGACAAGCTCTGCAGTATCCAGACATACCATCATCTAGAGCACCTGTCCCACATGATGATGGCTTACCAGTACCACAACCACCAGAAAATGCAAGTTTATTTTTATCATACTCTCTTTACTTTTAATTAACTTCAATATTAAGTACTTAATATACATTCACTTTCCTAAAGATATATGGAATACTAATGCTATTCGTCTTTGTTGAAGTTGCTATATTTAGTTATTTCTTTCTTTCCAGATGGAAGATGCAATGGAAATTTCATCTGAAGGGTCAGCAGGTAGCAGCAGCCATGAAATGGGAGACGAAGATTTCGCACCAAGAACGACTTCGGAGCCTCACTTTCCAAGTCAGAGTGAGCTAGATGACTTAATCAGAGACTTAGGTCTTACTAAGTCAGGAGCTGAGCTTCTTACATCAAGGATGAAAGAATGGAATCTACTAGGAGAAGACTGCAGGACATCTGTGTGCCGGAAACGACATGAAGAATTTAAAATTTACTATGACTTTAGTGATGATATGTGTTATTGTAAGGATGTTACTGGTTTGTTTACAGCCCTTGGACTCGAACATGATCCTGCAGAATGGCGACTGTTCATAGATAGCTCAACACGAAGTCTCAAAGCAGTAGTGCTCCACATTGGAAATAAAAACCCATCTTTGCCTCTTGCACACTCAGTACAGAAGAAAGAAAACTATCATAATGTCAAACAGCTTCTTGAAAAAATCAATTATGCTGAATTCAAATGGGATGTTTGTGGTGATTTCAAGATGCTAGCCTTTTTGCTTGGCTTACAAGGGGTATACACAAAGTATTCCTGTTTTCTTTGTTTATGGGACAGCAGGGCTGATGATGATCATTATAATAAAGTTCATTGGCCCCCAAGAGTTGAACTGCAGCCAGGAATGTTAAATGTTCTCAGACAGCCTCTTGTAGATTCGAAAAAAGTTTTATTACCCCCCACTTCATATCAAGCTAGGGTTAATTAAACAGTTTGTGAAGGCTTTGGATTTTGGAGGCGAAACTTTCCAAGAAATTTGTCTCATGTTTCCCAAGCTATCTGAGGCTAAGCTCAAGGGTGGTATATTTGTTGGACCCCAGGTAAACAAAATGTTGAAGTCGGAGAAACTGGAAAGAGCGATGACGAAAGTTGAAAGAGAAGCTTGGTGTTCATTTCGTGATGTAGTTCGTGGATTCCTAGGAAATCACAAGGACCCTAATTATAAACAAATAGTGGCAAAGCTTATTGAGAACTTCAGGAAACTTGGTTGTCGTATGTCCTTGAAGATACATTTCTTGCATTCTCACCTAGATTTCTTCCCCGAAAACTTGGGGGCTGTCAGTGAGGAGCATGGCGGGAGATTTCATCAGGATATCGCAACTATGGAAAGAAGATATCAAGGACGATGGAATACTGCTATGAAGAGAGATTACATATGGTCACTAGTCAGAAAAGACGAAAGCATGCATTCTAGAAAATCTCGATCGTCAAAGCACTTCTAATCATGAGAAGAGTCATCAAAACACTTGCAGTGCAAAGTTGTGTTGTTTATTTTGTTCTTACTAATATTGTAGCTCTTAAATACACTTCATATTATGAAAAAAATACTAGATGTTGTATAATTATCCTTAGAATGCTAAAGTAGATTGAATCAATTAACTACTGTAGAGAAAGGTTGCGTATATAACAATGAAATATAAAATCAAGAATAAATAAAGAAATATCGATGTTACGTCAAAACTAATGTGATATTTGGATTCAGTGACACGAAATACATATATAAACATGAAAAAATACAAATAAACAAAACATGTGTTACATTGTGTTATCTGCAAACCTGATTCCATCATTAAAAAGGTCACTATCAGATTCCTCCACAGACGCCACTTCTGCTAAATCATTTTCATCTAAAAGAAAGTCATCAACATCTCTGGACAGATTTATCATAAAAACTTCAGCCTCTCAAAAGGAAAATCTCGACAAAGAAGTTGCAAGAATTATATTTGCTACAAATTCACCATTTCATCTTGTTTAGCACCCTCAGTTTCTCAAAATGGTTCAGAACCTGAGGCCAGGTTATATTCCTCCATCCAGAAAAGATATTGCTGATAAGTACTTGGATCTTGTGTATGAAAAGGAGTATAAAAAGTGTGCAGATGACATGAATAATGAAACTGTATGTCTTTCAATTGATGGGTGGTCTAACATCCATAATGAGCCCATAATATGTGTCACTCTAACAACATCTACTGGTCAGATTTATTTAGTTGACACAATAGACACATCAGGGAAACCTCACACTGCTGAATATCTTCTACAACTTGTACAAAATTCGATCAAGAAGGCTGAACAAGATTTTGGTTGTCACATTGGAAGTGTTGTGACAGACAATGCAGCAAATGTCACCAAGATGAGACAACTCTTGGGGGAATCGAGTGAACCTGAGCATACCATCCTCACATACGGCTTATACCGTTCCTTGTATACTTGTGGCAAGTCTATATAACACTGCTCCTTATATTGATATGCTAAAAATGTCCTTTAGCAATCAGGTCGCATATCAGCGTTTCTTATGGGACCACTTGTGGGTCAGTAAGGTCGCAGGACGGCCGATAAGAGGTTTTGACGGGGGTAAGGACCGGGGGTGAGGACTACTCCTAACACGCCCCTATGGAATTCGAGTCTGGAAGTGAAGTCGCTTGGAGCCTCGACAAGAAAGCGTCAAGGGGAGTTGTCCTCACGACTGGGCCTGAATTCTAAGGCGGGTATAGAGCTGGCCGTCTGATTGCAGGGGTAGCAGCAGGTGGCGTTCCGTTTGCCACAGGGTGGCAAACCTCGGGGCGTTGGGCTACTCTCACGTAACCGGGGTTGTCCTGTACGTCGTGGATGACGTCGAAGAGGTTGGTGCATCTCGAAAGGCTGTTCAGGGGGTCTCGTACCTGGAACGCGTCATGGGATCACGTTGTACGGTGGCGCTGGAGAGCGTGGTTACATCTCCTGAAAATATAGACACTTAAAAATTGTTGTGGTTAGTGGGTGGGACGTTAGGCCACCCAGGGCGTCAAGGACTTGACAGTCGAGGTTGCTAGCCATTAGCTTTACCGGAGTCGAGGTGCGGGACCTTGTGATATCCGTTGAGCGCGTGGGTGGGTTAAAGTGGGGACACTCACTGCTCTAGTTGCTAGATGATCTGGTGGTAGTGGCGGCAGACCACAAATATACCTGTGGTAGGCGAGAGTGTGGGCAGTCGAACTGGCAGTCGGCAGACATGGCAGGCAGCGACGTCAGTCGAGCTGGTGGCTAGCGGAGGCAGAGAAGTGGAAGCAGTTGGCGACAGCCGATCTGGCAGACACGTGGCGGCAGTCGATCTGGCAGACAAGTGGCGGCAGATACCTGTGGTAGGAGAGAGTGTAAGCAGCCAAACTGACAGGCGGTAGACCTGACAGGCAGTGACGGTAGTCGAGCTGGTGGGCAGGGGAGCTGGCAAATGGCAGAATCGTTAGGCAAACTGACAGTCATTGTGGCAGGTGATCTGGCAGACAAATGGCGGCAGTCGATCTAGTAGATAATTGGCGGCAGTCGATCTGGCAGACATGTGACAGCAGTCAATCTGGCAGACAAGTGAAGGCAGATACCTTTGGTAGGCGAGAGTTAATTTGGCAGACAAATGGCGGCAGTCGATCTAGTAGATAATTGGCGGCAGTCGATCTGGCAGACATGTGACAGCAGTCAATCTGGCAGACAAGTGAAGGCAGATACCTTTGGTAGGCGAGAGTTAATTTGGCAGACAAATAACAGGAGATACCTGTGGTAGGCGAGCGTATAGGCAGTCAAACTGGTAGACGGCAGACGACCTGGCAAGCAGCGAAGGCAATCGAGCTGGTGGACAGGGAAACTGTCAGACTGCAGACTTGGTAGGCGAACTGGCAGTCGTGCTGGCAGGCAGGAGCGGCAGACGGCGGGGTCAGACAATCTGCCAAATCGAAAAGATGAGTGAAATTTCTTTCAAATTCTTCATTTTACCACTTTCTATATATTTTCGAACACTTTCACTGTTTTTTTTCAACCTTCGCTGAAACTTGCTGCTTTGAAAGAAAATGGAAACTCCCAAAGCTTCAACAATTCTTGAGATATTTTCCTTATTCTGTCTACTCGCCCTTTGAGTCCACCGTACAAACCCAAATATCTACCAACAATGTCCATGTTCAAAGACATTTTGCACATGATCTCATTTATGTCCTCTTTCATTTCTGGTATGTTTGGATGGCATTTTGTTTTTGTTGTCAAATTCCGTGTCCATTTCTTTCCAGCTGATTCCACCGCTGATTTGGATATTTTGCTTTTAAAAGACATGTTTGAATCTGAAAGCAGAACACATGCAATGAAAAAAGAGAATGGAGAATACATTAGCTGCTGCAAAAATGATTTAAACCAATTTTTATTTTTCATTATAATGCACGAAAGGTATCTACGATCCATTATCAACCTATTTTACACATGTATTTGAAAATATTACATGGTAAGAACGTTTATTTCATAATACTTACAGAACTGTTAAGTTGTAAAGTCATTATTTCTTTAACTATACAGCACACACTCAAAACTTCAGCTGTTACCGATACTGCTGCTGACGCCCCCTCAGACTCTCACTTTCTCACTTTCTGTGTATAGCAAAAATGAAATGATGTTGGGTGAGGGAGATTTTTACATAACCAAAATAAAAAACAGAAAAATTAACATAGAGGCAAAGATTAATCAAGAACAACATCAGGAAAATGAAAAATTTGAAGAAAAAAAAGTTAGTCATATCACTAATGTATATATATATGTGTTTGTGTCATTTTGACAATTGGAAATAAACTCATCTCCTGGGATTCGAACCCCCGCCAGAGCGGAATGCTTCATATAAAGCGAAGTGTAGTACAGCGGTGTGTGTGTGTGTGATATATGTGTGTGTTCTGGCGGGGGTTCAAATCTGTGTGGTGTGTTTATGTATGTATATATATATATATATATTATATATATATATATATATATATATATATATATATATATATATGTGTGTGTGTATTTTTCACTTGGTCTTTGGATCATATATATATAATAGTGATATAATATATATTTCCCTCCTGGAAGAGAGCTTTAAACCCACTCTCTTAGAATGATAAGCTTGAGACACACAGACACACACCCAATTTCGTCCACTAGCTTTGGTCCTCTTCGACATATGCACACACATATGTGTATGTGTGTGTGTGTGTGTGTGTGTGTGTGTGTGTGTGTGTGTGTGTGTGTGTGTGTGTGTGTGTGTGTGTGTGTGTGTGTGTGTGTGTGTGTGTGTGTGTGTGTGTGGTGTGTGTGTGTGTGGTCTTTGGATCACGTGTTGGACTCGTGATCGACAGCTATTTCCCTCCTGGAAGAGAGCTGAGAGCTCGTAGGTCCTATCTATGGGTAAAGCTATGACCTTACACACACACACACACCCAACTCCCCGCCCACGAGAGTCAGAGTAACGACCCGAAGCGCAGCGGTACCAAAATAATTTGTGTGTGTGTGTGTGTGTGTGTGTGTGTGTGTGTGTGTGTGTGTGTGTGTGTGTGTATGTGTGTGTGTGTGTGTGCATCTATCTATCTATCTATCTATCTATCTATCTGTGTGTGTCTCTGTGCGTGCATTTTTCTCCTTTTCTTCCTTCCGTTCCTCCATTCTTACTTCATTTCATCCTTTACGTTCACTTTCCTCTGTCTAGTCCTTGTTTCTCTCTTCTTTTAGTATATTATGGTATTTCTTTGAGCTTCAGTTCTCTTCTGAAATCGTATCTTCGGCCGCCTTCTCTCCTTCTGTCTCTATGTATATATTTTTTTTTCTCTTTTCCAGATGTGTTTTACCTTTCTTTTTCTATTTCCTGCATTGATATAAGACTCCATCGTGTTTCTCTGTTGTTCATTCTTGACGCTTGCCACCAGGTCACATTCCCCCCTCCACTCACCTCCTCCTTGACCTTCACCCTCCTTCCTTGACCCTGACCTCCTGTTCAGACGCAGCAGCCTTCGTCCTACACCTTTGACTCACCCTCTTCCTAAAGCCACA
This sequence comes from Oratosquilla oratoria, assembly GCF_046742065.1. NCBI lineage: Eukaryota > Metazoa > Arthropoda > Malacostraca > Stomatopoda > Squillidae > Oratosquilla > Oratosquilla oratoria. The sequence goes on along the minus strand of NC_134790.1, from coordinate 39,169,079 downwards.
TTCGCCCTTCTCGCGACCTTGAACCGTAGCTGCCAAACCTCATCCTTGACCGACATTCACCCTCGATCTTTGGCCTCGAATCCTCGACCTTCAGCCACCTTCAAATGTCTCCCTTTTCCCTCTTTCTTTGATTCACTTGTCGCATCTTCACCTAACCAACTTTCTTCTTTCCTTCCATTGCTTCTCCCCTCCTTGCTGCTTCCATCCCTTTCTATTCACTTTGCCTCCTCCGTCTCTCCATATTGCTCTGCTTTAAGTCCATTAACCAATTAATTCTCTTGCATCTCTTCTTCGTTCCTACCCCTCCACCCCAGATTTTATCCTCGTTATCTTCTTTCTTGCTCTCCTCTTCCTTCCAACTCATCGGGGCAATGTTGGGTACCTGCAAGTGGTGGTCCTGTGAGATGGACGTTGGATAGAATCGTGTCCACACCTGTGGTCTTTAGGATCCATCAACACCTTGACCTCCACCTGGAGGTGCAACCTCGAGGGGCCGACGAAGCGCTTCCCGTACAGGGCCTAAGATCTCTTCAACAACGTAAGCTATTTTCCACTACCTGTTTGCGAAGAAAGAGCCCACAACAGGAGACTTCTCACCTCGTCCCTCTCCTCTTCCTCCTCCTCCTCCTCCTCCTCCTTCCCTCCTCTTCCTCTTCCTCCTCCTCCTCCTCCTCCTCCTCCTCCTCCTCCTCCTCCTCCTCCTCCTCCTCCCATCACTACCACTGCCACCTGTCGGTGACAGAGAAACAGACCTGCAGTAGTAATACATGGCAGACATCTCTGTTGTAGTTTTCTTCCTTTTCGTGCTTTCCCACATACGTGGTTGTGTCCGTCTCTTGCTCCCGACTCCTCCATTCCCATATTTTCTGGCTGTTTCTACCTGATTCTTGCCTCCACCTGCACTGTTGCTCTCTCTTCCTCTCAACTACCTCTCTCCGTCTGCCACTCTCTGATTCTGTTCCTGTTTCTCTTTCTTCTTTTACCCTTCTCTACTGTCTCTTTCCTTTCCACCTCTAGCCTCTTCTCTCTTTTTTTTTTTTCCTCACGTCACCCTCCTTAAATCTTTTCTCTACCACTCCAATAATTTTATCTCTTCAGTGCGATATTGCCCCGAGGGATAGAAGCGCTGGCATTGTTGACAAACTTCCTTTTCTCTTGTTTTTCCGTCACATTCTTGCTCTTTTGTTGTGCTCCATTTCTGTCCTGTTGCTCTCTCTTTCGTTTCAGGAGGTCTCTTTTTCACCTTTTTCGCTCCTATCGTTGCCTTGTCCAACCTGAAGCCAACGCGCTTGCGCTCTCCATTCTTTCCTTCCTATCTCTCCTCAAGGCTCTTTCCTCCCTCTTTATTCATTTATCTATTTTTTTCATTCTCTTCTCCTTTGTTTGAACACCCCCTTCCTCTCAGTTTTACTTTTTTTTCTGCCCCGTTCCTCTTATTTCATAATTTGATGTATCCTCCACTCGCTTCTTGCATCCTTCGCTTCCCTGTTTTCCTCAGTCATATCCTTCCCTTCCCTCTCAACTTCAGCGCTAAGAGATTTTTTTTTTCTGGCAAGCGTCAAGTACTTCTACTCTCTTGAGGGAGTTTGAAGCATTGAATGGGATAGTTTATCTTTGTCCCCGCCCCCTAAATATTCTCCAGTGATCCCTACCTTTGACAGAGGAAACACAATTTCAGGACGAAGCCATTATTGAATGCAGAACAACGTTTCGCTCGATGCTGGTGCTCTTTCAAGTGCTTAGATAAGCCCCACCGAGCGAAACGTTGTATTGTAATCAATAAATGTGTCGTCCTTAAATGGTGTTTTTTCTGCTGAAAGTGTCGGTAGCTGCCATCTTTAAACATCCCTCAGCACAACCACATATAGATAGCAATTCTTCCGTGCCGCGTTCCCTTGTGTGCACTGAGGGCATAATCGGAAGCGTGCTCGTCTGTCCGTCTGTTTGCCTGTCCGTTTCTCCGTTTGTCCGTCTGTCCGTCTGTCCGTCTGTCCGCCTCTCCGTCTGTCCGTCTGTCCGTCTGTCCGTCTGTCCGTCTGTCCGTCTGTCCGTCTGTCCGTCTGTCCGTCTGTCCATCTGTCCGTCTGTCCGTCTGTCCGTCTGTCCGTCTGTCCTTCTATCCGTCTATCCGTCTATCCGTCTATCCGTCTGTCCGTCTGTCCGTCTGTTCGTCTGTCCATCTTTCCGTCTGTCCATCTTTCCGTCTGTCCGTCTGTCCTTCTGTCTGTCTGTCTGTCTGTCTGTCTGTCTGTCTGTCTGTCTGTCTGTCTGTCTGTCTGTCTGTCTGTCTGTCTGTCTGTCTGTCTGTCTGTCCGTCTGTCCGTCTGTCCGTCTGTCCGTCTGTCCGTCTGTCCGTCTGTCCGTCAGTCCATCTGTCTGTCTGTCTGTCTGTCTGTCTGTCTGTCTGTCTGTCTGTCTGTCTGTCTGTCTGTCTGTCTGTCTGTCTGTCTGTCTGTCTGTCTGTCTGTCTGTCTGTCTGTCTGTCTGTCTGTCCGTCTGTCCGTCTTTCCGTCTGTCCGTTTGTCCATCTGTTCGTTTGCCCAATCTTCTGTCTGTTCGTCGGTTTATATTTCCATTATATAACTTTTCTCTCGTTATTCTTATTTTTCTTTCTTTTTTTTCAATTTTTTTTTTTACTTTTTGCGTTCAACAATTCTACTTTTTTCCTCTAATCTTTCTTTTCTTTCTACTCATCTCACTCTCCTTCTTCCTTTTCCTTTCACCTTCCAATCCTTCTTTTGAT
>NC_134790.1:39156336-39158836 GCF_046742065.1 Oratosquilla oratoria | reverse complement strand
AGAGAGAGACGCGAGAATAAGAGAGAGAGCGAGAGATAGAGCGAGATTCTTTAGGAGAGTGTTCAGATTTGAGAGAGAGAGAGAGAGAGGAGAGAGGTGGAGTTTGTACGATAATAGAGAAGAAAAGTAGAGATGGAGAAGAGAGAGAGATGTCTGAGCCAGTGAGAGAGACGAGAGAGAGAGAGAGAACGAGAGAGAGAGATGAGAGAAGCGAGAGACCGAAACCCATAGAGATACTTGATTAATAAACTCAAGATCTTGTATGATACAGATAGTCAAAGAGGACTGACTGCCGTCCAACTACCATTTACAAGAGAGAGAGAGAGAGAGTGAAGAGAGAGAGAGAGAGAGAGAGAGAGAGAGGCGAACGCCCTCTATCGGGTGATCCTCTCTTCTTCGATGTCTAACTGACGTTTTTCTCTTTGTGTTGGGTGTACCACCCGACCTCTGTTATGACAGCTCTGCTTTGCCTGCACATACGTACTGTCACCCACCTGTTGTTGCTGTTTGCGAAGATGAAGAATCGCGCCACCTTATGCACGTGGTCTCTCTCTTGTGGCTTACTGCGTGTCTTTTTCTTTTTACAGCTTTCGTTCCTTTGATGTATTCATGCATGTTTTGCCTTCATCATTTTTTCTTGTTTTTTTTTGTCCTCTTTTCTCACGTCATTGTTGTTTTTTCTTTTGTCTCTTTATATTTTATAACTTATTAACGTTACAGTTCCTGCAAGACCCAAGACTCTCATTTCCCTAACTGTAATTAGTGTCCGTGACAAAAACATATACCAGTATAAATTACATTCGTATCTTTGAATGAAAATACATATCCATTAGATCCAACAACATTATTTATCATGTTATGTTTATTATTTGGAATTTATTTATCAACTACAATGATACACAATATCAAACAGAAAATGTGTAGTGACATATAAAAAAGGTAGATAGGTTAAAAAATGAAAGAAAAACTAATATTGATCAAAGATAGGAAAACTCACAAAACGTTATAAATCCGTATGCTATATCTAACCCTCATCCCATGCAACTGAACAAAATCACATGGTGACAACCAGGAAGAAAATAGTGCTTCACCTGACAGGCTTAATGAGGTCAAAAGCAACTCATAAAGACTTTTCTTCTTTTTGTCTCATTCTCCTTTTCTTGGCCAGTCTTCCCGTACCGCAAGACAAAAAAGAAATGGCAGCAGCAGCAGCAGCAGCAACAACAACAACAGCAGCAGCAGCAGCAGTAGCAGCAGCAGCAGCAGCAGGAGCAGCAGCAGCAGCAGTAGTAGTAGTAGTAGTAGTAGTAGTAGTAGTAGTAGTAGTAGTAGTAGTAGTAGTAGCAGTAGGCATCTCCAACCCGCTAAACTTTGCCGACATAGAACACCAATAATCCATGAAACTCACGTCCTCCTTGACAAACAACATCGTGTCACAAGATCAACGGAAGGAGACTAACATGGAGGAAATCAGAGAAATTAGAAGAAACATTTCAAAGGGAAGGGAGGAGAGGCAGAAAAAGGAACTTCAAGCACTTCTAGCTCGGCTATCGAATTGTATAAAAAGAAAGATAACAATGGCACAGGAAGTTGGGGCGTCCAATTGGCTGACAGCACTACCAATCAGGGCAAAGGGATTCATCTTAAACAAAAGATAATTCACGGATGCCATTGCCCTGAGGTATGGATGGCCATTGGGAGGGCTGCCTAGCAGATGCTTCTGTGGTGTACATTTTACTCCAGACCATGCGATGATATGCAAGCAGGGTGAATTCATTTGCATGCGACATGATGAGGTAAGATATCTCACTACCCAAATGGTTCAGGAAGTGTGCAAGGATGTGGCTATCGAACTAACATTACTCCCACTAGGAGGGGAGAACTTCAGATACCGCAGGTCCAACACATCAGATGAAGCAAGAGTGGTTGTCAGCGCAAGAGGTTTCTGGGCACGGGGACAATTGGCTTTCTTTGACATACGAATATTTGATCCGATGGCTCCCTGTTACACCAACCTAACTGTTGAGGCATCCCACTCCCGGAACGAGTATGAGAAGATCAGGATGTACGAAGAGCGTACACAGAATGTAGACCAGGTCTCATGCACTCCTATAACCTTTGCGACTTCAGGTGGGATGGTTCCTAGAGCAAAGGCATTCTACGCTCGGCTGGCTGAGGTGATGGCTGAAAAAAACAACAACAACCAAAAAGCAGCATTGTTTCGTGGATGAGATGTAGACTGTCATTCTCACTCCTAAGATCAGCCCTCCTATGCCTGAGAGGTACCAGGTCCCCACTGCCCAAATCAGCACACATACAAAACCTAGATTTTGAGCAGACGGTGGTTGACAGAAGGATAAATGAATATTTGTATTAGGCATAATTAATAAAAAATGAATAGATAAATAAAAGGGTCGTCGATCACAGTCATTGGCGGGAGAGAGGCCAATGAACTGTATCTGTGGGAGACAGATCCTGCAACTTCCACCACACAGTTCCA
>NC_134790.1:39148836-39151336 GCF_046742065.1 Oratosquilla oratoria | reverse complement strand
CTTGCTGGTTCCAAGCGATTTTATTCAGTTGAGGTGAGTAAGGGAGTCACCTTTCCAAGTGGGCTGACACAACCCACCCCCATCCCCTCCCTCTCACTTGTGTGGAGAAAAAGTCCCGTTCTAACTGGCGTGACATTAGAAGATGTATATAGATTCCGCCACAGCCACGAAGAGGATTGACCCTTCAGGAATGAGGCGTTCGCGTGAGGACGCCATGGCGCCCCTCGTTGTCCGCGGTCGACGTGGCGCTTTCGCTTCTCCGAAATGCGCAGCTCACCGCCACCGATGCCTCCATTCTCGAAGGGTAAATGGAAGCGTCTGGCATTAGCCAGAAAAGTAAGATCCTACACATTTGTGGTTCCTTACTTGAAAGGTTTCTTGGAGAGAAATATGAACCAAAATAGCGGTTAATCTAGGAATTATTATTATTATTATTATTATTATTATTTTCTTATTTATTTATTGATTTATTGATTTATCTATTTATTTATTTATTTATTTATTTATTTATTTATTTATTTATTCATTTATTTATTTATTTATTCATTTATTTATTTATTTATTTATTTATTTATTTATTTATTTATTTATTTATTTATTTATTTATTTATTTATTCATTTATTTATTTATTTATCTATTTATTTATTTATTTATTTATTCATTTTTTTTATTTGTTTATTTATTTATTTATTTTGGTCTACTGTCAAGCAGTAGTTGTCAAGTCGAAGGAAACATCCTTGGCGGCAGCAAAGGCGTTGAACTCATCTTGGTTGACTTGCTCAGTGATATTAGCGACTTGTACATGTGTTCTGGCTGTCACTAGGCAACTTCATTCAGCAGAGGGAAAGCTAATGCACAACAAAAACCTTACAATTATCTCGTTGAATCATACCACTGAGACTGATGGCTTTTGTATTTGTTCTGATCACCGGCCCGCCTCCATTACCACCACCAGCACCACCAATACCACTCACTACCACCCGCTACCACCTTCACACATATACCCCCCCCCCCCACCATCACCATATCTTATCAGACGCCTGTTACGTTATGGTTGGTAATGGCCTGTCATTGTCTTGGGCCTCGTTCACAATTCTCCTCCACTTCGCCCTCTCCATGAATATTTGGTCCCCTGATACTTCATCCAAGATCGTTCCTCGCCTGTTTCGAGCCTCTTCCATTTTCTCCATCCATCTCCTCCTCCTCCTCCTCCTCCTCCTCCTTCTTCGTCCTCCTCGTCTATGATTTACAATTCTCTTTGGATATTGTTCTTCATGCATATCCAGCACACATGCCCATACTGTCTCAATTTATTTCGTTTTCTTCATCTGAATGTAGATGTTGATCCGACTTACCTTTTAAATCATAATTTTTTGTCAGTCTTTCCCAACTGGTTACTCCTGAAATTATTCATCTCTGAAGCCCTGACTGCCTCAAAGTAGTGGGCGTTACAAGCGGACATTTAAGTGCCCGGAAAAAAAAAAAAAAAAAAAAAAAACTCTGGTAGCGCTCGCGCCTGGCAGCCGCCGAGGGAGCTCAGGCGCACGTATTCGAATCCTGGGCATTATTCATTCTCAGTAGTCTCCGACCTCCAAATCCAAAGTATTTTTCGTAAGCCATCGTCCTTCTTGGCCTGAAGAAGGCAGTTCATGACGTAAAAGCGAATCATTACATCTTAAGATGTACTTACCAACTCGATTATTCAGATCTGTATCTTGCGATTATTTCATGTCAGAATGCAATCTGATTCAATTCTAGATCTACACTTGTTACATGAGTGCTTTTCCTTCATATGCCTATCATTCTAGTTTTATTCTATGTCCGTGCTAAAAATTCTATCCCATTTTATCAATACATCCTGTAACTGTTCTTTACTGCCATGGACCACTGATACATTTTCAGACTAAGTTAGTGTAGTTTCATTATTTCTATATTTGGCACATTTATATTTCATGCATCTGTGCATGTAAATAATGAACAACAAAGGAGACGCAACTCAACCCTGATTCAATCTCTCACGCCAGACCCATCATCGGTTGTGTCTCTTCGTTTTTCCGAGGATACGTTTAAGTGTTCTTGTCAGCTTTGGTGCGACAATATTATGACCTCCGTGTTGCGATGTCTTCCTCGGCTTTACAAGTGGGACCCTGTCAAATTCCTTTTCCAGGTCAGTGAATATAGCATATTTCTCTTGGATCCACTTCCAGTTCTTTTCGAATAACATTTTCATAGTAAACACAAGGTGGTCAGTCGTGCTCTTTTCCAGTTCTGAGACCCTTCTGCCGCCGTTGCTACCAGTCTCCAATTTTCTCTCCCCGCGATTTTTCGGAGTGTCTGCTCCAGTATTCTTTCGGATATTTTTCCTTCATGTAAGAGCAGTGTGATTACTCTGTAGTTTTCCCATTTTGATCTATCTTCCCTCTTCAAGACTTGACAGACTCCTTCCTCTCTTCCCACTACCACCCGGTATCACATACGCCACTCCGTCGATACATGCCG
>NC_134790.1:39138836-39141336 GCF_046742065.1 Oratosquilla oratoria | reverse complement strand
TAGGATTACAAGTAGGCATGTAGCTCGAATGATATGCTAGTATGCAATTGGGTATGTGTATATGAAAATAGATATTTATTTAAGTATATGTATATATATATATAAGTACATATATATATATATGTATATATATATATATATATATATATATAAGTACATATATATATACGTACATATATATACATATACATATACATATATATATATACATATATATATATATATATATATATACTGTATATACATATATATATATATATATATATATATACATATATATATATATATATATATATATATATATATATATATGTATATATATGTATATATAGTATATGTGTGTGCGTGTGCGTGCGTGTGTGTGTGTGTGTGTATATATATATATATGTATACATATATATGTATATACTGTATATATATATATATATATATATATATATATATACATATTAGTATATATGTATTTATATATGAATATAAATATATATGTATATATATATATATATATATGTATATATATATATATATATATATATATATATATATTATATATACATATATTTGATGCCAATCTGAATAAAGTCTGGAAAATGATTCGACGTAGCAGAGATTCTTATTGGAAAGGTTATAATTCACTCGAAGCAGTTACATTTGCATTGCGGAATGAAATCATTTGGGGGAATAGTGACGCATCCTAAAAGTAATTTTCATTTTGGCCTTGGTGTTTGTTCAATAATGCTTTGCATCTAGCAGGCGACGGTTTGGATCTCACGTCCAATTCGAGAACACAGACGATCCCAAGATCGACGAGATGTCCTTCGGCGGCCACCGGTGATTGCCTGTGTCTCTGGATGTTCCAGAGGGCTTCCGGTTCTCAGCTCGTAGTTGCATCTGGGCTTGCCCGTCCGCTCGGATGCACGTGCAGGCGAGCGCGGTAGGGTCCCGCGAGGCTCGAGTGCCATGGCTAGTTGAGCGCCCATCCGGGTTGACTACCACGAGGTCTACAAGTCATCGTTGTCGTCGAAAGGAAATGAGCTGAACAAGGCGCGCGACGGGGAGAAAATAAAACAGAAAACTAAAACACACCGTTCTTTATTCTGGAACTACACAATGGTCTTATGAACTGAGCTCTAGAAGAAGTCATGCATATGGAGTTGGAATTGCATTATTTCGCGTGTTGGGGTTTCCTACCACTGAGCTCTTCCACTGTCATGTTTTTACATTATACAATGCAATTTAAGTTTATCTTATTTTTCCATTCGCCACCTCTCGCCTACAACCTGGTTTTGTTCTGCTTCGTGGAAGGCGTTCCACGGAAACTTGTTAAAACCCGAGAAAAATAAGATAAAAATAAGAATGAAAATTAACCTTTCTCTCCCCACCCCCTAAAGAAAAAAGACATTTCCATTGTCATTCTTATGACCAGACATGTAATGACTCACAGATTTTTTTTTTCTTTAATTTTCCTACTCATTAAACTGAGGAGAAATTCCAACAATGTTCCGACACATCTGAAACCCTCCCTTACATTAATAGCTAACTACTGAGCATATCATCAGCGTTTATTATTTTTTTTTCATTTTGTTTTATTTTATTTTTCATTTTTAAATTGTTTATTCATTTTTATTATAATTATTTTTATATATATTTTTTGTGACGAAGAGGGCGGCTTGATGTGGGACAGGGCCAACGTTAGCGCGCGGGTGTGTGGGCGGGCCCGCCTTCTGGAGACCTAAAGTAGGTCTCCGTCATTCTCTATACGTTTACGTACATGCATACGCACGTACGTATATACATATACATATACTGTATATTTACGTACATGTAAGAGTATATATACCAGAAAAAATCATAGACGCTATTCCTAGGATGGAACGAAACATCGCAAGCGCTAATTTATTCGGCATGTTTTTAAGAACTCTCCCCACAGAGATAAGATATATTATAAGAAGAATAGAAAACACACAACAAAGACTGAATGATGATGAAATAAATACATTATTCAACCTCGTATATAGAAAAGAAAACTTACCTGATTTTATATATATATATATATATATATATATATATATATATATATATATATATATATATTGATTAAAATCAACTGCGCTAATAGATTTAACTATTTTCAGTTGTATCTTCTTAAGTTTAAGGAAGGACTTCCTATCAACTTCATTCAGCTTATGAACGAAATCATCCATGGTGATGGAGCAATCGGTTGTCACTATCACTTGTCACGTGCTAGTGGAGATTCGAGTCCTTGGCTGTACCACGTTTCAACTTCTGCATGTTTGCCTTCTCGAGCTTCTTGATGCTGATAGCTTAGAATTAAAGTGAATTGTAGTTGATAGATGTAGATATGTTCTCTGGGACCCATTCAGTTTTGTACAAACACTTTCCCGCTTTGTATACTTACCAAGTGTACTATCATAATAGAGATGGGTTGAACGCAAACTTTCGTGTACGTGTATGTAACTCGAGCATGCAAATATATAAG
>NC_134790.1:39128836-39131336 GCF_046742065.1 Oratosquilla oratoria | reverse complement strand
GAGGAGAGGAGGAGAAGAGGAGAGAGGAGAGGTGGGGGAGGGGAGAGGGGAGAGGAGGAAGGAGAGGAGAGGGGAGATGAATAGGAAAACGATAGGTTTGAAAGGAAAAGGTGAAGATGGAGACAAAGTGATGAGGAAGAAGAAGATGAGGAGACGTGGGAGAGCTAAGAATGTCTGTCGACAGAGGAAGGGGAGTAAAAAGGAAATGGTATTTTTTTTCAAGGTTCGGGGCATTAGAAAGAGAGCAAACGAGGTACAATTGGAAAGAGAAGATAAGAGAGGAAAGGAAGGAGAATAAAAAGAATGAAAGAAAAAAGAGAAATAATGTAAGGAGACAGTAAAGAGAATAAAAAACAAAGAAAGGAGAAATAGGTTATGGGGAATATGTTTGCAGAAAATTTGGAAAAAAAGTTGAGTGGCAGGAAAGGTATGATGAGAATGGAACGACTTGGAATTAGGGAGGAAAGGAAATAAACAAAAGAAAGAAGGAGAATAAGTTGCTAGTTACGTTAGATTAGGTTAGGATATGTTATGTTATGTTATGTTATGTTATGTTATGTTATGTTATGTTATGTTATGTTATGTTATGTTATGTTATGTTGTGTTGTGTTGTGTTGTGTTATGTCATGTCATGTCATGTCATGTCATGTCATGTCATGTCATGTCATGTCATGTCATGTCATGTCATGTCATGTCATGTCATGTCATGTCATGTCATGTCATGTTATGTTGGGTTAGGTTGGTTTAGGGTTAGGTTGGTTTAGGGTTAGGTTAGGTTAGGTTAGGTTAGGTTAGGTTAGGTTAGGTTAGGTTAGGTTAGGTTAGGTTAGGTTAGGTTAGGTTAGGTTAGGTTAGGTCAGGTCAGGTTAGGTTAGGTTAGGTTAGGTTAGGTTAGGTTAGGTTAGGTTAGGTTAGGTTAGGTTAGGTTAGGTTAGGTTAGGTTAGGTTAGGTTAGGTTAGGTTATTTAATGTGTTGGAGGAAAAGAAGAGGAAAATAAATAAAAAATAAAATGAAGGAAAAAAAAAGAAGGACTGCAAGTAAATAAGGTGTTGGGTAATAGTGAAAGTGATGTAGATAAGGGAGAACGAGAAACAACAACGCAGAAAGAAACAGATTAGGTGGAAAAAAGAAAGGCTTTGAGAAGACGTGGGAAAATTTTTAAAAGAAAAAATTAAGAGGAGTTCGACTTGAAGGACCCGGATGAGAAAGCCACAGAAGAGTCCGTTAGAAAAAAAAAAAAAAAAAAAAAAGGGGGGGGGGGGTGATGAAAAGACAAAAAAAAAAAAAAAAAAAAAAAAAAATAATAACGAGAGCAAAGGGACCAGAAAGAGGAAGAGAACGAGAAGGAAGAGAATCAGGAGGATGAAGAGAGGATAAGGAATAATAAGATAGATAGAAGGAGGAAAAAGAGAAGAGAAGAAGTAGGGAGAGGGGAGGAGAAAGAGGCAGGAAGGGAGGAGGTAGAGAAAAATAGAACTATGATGAAGAAGAGAATGAAGGTGGTTGGGGGGAGGTGGAAGAAGTGATGAAATAGATTTTCTAGTTGATGTGAGAGAAAGAAAATCGAGGCCAGTGTTGTTGGGGCATGAAGAAGGCTGGACGCTATTTCAAGCCCGACAGCCTCCACTATCAACATGGGACGGGGTGGGGGTGAGGGATGTCCCGCGACCGGACGGAGGCTGGACGCTGCAGTGGACGCGGGCCGGCCTGACAAAGGAGAGAGGGAGAGAAAGAGAGAGGGAGAGAGGAGGCTGTTGAGGAGTGTGATGAGGACATTTGCGGAGGAAGGCCGGATGGAGGGCGAGGAGGAGGAGAAAGATAGAAGAGGAGGGGGTGAGGAAGGCATGATTAGGAAGTAAAACAAGGGACGAACATTGGAGAAGGCCTAATAGAGGAACATGCTGAAGAAGGCCTGGATATGAGAGAGGGGGGAAGAGATGGGTGTAAAAGGGAAGAGGGAGGAAGGGAAGAGGGTTTGAGGGAATTAACGTTATAAGCTGGCTGAACGAAAATGGGTTTGTAGGGGAAGGAATAGGGAGAAGAGAAGAGGGGAATAGTGGGAGGGAGGAGTGTAAAGACTAAGTTTCACGGATGAGGGAGCAGGGATCCCGCACCACTGGGATGAGGGTTGACCACTTGAGTGTCTCGTCATATGGAAGACTCGTAATATTGAGGATAAACAGGCAAGAGGAGGGAGAAGTAGGGGGAGGGAGAGGAGGGAGAGGAGGGCTGGAGGTTGTGGTGTATAATGGAGTCCTTTTTCCATAGGGATAAAGAAAGTGATTAATGGCAACCCCCCCTAACCTCCACCCGATCTTGCAATTCTCCGTTGTCGTGTATTTATGTTGTAAATATGAAAATTATATTCATTGCTACCAAGAATCAGATTTAAGTTAAAAAAAATCGTTGTAATATTTTTTTTTGTAAACACATACACGTGCAAATAGATGTTCACGGTTAGATAGTGGAATAAAGATAACATTTATAGTATAAGAAGAA
>NC_134790.1:39113836-39118836 GCF_046742065.1 Oratosquilla oratoria | reverse complement strand
CCAAATTTCTATGGTCTCCCTAAGCTCCACAAAGAAGGCATTCCCCTTAGACCAATTATTTCAAACAGGAATTCTTGCACAAATAAGACTTCCAAATGGCTCACGGGAATTCTTTCACCTTTCGTAGGAAGTTTCTCCAACTCCCACATTAAACATTCCGAGGACTTCATAGATAAAATTAAGAAACAAAAAAATCCCAGAACACAGTAAATTGCTTAGCCTCGATATAGTTTCGCTATTCACAAACACAAATGTAGATGATGTTCTCAGTTTTTTGGAAACCAAGTTGCAACCGTCACAAGATAAACTTTTCCCTTTCAGTTTCTAAATTGATTAGTTTAACACGTCTTTGTATTACTTCCAATGTTTTTCCTTCAAAAATTCTTTTTTCAGGCAAAGGTACGGTTGCAGCATGGGTTCTAATCTTTCCCCGGTGTTGGCGAACCTATACATGGAATACTTTGAGTGCGTACTTTTACCAAGTATCAAACCAGCCGACATGTTCTGGTTCAGATATGTCGATAATGTTTTCACTAACTGGGATGACAAATGGGGCTCTTTCATCGTTTTTCTTGATAGTCTCAACAATTTAGCACATAATATTAAATTTAAAGTAGAATGGGAAATTGAAGGAAGAATACCTTTTCTTGATATTTTAGTGATCAGATGTACAGATAATTTGTCTTTTACAGTATACAGGAAGCCTACTCATACGGGCAGTTATTTAATTTTTTTCAGTAATCATCCGGATAATATAAAATATAGTGTTGCCTCGGGCCTTTATTCAAGAGCTCTTCGGATTTGCAGCCCGGAATTTCTAAACTCAGAAAATGAATCAGTACGCACTCAATTATTAAAAATAGGCTACCCAGACTGGTTTCTGACAAAAGCCCTCAGCAAAGTCAAAACCAGTTATTTTAGAACAACCAATTCCAACACAAAATTTGTCTGGGAAAAATCAAATATTAAACTCCCTTATAACGAATCCATGCATGCCGCATCTAAATTATTACCTAGGAACCAAATTAGGATCACTTTTAGTTACTCAAATAACATCTTTAAAAAAGTAGTAAATGTTCATCACAGAACATCCTATAAGGACATATCTGGAGTATATAAGATACCATGTCTCGATTGTGATAAAGTGTACTGGGGACAAACAGGACGTGATCTACCCACTAGGATCAAAGAACATAAAAATTCTATAAAATACGGCCAAGAAAACTCAGCTGCATTCCTCCATTCTAGCCTTTTAGATCACAGAATAGATTGGAAGAATGCAGCTACAGTATACAATTCACATTGTAGTTTCAAAAGAAAAATTATTGAGTCCTCACTAATAAAAAAGTTTCCAAATTATAATACTTCCAAAGGTCAATGGTCACCTGATGCCATAACTAGTATGGCAGTTGACAAGTTCATCTCTACAGGACGTAACGTCCGACCTCACTCGGGGCAAGTGACCTGAGGCTTACTGAGTTCCCCAATGTTACCTCCTCCTCTGTATATAACCCCTTGTCTATGTACCCTATAATTGTAACTGCTGAAGAGGACCACAGTCAGTGGTCGAAATATACGGTTTACTCTGTATCTCAGCTTATCTTTCTCCGAGAGTGGGTTTAAGTTTTATTTTATTCGTGTGTTACGACACCTACGTTACTTGATTTGATATGTATATATGTATATATATATACATATATATATATATATATATATATATATATATATATATGTATATATATGTATATTCATATATATATATATATATATATATACATAGATATATATATATCTATATGCATATACATATACATATACATATATATATATATATATGTATATATATGTATATACATATGTTTATATATATATAGATATATATATATTTATATACATATACATATGTATATATATATATACATATACATATACATATACATACAAATATGTATGTATATATATATATATATATATATATATATATATATATATATGTAAGAGGCCGGTAGATAGAGGTAGACAATTGAGTAGAAAGAGGGGTAGGTGGAGACGTATGCTAATGTTGTTATGATACAATGGCCGACTGCTGGTGCATAGTTGCTGAATTGAAGAATGGCAGAGTTGCCATCTGTTGTTTGTAAACTTGAGATATCGAGAGATGCTGATGTGACTGATTTGTAAACAATGCTGACGTAGCAAAAATTGTAAGCGTATAAGCCATTTCCGTTGCGACATAATGTTTACGTAATAATATCGTTTGAAACAGTATAACAGCCTCTCTGACTGGAGAAAAAGGTGGAGGAGGAGAAACATTATTGGTGCAGGGAGGTAAAGTCACGCCCTTAAGGAGTGGCACTTATTTGAGAAGTAAAAGGATATTGGATGAATGAAATAGTGACGTCAGAACAAAGGTGGCTTGACGTATTGTAGAGGGATCCCAAACGGGACTCTCTGGGTGTAGCTCACAAAACCAAGTAGTAGACTGAAGAAAAAATCAACCTCATTTAATTCACCCCTCAAGCTTTGAGTGAAGGACTAGGCATGGGGCCTAAAGAAGAATGAAAATTTGTTAAGAAATTCTTGGAGATTACTGCAACCGTCAGTAACAGTGGTGGCAGCGGTGGGATGAACCGAAGAGACTGGAGATAGTGCACACCACAACCACGCGGTGCACAACCAACCACAACCACACGACGTGACCACAACCAAGCGTAGGTCTTCAAGGCGATCGACTACGGAGCAACTACAACCTTCAAGGCATCTTCAAGACGAGAGACGACGAGGCTGATGAGCGACGAGGCTGATGAACGTCGACACTGACGAGAGACATCGAGAGTGACGTACGCAAGGAAGACTACGTGGAGACAGTCAAGTCAAATCAATTACTGAAGGTATGAACAATTCAATATTAAGACATGAGGTTCATACCTCCAATATTAATATTCCCAAATTCACAGGGGAAGTTAACACCTTAGGAGTTAATAAGTTCCTTGCCCAAATAGATACCTTAATTGTGAGCAAAAATATAACAGATGAAAAAAGGAAAATAGAAATTTTAAAGGAAAATATAGATCCTGAGAAGGGTACAGCTAGGTTTATCATAAATTTCTAGCAAATGGAAGATATCAACCAATATGAAGCTTATAAGAAAGCATTCATTAAACATTTTATGTCCAAATGTGATCAGGGTCCTATCAGGTCTTTGGTAAAAATTATCAAAGAAGTTACAACAAGTGAATCAGACACAGAATACTTAGCTAGATTAGACAGATGGTCAAAAGACATGAATTCTATCTTGAAAGATTTAGATTGGATAGAAAAATCTAGTGACAAAATGGAAGTTTCTCAGGTAATAAAATTGATCACATTTGTACTGTTAATAAAAAATTCAGATGATTTAACGGCAGAAAAGCTGTATAAAGATTTAAAGTCAAATTTAAATTTAGGGGAAGTAGATTATCTTCTTCAAGGGTACAGTGAGATCAGAATAATAAATCCATATGTAATGACAGTGGGCCAACATAGGAACTCTATAGAGTTTAAGAAAACAGAAGTAGGACATAGACGGAATGTTAGAAGTCCATCCGGGGATACTAGAATCCTATGTTTTAATTGTAATACCTGGGGACACAAAGTATAAGACTGTTTTTATGGAATTATTTGTAGAAATTGCAAATATGAGGGTCATGATGAATATCAGTGTAGAAACCCACCATTCTGTATGTATCACTAAAGAATAGACCATAAAACTCATGAATGTAGAAATTTTCGTATGCACCAGGAAACAAGAGGAAAACCCCCAGACACAGAATAAATCAATATTTTAGAACTCCCCACATATATACCGATAAACGGTATTGTGTTAAAGATAGGAATAATAGTAGGGTGAAAGAAACCTCCAACATCAAAGACAAACTGATAATTACTATTGGAAGAACTTCTGTAGGACGTCTCATTGCTGGTAAAGTGTTCAACAAGCCTATTCAAATATTTATTGATACAGGATCTGTAGTTAATGTAATTACCAGTAAAGTTTTAACCCGTTAACTCCGATATGCCGCCCGGGAGGCAGCACTGGGGAGAACCGATATGCCACCCGGGCGGCACGGTATTCAACCCCTTACAGAAACGCACTAGATTTGGTAGCGCTTTCATACTTTTAGGGAAGTTTGACTTCTCAACACTGCCTAGAGAATGCTACGATGCCAGTTAGTGCTTTCATACACGCGGTAGAGCGTTGATACACGTGGTGACTCGGGAGTGTTTTTTACATCTTATTTATCGGGATTATGTACCTCAATCAGTGTGATATTAGTGTAAACATGCCTCAAGGAACTAAGAGGAAGCTTTTGTATGCGAGTGACAGTGATCCATACGACCGAGAACCAAAACCAGAGGAAAGTGATTGTCATAGTGACACTTGTAGGCCACGCAGGACTAGTGATGCCAAATCCACCAAATATATTTTTCTGCACGTTTATGGTGTCCCTAAGAATTTGCTCTATCTATCTGGTGCAAAAGGTGCTTGAAACCAAACTGCGCTGATACCAACCATCGTGCAGGATCTCCTGAGCACGCCGTAGCACGCCCCCCGAGTCTGGTAGTAAAAGTTGCCGCTACTGATTCTCGCACCAGATCTACAACTTCCGACCTTTCTCATGGCCATCCTAGAGTGGGTATATGATTTTTATGTGTCTTGACCGATGCGCCCGAGTATTTCAAAAAAGTTAAGCATAATTTTATTCAATTTGGTAAGACTCGATTTTTCGGTTGTAAATTCGTCATCAGAGACGAATTGATTTAAGGGTCGTCGGATTTTACGGGTTAAACCAGTTGAAACCAGGTGTGAAAATATTGGAACCAATCCGTTACTCATTGCAAGGAGTAACTGGAAATCAGTTAAAAACATTAGGCAAGGTTGAACTAGAAATTATCTTATACACAAATGAACATTTGCACATTCCAGTGATAGTTGTAGAAGAATCTGTTTTTCCAGGAGA
>NC_134790.1:39103836-39106336 GCF_046742065.1 Oratosquilla oratoria | reverse complement strand
GTGTGTGTGTGTGTGTGTGTGTGTGTGTGTGTGTGTGTGTGTGTGTGTGTGTGTGTGTGTGTGTGTGTGTGTGTGTGTGTGTGTGTGTGTGTGTGTGTGTGTGTGTGTGTGTGTGTGTGTGAATCTGTGTGTGTGTTTGCGTATGCGTGTGTCCGTTCGCACTTACACAGAATTTTTTTTATTCTACGCAACATAACAGCGAACTTGAACGCATGCATCTATAAACGAGTTGATAGACTATGTTTGTTGGCCCTACTATTTCACAGAAGTGACAGGAGTAGTTGATTATCCCAGACTAACCCTTTTTTCAGCCTCTCTCCTTCCTCTTCGCCCTGCTAATGCCTCCTTTTGATTGGCTTAGCCCTAGCCAATCATGCAAACAGGGGACCCTTAGGTGCCTGGGCAGTCTTTTCCGGGAGGTCTATGAATAACAAAAGCCGATGGGGAATGGGGTGGAAGGGTAGTGGGGAGAGGGGGAGGGTAGGGGAATCGAGAGGAAGGAAATTGAAAGTAGGGAGAGGTTAAGGGAAAGGAACGGAAGGGGAGGGGAAGATAGGGGAGAGGAAGGGAAGGGAGGGAAATGGAGGAAACGTTTAGGGACATAGGCGCGATACGGAAGAAGAGAGGGAAGTGAACTAGGGGAGATGACCTAGGAAATGAGTGTAACATTTCGCAGTTATTGGCGCCTTGTGCATTGATTCTGACTGCTGCTAGGCAAATGTATTCTGTCAAACGATATCTTCTGTACAATGAAGGGATGATGATACTTTTGAAGATGAAATTAGTGATGAAAAGAAAGTAGAGGAGATGTTAGGGGATAGATTTTTATGTTAACGAACGAGTTCAGGGAAGAGTAGGGATAATGAAAGTAGGAAAGAAGAAATAAGGTGACAAGGAGAAGAAGGGAAAGAATGAAGAAGGGGAGAGGAAAAGAAAGGAAGGTAATATAAAGAAATTATGAAAGTGAATTTATTTGAGAGGACGGAGATGGGCGATAAGTGACAGGGTGGTTAGGATATAGATGGAAAAGTTTTATTTGGCAAGGAGGGTTATTATCATTATTAAACTAAATGGGAAATAAGGAGTCCAAAGACCACATATTCTGTTGATAGGTTGCCTTTCGGCAACCCCCCCAACACACACACATACACGCACGCACACACACACACACACACACACACACACACACACACACACACACACACACACACACACACACACACACACACACACACACACACACACACACACACACACACGCACACACACACACACACACACACACACACGCACACACACACACGCACACGCACACACACACACACACACACACACACACACACACACACACACACACACACACACACACACACACACACGCACACACGCACACACACACACGCACACACACACACACACACACACACACACACACACACACACACACACACACACACACACACACACACACACACACACACACACACACACACACACACACATCAACACAGCGCAGTGTTTCCGCTAATACTCGTACAGCTCCGAGTTCGACTCCCGACCAGGGCTGAAATAATTTCAGCATCGCCGCACTGCGAGCCGGCACTCAAACTCTCGTGGGCAAGGAGTTGTGGTGTGTGTATATAAGGTCACTGCATTACCCATCTATTTGGCATATATGACCTCTTAGCTCTCATCCGGGTGGATATTCGCTGTCGATCATGAGTTCAACACGTGATTCAAGGCCATTATAAATCACACACACACACACACACACACACACACACACACACACACACACACACACACACACACACACACATACACACATACACCAGAACCGCCGGAGAAAGAGACAGAGAAGATACGCACAGGCAACAATTGAAGAGAGGTATGAGAACGCACACTCAAACAGAAAAAGAAAAGAAAAAAAGTATCACTGATATATTAAGCGTAAGCAGATGACAAGGAAAACGGATAAAAAAAAAGAGGAAAAAATGATAAACATTAAATTAAAAACAATAAATTATCAAGAACCAACAACTGTGTGACAGTCCTAATCGTCTGAGTGAGCAGCCAGCAAAAATAAATCTTGCAAAATCAACAAGTGAAAGATTCTTCCGGTCGCACCTCCAGTCAGATAACAAGACTCGAACGGAGCTAATCGACGGGGGGGGTCTAACGCCCTTTGCTTCCAAGGGAGAGGGAGAGGGAGAAGGGAGAGGGGGAGTGTTTTTTTTTTTTGGGGGGGGGGGGGGGTGAAGTATCCCGGGGGAGTGTTGGGAGGATGAGCCCCAGGAAAGCGAGTAAGCAGCATCCTGGCACGAGACTAAATAGAAACGGAAAGTGGCATCCCGCCTGGAAAGGGCCACGCGGAGGTAGAGGAGGGACGGGGCATGAGGGAAGATGAAAGGAGATGGAAGTGGGATCAGAATGGAACTGAGAGGGGGATTGTAGCGTCCGTCGGGGCTGATGAAGGAGAACAACGAGGGAGAGGAAGATA
>NC_134790.1:39071336-39073836 GCF_046742065.1 Oratosquilla oratoria | reverse complement strand
GAGCGCTGGACTATCAGCATGGTGGTGCTCGTAGTACTTGGTTCGAATCCTGCCCAGGGCCGAAATTATTTCGGTATCGCTGCGCTTCGGGTCGTTACTCTGACTCTCGTGGGCGGGGAGTTTGGGGGGGTGTAAGGTCATAGCATTACCCATAGATCGGTCATACGAGCTCTGAGCTCTCTTCCGGGAGGGAAATAGCTGTCGATCACGAGTCCAACACGTGATCCAAAGACCAAGGTGAATACACACACACACGCACACGCGCCCACACACACGCACACGCACACACACACACACGCACGCACGCGCGCACGCACACACACACACACACACACACACACACACACACACACACACACACACACACACACGATCGCCAGACCTCACTGGATTAGACTTGACTGGCGCCTGTGGCTGCCTAGGTCAGTGTGTTGACCTACTCTCCTGTTGTTACTTTTAAACTCAGTGTGTGATGTTGTTCAAGTGTTGTTTTAAGTGAACGGCTATTTTTGATAGTGACGCTCTTCACTGAGTGGTGATCATAGTGTACTACCTAGTTAAGATGTCTACTCTCACCCGTCTACACTACAGTGCAGGCAAACTGTATCAGTTAAGATCAGGGTGTGGTTACCCTCCTTCACCTGTGATAAGACACCTCAAAGAACTAAGTTTATTTCGTAACCGTGGATGTAGAGCGGGACGCAACCATCATAGATACATTAACATAGTTAAAACAAACAGAACAGTGAAACCACCGAAGCCTGCCATGGAACGCAAGGTCATTGAGGTCCCAAGACTATGGTATGATTTACCTTCATTATTATTGTCTAACGTTACCTCTTTGTGTAACAAAGTAGATGAACTCACTGCTACTGTATTGTCACTTAATGTGGGTGTAGTTGCAATTACAGAAGCATGGCAAATAGTGCCCGAAATATGCGAAATTGAGGGATACGTACTCCATCACAACCTAAGGAGTGGGAGGTGTGAAGGGTAGAGGCCTTATATTCTCGAAAAGGTTGTGTGACTCCCAGTTACCCGTCGGCATTCCTGATGGCCTAGAAACCATATGGGCGCGGTTAACCCTTCCCTCACACCCTCGCCATACAACCTTAATCTTTTTGTGTGTAGTGTACCACCCCTCACGAGCTCCCTGGCCGACGATTGGATGGAAAACATTATTAACACGGCAGACAGTCTCAGGGCCAAATACTCCAGTGCTAGGTTGGTTCTATGTGGGGATTTCAATGAGTTAAATACGAGTGATATTCAAGAACATCTACATATGTCACAACACGTCAACTTCCCCACACATGGCGTCAACACGCTTGACCTCATTCTAAGTAACATGAATGAACTTTACCTCCCCCCCCCCAACTCCTCCCCCCAATTGGTCGGTCCACCCACACTTCCATCCTGTGGTCGCCGGCCAGCACCACTTCGTTAGCAAACAGCACCACCACTCGCTTTCACAGGCTCATGCCCAATTCACAATTACGTAAATATGGACAACGTATTACTTAACATCCATGGACAGAGGTGCTCGCAGTGGAAGGAGTTCAGGAGAAGTGGGACATCTATATGAATATAATTACGTAGGCCTTCCATCGTTACTTCCATTTGAAACAGACGCGAACACACCCAGCAGATGCCCCATAGATCACTCATAGGATTAAGAGATTAATTCAACAGCGTGCTAAAGCTTTTTACACTGACATCAGCCTTTTTAGACATCTCCGGAACAAAGTCATAAGGAAAATAAAAAGAGCCAAGAAAATGTACTACCCTAATAATCAAGCGCTTACAGGAGAACAGGAGCCTGTAGTTTAAAAAGATTAAAAGCTTGTGTGGTATTAGGCAGGCATCTGACATCCCCCTCCTATCACAATTTTCACCTGACCGTGCGGTTGAGCAAATAAATGACCACTTTGCATCCATCTGTCAAATGCTGCCTGGGATTGACCTCTCTCTCCTCCCTGCTTTCCTCCCTTCCCCTTCCACTAACTTCATGTTTTTCAAGTTGTCAAAAAGCTCGCCAGCATCAAGTCAAAGCTGTCTTCTACACCCGTAGACTTACTCGTCAAATTTTATTGTGAATTTGCTCGTGAACTTGCCATCCCAATCTGTTCAATAATCAGTGCCTCAATTAAGCAGAGCAAGTGTCCCACGGATTGCAAAACAGGCTTCATTACTCCCATCCCCAAATCTTCCAATTCTCAATCCTTTAGTGATCTGAGACCCACTACTATCATTCTCATTCCTATTCTTATTTGTCAGGATTTTGTCTTTGTGTGGGCATACTCCAAAATCAGCAAATTCATTGATCCCCTGCAATTTGGTAACGTGAAAACACCTTGCACCACTCACTATCTTATTAGCTTCCTTGACTTTATCTATAAAAATCTCGAGCAGCGCAAGACTTCACTTGCAATGGAATTCATTGATTTCAAGAAAGCCCTTGACCTTATTAATCACACCACTATCATCACCAAAGCCATCC
>NC_134790.1:39041336-39046336 GCF_046742065.1 Oratosquilla oratoria | reverse complement strand
AGAAGGGAGAGTAGACGCGGCGGAGGGTGGACGGGGTAGGCTTTCTTCTGTTAAATGCACTCTTTATTCTGGGGACTTTAATGACCCCCCCCTAACCCCCTACGGACCAAGTCACTCAGGGTTCCTTTATGTTAAGAGATTAATCTTTATTCACTAAAGAATACTGATAATTTCTACTATCTCTCCGTTCTACTTCGCTCCTTAACACTCTCCATCCCTAACAATCTCCTTAGCCAGCTCTTCCACGACTCTATGTTGTTACTGACGAAACAGAACTACTGAGTGACTCCTCATGGGATCTTGACTGCTTAAGTTTCGTATCGTCAATACTTTGAGCGACTGTAACAACACCTCTATGGACCAGAGTCACGCAACTTTCTTTTATGTTTGCAAACTAATCTCCTTTTACCTCTCTCCTTTGCCACCTAAACGACCCTGCCTCTTCGGCCCCAGGGATAGAAGTGATGGCTATTGGTAACGAGGGACAAAGCAATTTATTTGTACATAATGAGCTAAATAAAATCGTTCGTGATTAGCCGGAAGACAGATATGATGACGGATTTGAGCCAGAGTCGGGTCTTTGACCAAAGAAAGCGAATTATGAACCGTGTTGTAACTGTTCATATTGAAATCCTGTGAATTATATTTATTCATCTGTTCATCTTTATTTCATTTTATCTATGTATTTAGCTATTCACTTTTTAGTTTTGCTTATTCACTGATTTATTTTTTATTAATTTATCTTTTTATTCATTTGTTTATTTGTTTATTCATCTATTCATTTATCTATTTATTTGTTTATTGAGTAATTTTATTTGCTTATTTATTTATTTATTTATTTATCTATTTATGTATTTATTCATTTATTCATTTTTTTATTTATATATATATATATATATATATATATATATATATATATTATCTATCTATCTATCTATCTATCTATCTATTTATTTATTTATCTATTTATTTTATTTATTTATTTATTTGTTATTTTTATCATTTATTTATCTATTTTATTTATTTATCTATTTATTTTATTTATCTATTTATCTTTATTTTATTTATCTATTTATTTTATTTATCTATTTATTTATTTATCTATTTATTTATTTATCTATTTGTTTGTCTATCTATTTATTTATCTATTTATTTATTTATCTATTTATTTATTTATCTATTTATTTATTTATCTATTTATTTATCTATTTATTTATTTATCTATTTATTTATTTATCTATTTATTTATTTATCTATTTATTTATTTATCTATTTATTTATTTATCTATTTATTTATTTATCTATTTATTTATTTATCTATTTATTTATTTATCTATTTATAATTTATTTATTGACTTGTTAATTAATCTCTTTATTTATCTATCTGTTCATGATTTATTTATTATTATAGCCTTTTAGGAGCTACCACCAGGCGATTTTCAAGACGGACACCAAAACTTATGACTACATTTTTTAATGTTAGTATTATTGTTTAAATTTAGATAATGATAATGATATTGAAAAAAAAAAAATCAGCCATGATTTTTGGTGGCCGTCTTAAAGATGGACTAGAGACAGTGATGGTCCTTCAGCCACGAGGAATTAAATTGAGAGGGAAGTAATGATGGTGGATGGGAGTGGAGTGGGTACGTGTCTTGACTTGTGTACCTCCAAGTCAAGTGATACCTCCAAGTCAAGTGGTACCTCAAGTCAATTGGTACCTCAAGTCAATTGGTACCTCCAAGTGGGAAGAAGCCCTTGCCATGTGGATAGACTCTCACCTTCTCACTTCTCACCTTACAACAGGTAGGACCAGTGCCCTGTCAGTTGTGTTGCCTCACGAAACTTCTCCACCAGGTACGATCCTCGTAAAGTTCCTCTTCTTCCACACTCTCTATTGTTGATCCTCTCGCTTCAATTGCTTCCCTCACTCCATCTCTCCATCTCTTTCTGGGTCTTCCTACCGGCCTCTTCCCTCTTGGATTCCATCGATAATATTTAGCAGGGTACCTTTCTTGACTCATCCTCATGATGTGTCCATACCATCTCAGTTTACTTCTTTCTACAAATTCTAATACTGATTCGGTGTCCATTTCATCTCTGATATCCTCATTTCTTAAGCGATCTTGACTTGGGTACCTCTCTTGTAAGTGGGAAGAAGCCCTTGCCATGTAGATAGATAAATATATAATTATTATTTCTTTTTTTGGTGGGCAACTCGAACTCGGCCGATGTGCGCGAGAGTAGAGCTGACGGTCGGCGAGCGGGAAGAGTTCTTGGTGGTGATTTTCTTCCTTTCGAATTCTTTTGTTTGACAGAATATCGAAAGAGCAGAAGGAAGGGATGGTTTTTGGTCTGCCCTCTTCCACAACCCGGGGACTCCTCCCTAGAGCACTTTCCACTCGAAGAATCGAGTCGAAGTGGATTCTGAAGCTCTTTGATGCTAGACTCGAATGAGACCGTCCTCCCGTTCATCAGACCAGCTAGAAGAAGAAGAGGAAGAAGAAGAAAAAAAAAAAGAGGATTTGTCTTTGAAAGAACGAATGGTGTCGATTTGCTAATGAGAGACTTCTCCTCACTCTCTTTTTCCTTCCTTCCCCACTTCTTCCTTCTTTCATTTCACCCTCCTCCTCCTTCTAGCTCTCACTCGTCACGCTCTGCCTCTCCATACGTTCTTTATTTCTTTTCCCCTCCCTTTCTTTACTACCTATTTCCACTCTCTTCCTCCCCTACCGCCCCCCCCACTCTCTCTCTCTCTCTCTCTCTCTCTCTCTCTCTCTCCTCTCTCTCCTCTCTCTCTCTCTCTCTCACTCTCTCTCTCTCTCTCTCTCTCTCTCTCTCTCTCTCTCTCTCTCTCTCTCTCTCTCTCTCTCTCTCTCTCTCCTTCTTCTTCTTCTTCTCCTCAGTCTTCCCCCCTGTCTTTTCTCTCTATTACTCTCCCCCTCTTTCCCCTCCCTCCTCCCACTCCTGTCTCCAGCATTTGGGCTGCTGCAGCAGTGGGGTGAGGGAGGCGATGGCGGCGGACCGACAGGCCAATCCTTAGGGGAGCCATCAAGGTCCGGCTTTCATTGCTCCTTCTCCTGACCACAGCTTTTTCTTCGTCGTTCTCCCAACTACCCACTTCCCTAACCTCACCTCGACCCCACACCCCCCATCACAGACCTCCACCTTCACCCCTACCCCCACCCCGACCCCACACCCTCCATCACTGACCTCCACCTCCACCCTCACCCCTACCCCCACTGCACTCCTCATTCTCACCCCTGAGTTTTTCTTATGCAGTGGTCAACCGGTGGTGTGGGGTGTGTGGGTTTTAATTGCATCAGTAGGATTCCTTATCAATTATTTTATTTTATTACGTTTTATTTTATTTATTTATTTATTTTTTATCTGTTTATTTATTTATTTTTATTTATTTATTTATTCTTATTTATTTATTTATTTATTTATTTATTCATTTATTATTTATTTATTTATTTATTTATTTATTTATTTATTTATTTATTTATTTATTTATTTATTTATTTATTTATTTATTCATTCATTTATTCATTCATTTACTTATTTATTCATTTATTTATTTATTAATCTATTTATTTGTTTATTTATCTATCTATTTATTTATCTATTTATTTGTTTATCTATCTATTTATCTATTTATTTTGTTTATTTATTTATTTTCTTTATTAATTAATTAATTTATTTATTCATTTATTTATTTATTTATTTATTTATCTATCTATTTATCTATCTATTATTTATTTATTTATCTATCTATCTATTATTTATTTCTTTATTTTTTTATCTATTTATTATTATTATTATTATTAATATTATTATTATTATCTTTCTAACGAGGGTGTGGCTGCCGCGTGGGTGAATGTAACAGCTAGGGCCAGAGCACAAACGTCACCAGGTGTGAGTGGAGATGAGTCTTCCGTGAAGTGTTCAGTTTGTGGGAAGTGGAGGCGAATCAAAGGATTTACAAAGAATTTTCAAAGGCGGAGCATGCCGACAGGAGACCTTTTGGTTCATAACTAGGTCGGATGCGAATAAATTATAATAATGATAAATAAATAAATAAGTAAATAGATAAATAGATGAACAGATAAAAATAGATAAATAAATAAATAAGGAAAATAATTATATAAATAATAATAAATCAAACGAATAAATAAATGCATCGGTATAGTTAAATAATAAACAAAGATGTAAATAGTAAATAATAATAAATTGACATATAACTAATAATAAATGTGAATCTAGCAAATAACAATAAACAAACAGACAAATGATAACAAAACAAATAAACAAATAATATGAAATAAATGACAGTCATTGCAGCATCTTGCTTAGGTGTTTATCTAAATGATTTTTGAAGCTTCGAACTGAACTAAATTGCACTGCCTCTGCAGAAAGTTTATTCCATTCATTAACTAAACGGTTGGCGAAGTTGTTCCTACCCACTTCCAAATTAAACCTATTTCCTGACAGTTTGACACCATTGTTTCTTGTCTGATTCTCATTCAGTGTGAAAATTTGGTCACTTTTGATGTCAATTCCCTTTATAATCTTAAAAACTTGTATCAAGTTACCTCTGAGTCTACGCTTTTTTTTTTTCTTTTTTTTTTAGGGAAAACGGATTCATGTTTTAGTCGATTTTTGTATGATTTATTTTTTATATTTGGAATCAGTTTTGACGCTCGGCGTTGTACTTTTTTTCAATCTGTCAATGCCTTTAATGAGATTCGGCGACCATACGGAAACAGCATATTCCAAATATGGACGAACTAACTATTTATATAGCTTGTTAATGAGAGATGTGTATGTTGGTGATCTTGGATGACTGGTGACGTATATTGGGGCGAGTGTACGTACTCTGTAATGCAGGAGTGTTGCCAGAATGGATGACTGTATTTTTATTGTGTTGAATCACTGTAGTGTCAATCTATGTGTATGTATGCATGCATGTATGTATGTATGTATGTATGTATGTATGT
>NC_134790.1:38981336-38983836 GCF_046742065.1 Oratosquilla oratoria | reverse complement strand
TTCGCCACCAACTATGGTAACTCGGAGAGGTGGTGAGGTCCACCCCATGTATATAATGCCCACAGCCCGTTTGTACACATATTCCTTTGAAAAAGCATACCTGCGAAACTAGTCAGGAATAAACTCAAGACTAAGACTCCTGTGTTTCCTATTCCGCTTACATCAACCTGTCAGAATGTCTCAACATATATATATATATATGTATATATATATATATATATATATATATATATATATATGTATGTTTATGTATATATGTCAACAGATATGACAACATTGAAGAGACACCAAGAGAAATAGTTTAATTCATTAAACAAGCAATTGATACAATTAAAGTGCTTATAAATTATCACAATGTGAATAACTAATACTTGGTTGACACCTCCTTTGCTTTTTCAATGCAAAGACCCTTCTAGGCATACTAGTGATTAGTTCACGAATATCATCTTGAGGGATTTCTTGCCATGCTTCCCGTAGTAATCCTAAGAGTTCGGGCTTTGAAGATGGCTTCCTGTTCTTTTTGGAAATTTATCGGTCTAATATGCCCCAGAGGTGTTCAATAGGGTTTATATCCGGGGACTGATTTGGCCATGGACACACACATGGAACCCCCCACCCTACACGAAAAATGGTGTAACGACTCGCAGCGCAGTGATACTGAAATCATTTCGGGCCTGGGCGGAATTCGAAACTCGGACCACTGTAGTGGCGGCCGCAAACGCTATCACTGCGCTGTCAATTCATGTTTGTGTGTGTGTGTGTGTGTGTGTGTGTGTGTGTGTGTGTGTGTGTGTGTGTGTGTGTGTGTGTGTACGTGTGTGTGTGTGTGTCTGTGTGTGTGTGTGTGTGTGTGTGTGTGTGTGTGTGTGTGTGTGTGTGTGTGTGTGTGTGTGTGTGTGTGTGTGTGTGTGTGTGTGTGTGTGTGTGTGTGTGTGTGTGTGTGTGTGTATGTGTGTGGTTTTCAACTTGGGGGCATGCCCCTCAAGAAAACCATGACATAATTTCAGGGGGTCTATGACCTGCTGTTACAAATCATACATTTCTATATAATGTGAGGAATCTAAATGTAAAAAACTTTCGTCGCTCTGTCCTGGCAGAAGGTAATTATGATTGTTAACTTTGTAATAAAGCAAAGGGTTTCTCATCATCAATATTTTATTATCATTATTATTTCTTTTTTACCTATTTTGGCGCGGTGGGATTTGGGAGAATATTGACGTCATCAATGGTGCTGTTGTTGGTGTTGCTGCCGGCTGTTTCCTGTCTCGAAAGGATAACAATTTTAAGACAGTGAAGCATATATACATGTAAACAGAAAATGCATGAAATATATAACCATGTGTACGAGTATTTAATTTTTTGCTAATTAATAATATTCTACATCGGTGCTAACAAAAGCATTAGATTTATTTGTCAAATTCTCAACTGCAGCACGATAGTTTTTGTAAAACAAGCAATCGGAATGAACCAGTGTATTCGTTCGTTGCTTTGCGCCTTGTTTTTCCTACATTGTTGACGCCAGGAAGTGTTAGTGTGGTAGTGTAGTGCAATGTTTCGCGACATATATTCGATTCAATGGTGAAATGTTGCGTTGTTGATAGTGTTCCTATTGTGAAAATACTAGTGCCTATAAGCCAGGAAGTATCAGGCCGGGACTGTTAAGGTAAGCCAACTAACGCAACCCATTGCTTCATTCAGTTTTGTGTCTCGTTGTGTTTTGGTTTGGTTCAGTTGTAGCGCGAAAATGTTACTTCAGGGGTAGGTAGACGTGAAGCCGGTAAAATTCCAGAATCACGCATACACGGATATATAACACGAAACTTTCGTTGTTCAATAGCTCTTAACCTAACCTAGCGTAAATATTCCATAGAACAATAGATATTAGAAAGAAAAAAAAAGGAAATGAAATGAAAAATGTGTTGGCGTGATACTGGACTAGAACCGAGAAGACTTGTGGAGTGGACATTACATGGTAAAATAGAACAACCATGACTGTATATAAAGTAAATTAGACGAGGCAATAAGGGAGTGGGGGCTGATCATGCGCCCCCACCCCTGTGGGTGATTACCACTTTACAAAGGATTTCCTCACAGTGATGACAGTTTGTATGTCACTGGCAGTTGCCGGCGAGTCTATCAAAAGAAACGCCACGTGAGAACGTAGCCTTAACTAGTACAACGTTTCACTTGATAGGGCTTATCAAGTAGATAAATATCTAACAAGAGAGATGTAGTAATAAAAGGTTTGCCCTCACATGGTGTTTCTTGTGACAGTGAAAGGGAAGAAGCAGAATCGACTGAACTTGTGCTCATTACAGAATCGTAGGTAATAGTTTATCACAGATTTATAAAGTGAGCAAGGATATCTAGGAACAATCCAGGACTGAAATTCCTGTTTCGATCAACTTGTCAGATGACCCGAGTGCCGATCGGTATCGTGTGCTTAGAAAACGGGGTGTCATGGATGTACCAGCGATTACGCTGCGGAAGGGCCTATCAA
>NC_134790.1:38971336-38976336 GCF_046742065.1 Oratosquilla oratoria | reverse complement strand
AGCACCGGGCTGAGAAGGCTAATGATGTTATGTGTTTTAACCTCCTCTGTCGGGGACTGCCCTCCCCTTCCCCCTTCTGCAGAATAAAATTGTCTGGTCTTTACCAGAATAGAACCTTTCATGTTTCCCGCAACCCCCACACGGTAAAGAGCTCAACTAACTTGCTTTGCGTTCCGACCCCAGCTAAAAGTCCGCGGTATACGTGTGATTACCAAAGCCGGCCTGAAATTACGAAAATAGCGGTAAAGGAGCCAAGAGCGGGGTGATTTTTTTTTTTTCGTGTGCGTTTATTAAAGCGCACACCCGGCGTAAAGAGCCGAAGCGCCCTACAGTTATACTACTCCTGCTGCTGCTACGAAACAAAACTCTCCTACAAATAAAGTGGTGATGAATGGCAGTGTTTCCTTCTGTGATAAGAATAATTCATTCAGCACACGAGAACCGGCGCTGGGCGGAAGGAGCCACGGTAATATCATATTGAAATGTGTGTACGAGCTTCCATTCTCGCCCCACGCTTCACTCTATAGAATTTCTTTTCCTGAGTGCCTGGCAGTTTTATTCGGCTCGTGGAGACGGTTCATCTTCACAACATGTATTCAATCGTGTATCACTTGAAAAACGTTCTGGTTAACGCCAGGCGAAATCATTAAACAGGCTTATGCTGGTCCCTGTGGTATCTCGCTATTCAGTTCACGCCCTTAGGTCCCTTTTGGAGATTCAATCTTTCTAGCTGAGACCATTCAGGATATATCTTTTTTCAAAAGTCTTTCGACTTTTGAAATAGACGTTTTCATGCTGTCTTAGAGTCCCTCCTCGTATAGAGTACTGACTTCATAAGCTTTATAGGGCCATTTAGACGCCCAAACGGTTTGACATACCCGGTTTGTCAAAGAAGTGTTTGAAGTGATGTTTGTGTGAATAGGGTATTTGGTTGTCAAACACGTTCGACAAACGTGTTTGACGACCAAATACCCCATTCACATGGTCAAACCACTTCAAACACTTGTCTGACAAACCGGGTTTGTCAAACTGTTTGACCGTGTAAATGGCCCTTTATGCACTTAGTATTTCGATTACTTTAGTGAGATCCCTACTGACCAGAAACTCGTAATATTCTTTTATGATTGGAGACTGAACTCCACTTAAAGAAACATGTTGATCGCTTTTAACTTCCAGTATCTTTTTCTACCCTCCTTAAATCTCTCCGTTACTCCAACTCCACTTGTGTGCTATATTGTTTCTAAGGATATAAGCGCGGATAATGGGTGACAATATAAGCTTGGTGGCGTAATCGGAAGCGTGCTAGTCTCACATCCGTTTATTGTGGGTTTAAATCCCGCACTTCTCTCCACTTCCCAGCAGTCACTGTTATCTGCCCCAACAGTCTAAGCACATCGGGTAAAAGTGGCGCCTTTGGCCGCAGCTACGCGGCGCTTGACAAAAGCTTTTAGTCAGGAGAAAAAAACAAATATCACGGCTAGCTAACCTGCGACTCTGTCTTTCCAACATTTATTTGATAACATCCACAACATAGTTTGTTCAGGTCGAAGCCGCACGATTGTGTTTGGCAGAAGGATGGAGTTCCCCCCCAAAATCAAAATTTGTCTCTTTCATAGTTCGTCGCTAAATTATAACCCTTTAGCTACTGAATGTTGGAGATGGGAAGGAGGTTGCCACTGAAATGAATAGAATAACCTGTCAGTGATTAGTATAAAAGGAAGTCACACCCGAGACGGAAGGGGTTGATCGAGATTGGGTGGGTAGAGTGAGAGCCAACCAGGATAACAGGAATAGTGCCACCCGACAAGGAGAGAATAGAGCCAAGACTACACCGATATAATTCTGACGTTTTGATGCAGGTTTTCGTTTTTTACTTCCACTAAGAACAAACGATTTGATTCAACCTCAGGATCTAGTGGGATCAAAACCCATATATCGCTTGAAATCGATCTTCAAACAGAATAGATATCTAGGTCCTGAGTAGAAGGAAGTGTGTAAAACTGGTCAATTGTTTCTTACGTTGGCCCGGTTCTCTCCTGTAGAAGCCCCGCGGCCCGGGGGGAACCGGCCATGGCCACCGGGTCACCCCCATTGAAGAGATTTTGTGTTACTCTCTGGAAAGGCCGGAGACCTTGTGCTAGAGATCATGAACAGAAATCACTTTACCTTAATTCCCTTACGATGAGCAAGGGGGTAGGACTCCTTCAACTAAATAGAATTGGTCGGCAGCAGTCAAGGATAACACAGATAGATTTGACCTTTGGCTGCTCCGGGGGGCAGGGTGGGGTGGGGGGGGGGGTCTATCAGCCGAATAAAATCGTCTAGTATCAAACAGAGCAATTGTCTAAGTCATACACAAGAAGGAAAAACTTTATATAAAGTTCCGAAATAGATTTTAACGCAATTTCTTCCTGTTCTGTTGCCACGTAACCGCCAAATCAGAGGTCAAGGTCTGCCCGAGTGCTAACGTGATTAGTTATCGATTAACACATTGGTTATTGATGCACAGGTCAGTTATTGATGGCCGTATCAATAACTTGTATGTTCAAGCTATCCGCAATTGTAAATTTGATCTCTGTTGCTTAATAGATGCGACAGGAAGTTGCATCATCAACTGACCTGAAATAGAGATGTTTACGGATGTGAGAGTTCTGGACTATAAAGAAAAACATAAAAGTGGCAGTCACGGACACTCATGTACGCACGTGCATACCCGCATTATTGCACACATGCACACGTCCGTATATCACCACACGCATCGTGTAAAATGTTTCCTTCAGTCAACAGCTCTCGAGGAAAAGAAATGACGGCACTAGTTTCCCGGCCGTAAATGGTTAAGTTCTGCATTGGTGCCCGCTTGTTCTGGCGGTGCCCCAGCATGAGGGCTTTAGGTCTGCACCACAAAAGGCGTCGGCAAAGTCCGCACCAGATGATTATCACCACGGGTCCTGAGGATGAGCAAAGTCGGCCCGATTCCTCCTCCAGTCGCGTCACCCCTCGGGACAGAAGGGCGCGAACCCCCGTCTGGATTCTCAGCATGTCAAGATCTTTACTGATCGAGCTGAGGACGCACACACACACGCGCGCACTTTCGTTCCCTCTCTCTCTCTTTCTAACTCTCTCTCTCTCTCTCTCTCTCTCTCTCTCTCTCTCTCTCTCTCTCTCTCTCCTCTCTCTCTCTCTCTCTCTCTCTCTCTCTCTCTCTCTCTCTCTCTCTCTCTCTCTCTCTCTCTCTCTCTCTCTCTCTCTCTCTCTCTCTCTCTCTCTCTCTCTCTCTCTCTCTCTGTGTGTGTGTGTGTGTGTGTGTGTGTGTGTGTGTGTGTGTGTGTGTGTGTTTGTCTGTGTGTCTATGTGTGTGTGTGTGTGTGTGTGTGTGTGTGTCTGTGTGTCTCTGTGTGTCTCTCTGTGTCTCTCTCTCTCTCTCTCTCTCTCTCTCTCACACACACACACACACACACACACACACACACACACACACACACACGCACACACACACACACACACACACACGCACACACACACACACACACACACACACACACACACACACACACACACACACACACACACACACACACACACACACACACACACACACACACACACACACAGCGAAGGGCGCATAAGAAAGATTCAACCCTTTCGCATTCGAGGGTTTACCTCACCTGAATAAGATCGCCTGTGGGGCAGCCAAACTGAGGATATTGTTGGTTATTAACAGTGCAAAGGGTCAAAGCAAAGGGTCCAATGAAGACGAACCGAATCAAAGTTACACAGGGTGGAGCCAAAAAGGAAGAGGAAAAATTTGAATCATATTGAAAAAAAAAATGGTAAGAAGCTTAAGCATGATCAAAAGTAGTTCAATTTTTGGAAACAACAAAACATTCTGAAATACGATTATGAAAGCACACTAAATGCAGAAATAAGATGAAAAAGAAAAAAACGAAATACTGTACCAGATATTTTTAATCTCCCAAGACTGGAGTTGAGTCAGTGAATATATAAATGTGAGCAGTATACCAGACGCTACAGCCAACGGGACTGCATTTGCTCGGAAAGCATGAAACGAAGAAGAGTAGATAAAATTATTTTGGTTGATCTTTCCAAGGACGAAGGAAAATTTGCCTTTCGGACAGCTGTAGTATGAGCTCGGTGCGTAAGAATGTGTCCCGTAATTACTTAATTTCATAATTAGGCACCTCTAAGATCTAGGTCATTATCGTCGCATTAGATTATCATTAAATGTGTGTGAAATCCTACAGAGTTTCTCAGAAACATATTCGTGCAGAATGTAGAGGTGGATTTGGTTGTAAATAGGCTAAATAAAACGAGTTCGGTGACGACAAAAACTGACAAAAATCACCGCCGTGTTTGGCATTTGTAGATTACGAGAGGACTTTAACTTGGTATAACAAACGTCAATACTAAGTTCGGTAGAGACAATGAATATATCGTACTCGTAAAGTCTCTACAGAATATCTACACAACCTTGAAAGAATCGAGATGAAGTTGGTCTTTAAGGAATTTGTAGAAATAAGAAATATTTAAATCGCCACGGATTTTCAGATGACATTGTCCTTATTTGACAAACAGCGGAATGGCTCAGTAAGGTTGATAAAGAGATTTTATAGATGAATATGAGAACAAAATAACCGAAATAGATAAAGGAGGGCTTGAAGATGTTAGGAAGAAAAAATCATATTAAATGCTGAAATTAACAAAAACTCGTGAAAATTAAAAGACGTATAAAAAGTAATTAGAAAATGTCTCGTGAGTATAGAAAATCACAAGAAGTTTTCAGCCTACATTCCTGAAATATAAATTTTAAAATCAAACTACGTTAGGGAGTGCACACAGAGCACCAAAAGAATAAAATTTTGAAGGCAGGAGGAGAATATCTTGTACAAGAAAACAGACCATCATAGAACCCATTGTAAAGGTGACAGGAGGTTTGGAAATGGGAATGAGGAAAAGGACACAGCACAGGATCAGGAAAGGGA
>NC_134790.1:38961336-38963836 GCF_046742065.1 Oratosquilla oratoria | reverse complement strand
CACATAATTACGCACATAATCACGCACATAAACACTCACATAATCACGCACACAATCACGCACATAAACACGCACATAATCACTCATACAATCACGCACATAAACACGCACAACACAGGCACACGCAACACACGGACACGCAACACACGCACGCGCAACAATCACACAAACACACACACACACACACACACACACACACACACACACACACACACACACACACACACACACACACACACACACACACACACACACACACACACACGTACGAACATACACACGCACAGACGAAGAGAGAGAAAGGGAGGGAGGGAGGAAGGGAGGTAGAGAAAAAGAAATAAATATGTATATGCATGTACAGATATCCACAGTTGTAGTTCAGATATATATGTCCGTGTCTGTCTATGTTTCATTACATTCAGGTGTGCTTCAAGGCTTCAGATTTTTCAATAAACGCGACATGTGTTCCGCGTTTTCCATTATGAAATCAACCTTCATTAGTTGCGACTTCTTGGTGAACGATAATTGATTTATCAATTAATCCAGAAAGTGTAATGTAATATCGGTGACAGACATTGTTGTCGTTTTCGTTACACGCTCAGTCAGTATCGTGGCGCTTGTCCTCGTAGACGACCGCGATGACGACGACGACGACAACGACGACAACGACGACGACGACGATGATGATTCTTTTCATGTTGAAAAGCGGTGCATGGAGGCGTATTAGTGAGTGGCGTCAAATGTATGGATCCCCTTGACCCGATGACGTCATCTCAAAGACAGACCCGGAAATCGTAGAGTCTCGACGTCTAAGACCTTATTCGGTCGCGAATCTGTCTATTCTTGAACCAGCGGGTCAATAAAGCTACAATTTCTCTCTTGTGCGTTCGGAATCGTCCCCGGCTCTTGAATAAGTCTATTAATCCGGGGAAGGATTCTCAATGACCACACGTGACCGCCCCATGCTCCGGACATCGGAGCACTTCGGGTAAAGGTGATGGCTTTCGTTCCAAACCCTGACTCGTAGACTCTTCCTCCCATCGGCCAACCCCATTTAGTCGGGATTTGCCTCCTGCAGATATTATTCTCCATAAAGCAGGACAATTCTATTTGCGGACGTGGTGGGTGAGGGGTAGGGAGGCAACCTCGTAGTAAAGGATTCTCGAATGACGTTGCACATGAATGACTATTTGGTGTTCTTCTGGCTAAAGTCAGATTATTTGATTTCCTGATGGGCAGAAGAAGGGACACCCCCGCAGTGAAGAAGCTAATCTTACTTCAGAGAGATGCGGGTTCTCCATTTATCCTAAGATTTTTTCATGACTAACAAGCAACAGCCTCATTTTTTCAGGAGGGTTAGACCCCTGGCCCGAGGGATGTCCACTCGAAAGGGAAGAGAGGACTCATACTCTCAAGGGTCAATCCGATTCTTCTTTCCACAGTCGAATTGACCAGTTTCGAGAGGTCAACGCTGAGGAGTAAAAAGCAATGGGATATATATATATATATATATATATATATATATATATATATATATATATATATATATATATATATATATATGTATATATATATATATATATATACAGTAATATATACATATATACATATATATATATGTATATATATTCATAAATATATGTGTATATATATATATGTATATGTATATATGTATATGTATATATATATATATATACATATATATGTGTGTATATATATGTATATATATATATATATATATATAATATACATATATATATATATATATGTATACATATATGTATATATAATATATATGTATATAATATATATATATATATTATATATTATATATATATATGTATATATATATGTATATATATATATTATATATATATATATTATATATATATATGTATATATATATATATATATATAAGTATATATATATATATACGTATATATATATATATATATATATGTATATATATATATATATATATATATGTGTGTGTGTGTGTGTGTGTGTGTGTGTGTGTGTATGTATGTATATATATATATGTATGTATATGTATATATGTGTATAAATATGTATATATATGTATATATATATATATATATATATATATGTATATATATATATATATGTGTGTGTGTGTGTGTGTGTGTGTGTGTGTGTGTGTGTGTGTGTGTGTGTGTGTGTGGTATTAGCGTAGGCCTTATTGTCTCTCGCAAATTCCCCTATTTTACACACACACACACACACACACACACACACACACACACACACACACACACACACACACACACACACACACACACACACACACTTGTGCCTTTGTTCTGGTTCCCGCCAGGCGATTTTCTTCAGCGAAATTGATTGTGACTTTGGTGAATGGCGGCAAACCCTACATGGCGACGAAGGAAGGGTTGGTTTGGTTCTCTGGTCTTGTATGTATGTATGTATGTACATACGTATGTATGTGCGTATGTATACGTGTGTTTATGCGTGTATGTATTT
>NC_134790.1:38933836-38941336 GCF_046742065.1 Oratosquilla oratoria | reverse complement strand
TACGGCGGAAAAAGTTCTGGAGATGGACGGTAACGCTGATTAATCAGAGGTCGGAGAAAAAAAAAAAACTACCCAGTGTGATAACCCCTCTAGAGAAACGTAGAGCAGCGGAAAAATATGCCTTTGTACCCTCTTCCCATTTTCTCTTTTCTACGAACGAAAGGGAAAACGGAAATGACGGCCTATACCTCCTTCTCCTCCTCCTCCTCCTCCTCCTCCTCCTCCTCCTACTCTTATTCCTGTTGGGATTACCAGTTGTCCCTGGACGTCGTTCCCTTTGTCTGGGATTTCACGTATCAATCGATCCCTTATAGGAAATCCAGGAAATCCACCTTTACCCCCACCCCGCCTCCCTTCGCCTCTCCCAGCTTCCTTTCCTCATACTCTACACCCTCATTATTTTCTCCTCTTTCATATCCTCTACAGTACACCATACTCTACTTCTCCTCCCCTCTTCCACCTCCCCCCCTCCTCTACCTCCCGCATCCCTTCTACAACCCTCACTCTTCCCTCCTCCTCCCATCTCTTCCTTTTCTCCGCTTTTTATATCTCCATCTATTTCTCTCCTTTCTTCACGCCTACTTTCTTCCCTCTTCTTAATTCCCATCCTCTCCTCTCGCTTCTCCTCCTTTCTTCCCTCTCCTTTCTTTCCATCCTCTTCTCTCCCCTCTTTTCTTTTCCTCCTCACTATCCCATCTGCTACTCCTCATTCTTCTTCCGCCTCCTTCACCTTCTTCCCACTGGCGCCACTACATCTTCGGCACCCTCCTCCTTCTCACATCTACCCTCTCTTCCCTGTTCCTCGTTTCTCTCCCTCTCGACAAGCATAAAAGAAGTCTGCGTGACTGGTCCGTCAAGGTGTCACTAAAATACCTAAAGTACTGACCGCACATGCAGGCAATATCCTTTAAGCGGTGCTGATGATGAAGTCAGCATTGTTGAAAGCGTCAGCATCAGCACCTCCAGAACTCTGAGCGTCTACCTAGACCGACTGTGGCGATTTACCTTATTGATTTTATTACGGCTGAGGTTTGGACAGAGTTTGCAAACTTGTCTTGTGCCATCTTCCTCTTTCCATCCCTTTCTGACGTCCAAAATTCCCCTTTCACGTGAGCAAGGAAAAAGAAATTAGCCAAAACACAAAATTGACTGGCTTGATAACACAAATAACATAAACAAATGATACTTTTCCCTGAGGTGGAAGGGTGGGTTGAATGAAATTTATTTGTTTACGATGATGGTGTCTGCTTTGACTCGGCCAGCCCCCTTGTGAGGGGGAGAAGGCCTTTGGTATTGGTACAGGAAAAATGCCTTCTACATTGAGGGGGAAAAATCCTCCTGCACGCAGTATTCAATCTGTACGAGAGTGAAAAACGGGGTAGGGGGAGAGTATGCCAGAAGGGGCGCGCAGCTGGCTCGTGGAGGGGGGGGGATCCTTGCAAGGTGTAAAAGTGGCTAGGGCGAGTGGCAGTCACTGGCAGCCATTAGAAATAATTACTTCCCCAAATAAGAGCAAATCCTATCACGCCTCGTGCCGCACGACGAAAAATAGTAAAGATGAACAAGTAGATGAATAAATATGTAAAGAAGTAATAAATAAACAATTGTTTAAGCCAATAGGTCAGAGCGAAGGTAACTTGAAGGATCTCTGTCTACATCCGTGTTCATGTTTGGTCATAAGATATTATCCGTGACCTTGAGTTTGAACTTGAAAATTACTCAAGGTCGCACTTTGCATTGTTCAAATCTTACTGTATAGGGGAATAAGGACTCACCGACTAGTATAGTGGTAATGCATGGGTCTGGCAGCCACCAAGGGAGGTCAAGCTCGCGGGCTCGAATCCTGTTCATGGTTCAGAGGTTAGCTGAAAAGGGTATCATCCACTCAGAGCAGTGGTCTCCGGGCACCAAAACCAAAATAACGCTTTCAAAGGAATACGATGGATTGCAAAGGAAAATCATACTGGCAGGAGACTTTTTGGTCCATAACTAGGTCGAATGCTAAGAGCAGATAGCTAAATTGAATAATGAATAGACAAGTCAACCAAACAATTGTAAGTATTACAGTATATTGGTTAGATGTTGATCTATTTTTTTAAAGCTTCGAACCGTACTACATAGCACTGTCTATGTAGGAAGTTTATTCCATTCATTGACTACACGGTTTGGTGAAGTTGTTGCTATCCACTTAAAAATTAAATTTACGTCCTGACAACTTGAGACTACTATTTCTCGTCTGATTGGTATTCACTGTGAAAATTTCTTCAGTTCGGACGTCATTTCCTTTTAGAATCTTGAAGCCATGTATCATGTCACCCCTGAGTCTACACATGTTCAGGGAAAATAGATTCGAAAGGTGCCGTCATGTAAGGAGTTCCTGGCGTAGAAAAGAATCATCACTGTACGAAATAACTGAAGAACAGAAGTT
Source organism: Oratosquilla oratoria (assembly GCF_046742065.1). Classification (NCBI taxonomy): domain Eukaryota; kingdom Metazoa; phylum Arthropoda; class Malacostraca; order Stomatopoda; family Squillidae; genus Oratosquilla; species Oratosquilla oratoria. Next base: position 38,938,908 of record NC_134790.1, on the reverse strand, counting down.
TGAAAAAAAAAAAAAAAAAAAAAAAAAAAAAAATTGGGGGAACTGATTTTTTTTTTTTTCTTTGATCTTGACTTGATTAGGCTACTGCCCAAACTTAACAGTCATAAAACGACCATTGGTCACCATCTCTGAAAATCCTGCTTTCTCGACCAAAAGTAATACCTTTCTCCAGGACTTCGCCTGAGTGAATAAGAATTGAACAAATGAACGGAAACTACCCCCCCCCAAAAAAAAAAGAAAAGAGAGAGAAAAGACCAGAATGACTGAAGATCCAGTGACGTTAATTGGGGAAGACCGGGATTACCCGATTACCAGTAACGCGATCCAAGTAACCTGAGCCCCCATTGATTCTCATCTCCGGGGGGATCTGCGAGAACACGGCACTCGCTGCCTTGGGCGTGAGTGCAACCCTCCTCCTCCTCCTCCTCCTCCTCCTCCTCCTCCTCCTCCTCCTCCTCCTCCTCCTCCTCCTCCTCCTCCTCCTCCTCCTCCTTCTCCTCTTCCTCCTCCTCCTCCTCCTCCTCCTCCTCCTCCTCCTCCTCCTCCTTCTCCTCTTCCTCCTCCTCCTCCTCCTCCTTCATCTCCACCTCCTCCTTCATCTCCACCTCCTCCATTACCTCCACCTCCTCCATTACCTCCACCTCTTCCATTACCTCCACCTCCCCATCACCTCCACCTCCTCCATCACCTCCACCTCCTCCACCTCCACCTCCTCCACCTCCACCTCCTCCATCACCTCCACCTCCTCCATCACCTCCACCTCCTCCATCACCTCCATCTCCTCCATCACCTCCATCTCCTCCATCTCCTCCATCACCTCCACCTCCTCCATCACCTCCACCTCCTCCATCACCTCCACCTCCTCCATCACCTCCACCTTTTCCATCACCACCTCCTCCATCACCTCCACCTCCTCCATCACCTCTACCTCCTCCATCACCTCCACCTCCTCCATCACCTCTACCTCCTCCATCTCCTCCACCTCCTCCAACCTCCACCTCCTCCATCACCTCCGCCTTCTCCTCCTCCTCTTCCTCCTCTTCCTCCTCTTTTGGAGATATCTTACTTCGACCTTGCCTCTTCCCCCAAAAAACCTCCCACCTTGTCTGTCTTCCGGCACAAGGGTGGAGGGAATTTCTTCTTCTTCTTCTTCTTCTTCTTCTTCTTCTTCTTCTTCTTCTTCTTCTTCTTCTTCTTCTTCTTCTTCTTCTTCTTCTTCTTCTTCTTCTTCTTCTTCTTCTTCTTCTTCTTCTTCTTCTTCTTCTTCTTCTCGTTCTTCTTCTTCTCGTTCTTCTTCTTCTTCTTCTTCTTCTTCTTCTTCTTCTTCTTCTTCTTCGTCTCGTTCTTCTTCTTCTTCTTCTTCTTCTTCTTCTTCTTCTTCTTCGTCTCGTTCTTCTTCTTCTTCTTCCTTCTTCCTTCTTCTACTTCTTTCTTCTCGTTCTTTTTCTTCTTCTTCTTCTCGTTCTTCTTCTTCTTCTCGTTCTTCTTCTTCTTCTTCTTCTTCTTCTTCTTCTTCTTCTTCTTCTCGTTCTTCTTCTTCTTCCTTCTTCCTTCTTCTTTGCAGTTTTCCTCCAGAATCCTCCTTCTACCTACCTACTTGTATCCTGGAACCAATTTGACAGAGAGTCAGTCATGCAAGTCCACAAGTGTTCATGTCTTATGTTCTAGCTGACATATAATGGATTACTCGAAATGATTTTAGCTTCTAGAATGACTTAATTTCTGAAAGAAAATCAATCTTCTTTTAACTAGAAGAAAATATGTAAATTACACAACACTGGTGTCGTAATGGGAAGCGTGCTGGTCTCGGATTTGCTTAGATGTGGGTTCAAATCTGCGTACTCCTCTCCGAATTCCAGTAGTAAAGATTACCTGCCCCGACATTCCCTGAAGCGCATCTTAGGGCAAAGATGATGGCTTCGGCCCCAGCTACTAAGCGTCTCCTGGTGTAGGCTTCTCACATACAAATGGGCTGAAGGTGTAGAATAGGCTTCTGGTTGTACTATGCTTTGCAAGCAGGAAGGGATCCTGATCAATATGTTTCACTCATTATCGCTCTCTTCCACCTTATCCTCCTCCTCCACCTCCTCCTACTCCTCCTCCTCCTCTTCTTCTCCTCCTCCTTCTCTCCTCCTCCTTCTCCTCCTCCTCCTCTCTTCCTCCTGCCTCCTCCTCCTCCTCCTCCTCCTTCTCTTCTTGTCCTTACTCCTCGGCCAAATCCTCCTACTTAGCTTTCTCTTCCGCTTTTGTCATCTCTTCCTCCTTTTCCTCCACCCTTCCGTCCTATCTCCTCCCTCCTTCCCTCCTCCTTCCTTTCTTCTCCGCCTTCCTCCACTACCACTCCATCTTGCAATTTTGTTTCCATCCACCTTTGCAGACCCACTTCCACCATCCTCTCCCTCTCTCCGTTTCCCTCCTCCCTCCAGCTCTCCCTCCAATTCCAACTCCCTCTCCCCCTCCAACTCCCCCTCCCTGCCCCCTTCCCCTCCCCTCCTCCTCACCTAACCTCTTTCCCTTTCCCCCTCCCCCTTTCCCCCTCCCCTCCCAACTCCCCCTCCCTTTCCCCCGTCCCCCGTCCCCCACCATCTCCTATTCCCCTTCTCCCGTCCCCCTTCAACCCCCCTTCCAACTCCCCCTCCCCTTCCCCCCTCCCCCGCCAAATCCCACTCCCCTTTTCCCGCCCCCCTCCAACCCCCTTTCCAACTCCAACTCCTCTTCCCCCGTCCCCCGCCTACTCCCACTACCCTTCTCCCGTCCCCTTTCAGCTCTCCTTCCTCTTCCCTTATCCCTCCCCTCTCTCCTCCATCTCCTCCTCCTCCCCCTCCTCCAGGCTCATCACTGCCCTCCTGTGCTGACGCGGGTTGGGAATCAGGCCTAATGGGCGAATGGGTGGGGGAATAGGGAGGCGGAGGTGGTGGGGGACTTTTTAGATGCAGTCGAGTAGTGCATCGAGTACATGCGCGTGGTTATTCACGTTTTATTAGTGCGGTGGCTAGCGTCAAGGACTGCTAAAGTTGTAGATTCGAACTGGCGCCTCGCTTAGATTCTGAAATCTTCATGGTCCTGCAAACCGTTATTATTTCCTTTGAGCAAGGGGATGGGTGTGTGTTAGTTCAAAGTATACAGTGTGAAGTGTGAGCTCTCTTCCGGAATATAATACCAATATATCGCCAGTCCAGCACGTGATTCAACACTATGGTGGTTAACCATCTACAAACAAATGACAACATAAATACTGATATATTGATTGAATATGTGTGTTTGTGTGTGTGTGTGTGTGTGTGTGTGTGTGTGTGTGTGTGTGTATGTGTGTATGTGTACATATGAGCACGTCTGTCCATATATTGATATACATATGTAGATTCCTGAGTGAACATGTATTCCCAATACGGGGAAATCCTCTGGTGGCAGAGCACGGGGCAGGCTTTAAGGCTGAGCTCTCTGTTTCGCTCCCCTTCAGAGGTCCTTCGAAGTCAGTGACGTGATCTAATCCTCCGAAGGGTTGAGCTTCTCATCAGATGAGTTTTCTCCGAATCTTGTCTTTGTCAGGAGAAGCCGTGCAGTGATAACAGCTGTTTTGTAATATCAACATGGGGGCTATTGATTGCTGTCCATGAAAAGTTTCCCTCGGCTGAATAACATGGCCTGGCGAAAGCCAGAACAGACGCTTAAGGCTTCAGCAGCTGTGAAAGGTTTAATTGTTGTGAGGACATTTTCACTACTCGTGGAGGTTTTTCGTAGCTGAAAGAAATCACTTATCGGCAGCCAGAATGAATTCGAAAGACGTCGATAAAAGTAAAGAACAAACGAGATTCTCTTGTAACAAACGAAATATTGTGGAATGACGTCGAATCGTCCTTATTCTGTCCACAGCTGCAATGGTTGAGCGAAATATTCTTGGAACAGCGCTCACAGACCTAAATTTGGTTAGGGTTGTCAACAAGGTAAATTAAATTTTCTCTCCGATCTGACAAATTTCATAACACGCTGAAAGAAAAAATGAAAATTGTTTTATGCCATTCCTGCTGCTCCACGGGAGATGTACCTTTGCTTTCGTTCGGTCTGTCCTCCCCCACCCCATCACGCTGGCCTGCGTTCTTGACAGTCTGACCGTGCCAGTCCAGTTGAAGACGAAATGTAGAATAAATAAATAAATACACAAGTAAATAATTAGATAAATAGATAAAACACAAATGCATAAGTAAATAACTAAACAAATATATAAATAGATAAATAAGCAAAACGTAGGTAAATGAGATGGACAAAAATACAAAAATAAAATAGAATAGAATAGAATAGAAAAAGTAGATGAATAAGTAGATAAGTAAAATAGAAAAAAATGAGAGGCGAAAGAGGCGGTGTTCATAGAGCTCGATTGTATTTTTTATATAAAATGAAGCGAAGAGCTTCTACTAGAAGCTTTTTGGCTGCATCTGGAGACCATCACCTGAACCCTGTGTGCATATGAGGCCTATAGGGGAATAGTCACGAGAGACATAAGGGATTTTTGTTTTTGTTTTTTTTTTTGTTTTTTTTTAGTCTCTCGTCTCTGGTCTGTAATAGTGTCACCAAAGAGTCTACAGTAATGACTGCGTCAAAATCAGGCAAATCCCAAGACAAAGATGAGGTTAGTCGTCTCATCTCCCCCCTCCCACACACTCCCCCCTCCCACACACTCCCCCCTCCCACACACTCCCCCCTCCCACACACTCCCCCCTCCCACACACTCCCCCTTCCCACACACTCCCCCCTCCCACACACTCCCCCTTCCTCCCATACACTCCCCCCTCCCACACATTCCCCCCTTCCTCCCATCCCCAAAACACGTACGACTGAATACCCTCCCACCTCGCCACCACAACCTCTAGGTGCACTTCTGAGCAAAGCGTGGCATAGTAATGGAAGACAAGGTACAAGGGTTCTCGACTAAAGGTCGTGGAGTCTCCAGTTCGATTCTTGAACTCGGACACCACTTAAACCATAAGTATTCTCTACCCTGTACTTTCTCTAAAAGGGTCTTGGTTTAATTATTCGGCTCATAACACCTGAAAGAAAAACTCCACCCAGGCCTC
>NC_134790.1:38898836-38913836 GCF_046742065.1 Oratosquilla oratoria | reverse complement strand
GTTTGGACCGACTTCGAGAGGAGTAGAGGCCTCCACAGTCTCTGGAAATGAAGTACTTGAGTACCGGCAAAAAGCTCCTGACGTGTCCGGATGTTGAAACGGCACCGGAAATGACGTCATTCTCCGGGTGGGGACTCTGGTAGCCAGCCCCACCCCCGTCGCCCTGGTTGACAGAGAGGAGAATGAATTGTACAATTAAATTATCGCGCTCAGTCGGATTTTTATATCCCCATCTAAACGGGGACGTACAAATGGATTCGCGTGGAGGCGGGGGACGTGTGGGGCTTGGGGGAGAAAGTCCGTCGGATTGCGTCGTTTTGGTGGAAGCACGAACCGTAATTAGGGGTAAATGGGTGACAGTGACAACGGTTTTAGTTTAGCTTATGTAGCAACACTGCTGGACAATAGAGACTGCGGGTATTGAATGCAAAGAGAAACAATTACACCAAATAGGAATATAGATATTGGTATTGATGATTAGGTAAAGATATAGTAATAAAGTAAATAATAGTAACGAAATGGAAATATATATATATATATATATATATATATATATATATATATACATATATATATATATATAAATTGATAGCGTATTGGTTTACGTCACTGTAACTTTATCACGGGTTAGCTGGGTTCGAATCCTCGGCTCGTCCACGTTTCAATTTCCAACGGATGCCTCCTTCGAGCGACTCTCAGTCTCGATTGCGATTGCATGAAATAAAAGTACATACATACATATACCAAGGCTTTTTCCCCCTTCCAAGGGAGGTAGCCACAAAGGGAAAGGCATAAAAACACTCCCACCCATTTCATCCCTAAATACACTCCACACCCCTCCCACCCTTCCTCTCATCTGAGCACCTCCTGGATGACGGGTCATCCCTGAACCCTGCCCACCGCCCTGGGTCAGAAGCAGTGTCGCAAGACACAGTACATCCACAGTGATTTGTGGTTAAATATATATATATATATATATTTATATATATATATATATATATATATATATATATATATATATATATATATATATATATCAAAAGGGGCTAAAAAAAACGATAATAGTAACTAGGTAATGATATTTGCAGTAACAAAGCAAATGATAATGATAACAATGATGACGATGAAGATCGTCTCGATTAATTCGTGTATATATATGTTTACATACATACATGCATGCATATATATATAGACATACACACCATATATATATAAATATATTATATATATATATATATATATATATTATATATATGTATATATATATATATATATATATATGTATGCATACATATATTTATACAGTATGTATATGTGTATATATATATGATATATATATGAACATGTATATATATATATATATATACATATATATATATATATATATATATATATAGAGAGAGAGAGAGAGAGAGAGAGAGAGAGAGACAGAGAGAGAGAGAGAGAGAGAGAGAGAGAGACATTGTGACAGGTGCGAGGAAGGTGGAAGAGAAAGACAGGGGTCTAGGGTCGAGTTTATTCTTGACCGGTTTGCCTTAGAGCTCTAAGCGAAACCGGTCAGGGATAAACTCAGACCTAGACCCGTGTTTTACTCTTCCACCTTCCTCAAATATGTATATATGTGTATATATATATATATATATATATATATATATATATGTATATATATATATATACATATGTATATATATATAAATATATATATATATATATATATATATATATCTATATATATATACACAGAAATTTACGATGCCGTCAAGTGAATCTATTTTTTTGTTGATGTTTGTTGTTATTACCATAGATATCACCCTAATTCCTAAAGATTTTTTTTTTTTATGATGTAGCAAAATGCCATTAATGGATTTATTTTTCGTCTCCACCTCTGCACAGAAATTGACTTATAATTGGGCCTCTGAGTCATTTCTTTTTCTTTTTCTTTTCTCGCGAAAAAAAGCAGACGAAGTAAAGTCGCTCCTTGAAAGCGTCTCAAATTTAAAAGACGAAAGTGATGAGTGGCTTTAATGAAGACTTTCGTCTGCTTTGCTTGTGAGACGACTTAAGCAAAGGACCAAAAGCTCCTTAATGAAGAGAAACGCAACAGGAAATATTTTTCCTTTTGTCCCCCTCCGTCTCTGATTCACACTTAGCTGAATGAAGTCCCCGGGAATTGGATACTGCTGTCGTGTATACTACTTACAATATTTAGTTTGTGAAAAAAGAAAAAGACAAACATAAAGAGAGATAAAGAGAGAGAGATAGAAAAAGAGAGAGAGCACTATAGAGCGAAAGAGAGAGAGGAGATAGAGAGCTAGAGAGCCAGAGTTACAGAGAGAACGAGAAAGAGAAAGAACGGGATAGAGAGAATAAGAGAGAGGACGAGACTACGAGAGAACTCTCATTAACTAGAATGTAGTACCTTCCTCTTTCCTCCTCCCAACGCTGATTCATTATTTTGATGATATTCCCCTTCGAGGCTTACACGAGAGAGGAGGGAAAACGAGCAGAGTGTTCCGAGACGGCGTCTTCCCCTACGGCTTGTTTTGTTTTGCACGTGGTCTTCCTTTCACGGGAGATGTTAGAGACACTTTTCTGTGTATGTGTGTGTGTGTGTGTGTGTGTGTGTGTGTGTGTGTGTGTGTGTGTGTGTGTGTGTGTGTGTGTGTGTGTGTGTGTGTGTGTGTGTGTGTGTGTGTGTGTGTGTGTCTGTGTGTTTGTGTGCGTGTGCGTGTGTGTGTATGTATGTATGTGTGTGTGTGTGTGTGTGTGTGTGTGTGTGTGTGTGTGTGTGTGTGTGTGTGTGTGTGTGTGTTTGTGTTTGTATTTGTGTGTGTTTGTATTTGTTTTTGTGTTTGTGTGTGTGTGTGTCTGCATACGTTTGTGTGTGTGTGTGTGTTTGTGTGTTTGTTTGTGTGTTTTGTGTGTGTGTGTGTGTGTGTGTGCGTGTACGTGTGCGTGTGTGTGTGTGTGTGTCTGTGTGTGTATGTGTGTGTGTGTGTGCGTTTGTGTGTGCGTTTGTGTGTGTGTGTGTTTGTGTGTGTGTGTGTGTGTGTGTGTGTGTGTGTGTGTGTGTGTGTGTGTGTGTGTGTGTGTGTGTGTGTGTGTGTGTGTGTGTGTGTGACTGTCGCGCTTAAGCGTGACTTTAGGCATATTAAAAAAAAGTGTCTTGAACTAAAACATTTAATATTTGAGGCAGCGCGGACACAAAACATAACTTTCCATGCATCAGACGCCATATCCGAAATAAATAAATAAATAAATAAATAAATAAATAAATAAATAAATAAAAGATATTATTGATAACTTGAAAATGTTACCCAAACTGTTAGCTAAGCTGACACCAGTGACTCAAAGCACAGAGAAAAGCTGGTATGAGTTTAATCCATGAACAGAAATAGAAGTAAAAAAAAAAAAAAAAAGGATCTGTAGCAGAAAGACAAACAGCGAAACCATACTCTCGAACAAAATCTTAAATCGACAAAAGGTCGAGTTGGTCTTGTCTTGACATAATGAAATATATACGACTTCAGCAAAGGACCCGGTTAGGCTGAAGCTTCTCGCCCCGGAAAATAAAAAATAATAGTAAAAAAAAAATCACCCTGGTTCCGTAACTGTTTCTGAATTTTCATTTTTCTTTGTCTTTGTCAGGTTTTCCTTTCTTTGCGCAGTCATACACCGTTTCATCTTTCAGAGACCTTTCAGACACAGAATACGCGCACACTTTTCTGTCGCATTCTGTTTCAGAGCTCGGAGATCTTTTGGTGTTTCAGTCGAAGCGTTTCCAAGCAAAATGTACACACGGCTTCCTATTAGATATTTTGGCGAGACCGGTGGACGTAAAACATTTGTACTCAAAAATCCTTTCACACATTCGTTCCTGCTAGCGCCATTAGTGTACATTAAGAAGGGGACTGCAAATAAGCGTTGCATTGACATAATACATATTTAGGCGTAGTTTCTGTGCACTCGTGTATACCTCCATTCATTTATACAAAAATACAAGTACACAGACATAAGAACGTATATATATATATATATATATATATATATATATATATGTATACATATATATGTATATATATGTATGTATATATATATATATATAATATATATATATATATATATATATATATATATATACATAGCCTCGTTCAAATTCCATTCAAGCAAAATTAGATAAGGTGGAGGAAATCTATTGGTATATAGATATATAGATCTACTTACATGAGAAATCACATAAACTTGTGATTCTAAATATGCGGAAAAACCACCAAGGAAAAAGATAAACTGATGACCAAGCGCTTTCGTCTATTCAGACATCCTCAGACATCATTCAAGCAAAATTAGATAAGGTGGAGGAAATCTATTGGTATATAGATATATAGATCTACTTGCATGAGAAATCACATAAACTCGTGATTCTAAATATGCGGAAAAACCACCAAGGAAAAAGATAAACTGATGACCAAGCGCTTTCGTCTATTCAGACATCCTCAGGGTACCCTGAGGATGTCTGAATAGACGAAAGCGCTTGGTCATCAGTTTATCTTTTTCCTTGGTGTTTTTTTTCCGCATAGATCTACTTATTCATTTATCTTTGCTTATCTTATGTATTAATTTATATATTAATTTGTTTATTCATTTACTTGTTGATTTATTTAATTATTCAATTATTTATTCATTAAATATTTTATCTATTTATCTTTTTGTTTATTATGTAAGTTTTTATTTGTCTATTTTTTAGTGGTACGATTTTCGGGAAAGGAACGGATAGTTCATCATCAAAAGTAGTTTGACAGTTTTATGTTTAGAATTTCATTGAGATATGGAATAGCCACAAGACTAATTGGATATGATATATGACTTAGGGGATGTGGGGATGCACCTGGTCGCCTTTGCCAATAAAGAACTGCTGACCCTCGAACCGAGGACGAAGTCCTTGGGTCCTTCGAATGGCGAGTCTCGACCGTAGACTTTCTCTCTGTTTGTGTTTCTGCCACCATGAGAACAAAAAGAAACCTTCTTCTTCTTCTTCTTCTTCTTCTTCTTCTTCTTCTTCATCATCATCATCATCATCATCATCATCATCATCATCATCATCATCATCATCATCATCATCATCATCATCATCATCATCATCATCATCATCATCATCATCATCATCATCATCATCATCATCATTATCATTATCATCATCATCATCATCATGATGTACCAAGAGGAGCAGTTGTAGGCTCGTAGTATCTCTGAAAGCTTTTCACGCCGGGAGCGCAGTGGGAAATCGGGACCCCAAGCAGGAGCGTGAGTGTGTGGTGAATGCCAGAAGCACTAACCACTACATCAGCAAGCCGTGTATATGTTTGTGTATGTGTGTGCGTGTGTGCGAGCGTGTGTATTTGTTTGTGTGTATATGTATGTATTATGTGAGCATACGTACGTAGTATTAGTATATGTGTATGAAGATAAATATGTTTTTGAAGATAGGTAGGTGTAATTATTGATAGAGCAATGTGTGTATATATATATCTTATACCTATACATACATACATATATATATCTTATACCTATACATACATATATATTACATATATATATATAATACATATATATATGTATATATATATGTATATATATGTATGTATGTATATACGCATATCAATATATATATATATAAAATTCATACAGATACATTTATCTATATATGTACAGTATATGAACATCTGTGTGCAAGATGTAATTATAGGCACAGCGTGTATGACAAGAATTCGCACAAAGACATTGTATGACGGAGGATCCTCGCAAGCCTTTCATTCCATTCCATTCCATTCCGGCCGGAATGCTCCTTTCTGCTCATTGAGACAAACTTCTGCGAACATTTTTCATTGTCTGAGTAAATCATTTGCCTAATAATCCTTTCAAGTATTCCTTCTCCTTCGCTTCCTCCTTTCCCTACCTCTCCCTTCTCCACCTTCCCTTCTTCCTCCTCCTCCTCCTCCTCCTCTTCTATGTTCTGCTTCCCCTCTCCCCCTTACTTCGTCTCTTTCTTCTGTTCTTCTGTTCCTGTTCTTCTTACTCTTGTCACTCACTCTTCCTCCTCTTAGTATTCTCTCTCCTTCCCAACATTTCCTTCTCCCTCCTCTCCTCCTTTCCCTCTCCTCTTCCCCTCCTTCCCTCCTACCTTCCTCCCCTTCCTCCCCTCCTCTCCCTCCTTCTCCTTTTATCCTTCCTCTCTTCTCTCCCCCCTCTCCCTCCTATCCGTCTTCCTTCCACTTCTACCTTTTTTTCGTCTTCCTCTTTTTTACTATCTCCTTGTATATCCATATACTTGCACAATAATAAACGACTTTCTTTTTTCCAGGACCTCAAAGAACATAAGAATGTATAGTTGTGGTCAAATGTCCTATTTCCTTTTTTTTTTTTTGTAAATGAAACTTTTCTAATAGATAAAGTGCCAGAGCCCCACTACACAGAGGACACAGAACACCTTATACTACAATTCCCCACACTAACAATCCCTAGACAACAACACAATACATCTTCCTTGAGTGACTTGTAGACCCACCATGAGATCGTTATTTGTTACCTGGAGGCTTTGGTTCTTCTGCAAAAGAGACCAGGGGCAACAGATATCTGTTTTATGCATAACCGCCAACGTCCCATCATGCCGGAGTTAGCGCAGAATGGGGATTGTGTGTGAGGGGTGGGAGGGAGCTGCGGCGAGTCCATCACGAAACTCCCTCCACCAATCCTCTCAGTCAGAACCACATGATTCCATTCAGCCGTGGGGACGACCATGGCTGCCACCAGTGGGGACCGGTTCTATTCGGTTGCCTCGACCACATGTTGGGAGTAGGGGAGGGGTACAGGTTTGCCACTTCGACGAAGGGTGGCGGGGAGGGGGAATGGGTCGAACTTTGAATTATGTAGGAGGATTTCGTCCCAAGGCACTTCTTTCTTGATGATTCGTATTCAGCGCGAAAATGGAGTCGTAATATCTACTGATGTGCCACAATGTTGGAAGAAATGAAGAGAGAAAGATTTGCATTAATCTATATGTTAATGTATGAATATATGAATATGAATGTTATTTCTATGTATGTATATATATATATATATATATATATATATACATATATATATATATATATATATATATATATATATATATATATATACACACTGACATACACTCACACTCACACACACACACACACACACACACACACACACACACACACACACACACACACACACACACACACACACACACACACACACACACACACACACACACATATATATATATATGTATATATATTTATATATATATATATTATATATGTATATATGTGCGTGTGTGTGTGTGTGTGTGTGTGTATGTGCGAGTGTGTGCGTGCGTGCGTGTGTGTGTGTGCGTGTGTGGATGTGTGTGTGTATGTGCTTGTGTGTGTGTGTGTGTGTGTGTGTGTGTGTGTGTGTGTGTGTGTGTGTGTGTGTGTGTGTGTGTGTGTGTGTGTGTGTGTGTATGTGTGTGTGTGTTTCTGTGTGTATGTGTGCCTGTGTCTATGACTACGTACGTGCGAGCACACCTATTACTAGTAAATGGCTAAAAATATTTATTTGGGCACCCCCAGATATATACTGTACATTCGTGGATCCATCCCCTTCTCATTGAAGAAGTTGCCACGAGTGGGGACGAATAAAACAGTCTGGCAGCAGCCAGAATAAACAAAAGAAATGCCATTTGTCTTGGAAGGAGTCGACTGAAATCCCCGTTCGTTGTCAAGGAGACGAGTAAAGAAGTCTGGCGGGTGCCTGGGTGGAAAGGAGGCCTGGCTTATGGCATGGAAGGGACTAGACTCGCATTGGTTCTAAACTCATGGTTCAATGATCACTTGTGGGCCACAATGGTCAACAAGAAGGGCCACAGATTGAAAACTAGTGAGAGTTAGTGGATGCACAAGGCTTCTATACACTAGTGGTGGAGTTTCTAGGAGGCTAAAGAACAGTAAAACATAAGAATGGGATACATAAGGAAAGAGGTTGAGAACCTCTGGACTAGAGGCTCTTGTTGGCGTCGGCGGCGGAGGCGGCGGAACAAATAGATCAGCTTGGGTGTGAGTTGTGGCACATAAATAATGACGACAAGGGAAAAAATATCTTCACCTTTTTTGACGAGTTAATCCACTCGACCCGTTCATATATAAATTCCACACTTTAAAGATAATCAGATGGAGATTTATTGTTGCCATTAAACTTTAATTCCAAGATAATTTCAAATTTTCAGCGTTATAAGAAATATTGTTCTCCTTGAGCTTTGTTCTGCCGTAAGAAAAAAATAAATAAATTGAGGGAATTATGTGCCCATTAGGGAAAAAATAACTTTTAACGAAGAAATAATATTTCATATAGAGGCACGATAAGCAATCTCTCTGGTCTCATGAGCTTGGTTCTTTATTGAATTGTTCATGAAAATCTTTATTTCTGGGAATAGTTAGTCATGTGGTGGAATAAATAATATTGTACGCATTCTTTATCTAGTGTATTCTAATACTAGTCTTACGATCTCACGTGTGCTTGTGGCTTGGTCGAAAACGTGTTGGTTTAACATTCACTTAGCTTTGGCTTCGAATCCCGCACGCCTCTCCGATTCCCAGCAGTGACTGTTACTTCCCTCAACAGTCCAAGCGCATAGGACATAAGTGATGGGTTCGGCTGTATCTAATCAGCGCCTCCTGCTGTAGACTCCTTACTTTCTTGACCTTTATTTTACCACGACTAATCACTCTCATATGGTGAAAGTGTTTATGAATTTTAGTGTTGATGAAACCAGACGCCTATATGAACATAAAAAAAAAAGGATATATGATACTTTAGTTAGAAGGTTGAAAATAAGAAACCAGCTTTGGGATAGATTGAGTAAAGACCTGTTTATAGCAAGAAAGGCAGGAATAAGTTGACAGAGACGGAGCAGTTTGCCTTGGCAGGAAGTCTGCACGGAAGCGCAGTTTTTAAGAACGATAGAGAGTACTCCACCCAGACCGTAAGACTTCGTAGTGTCAGGAGCAGAAAGAGCATTTTATTTCTTTTTAAGAAATCCGATTGGAAGGCATGAGTAATTCAAAGGGGCCAGCAGCAACGGTAGAAGGAATAGCTGCAGACTTATTCAAGGAGTTTTTGTTAAAAGTTTGAGCAAAGAATTCAGCTTTTTCAAAGGAAACTAAAGCACCACCGCCGTCACTCCGGAGGAGCGGAGGTACAGACGAAGATCTGAATTTTTTGGAAAGGTTGCTGGACACATGCCAGAAATCGCGTGAAAGATTAAAAGAGGCTCGAATTTTGAGATTTCTTATATATGTAAAGAGTGTTTGGTACGGCATAGATCAGAATGAATAGTTTATTATTCTCAGAAAATAAAGGGAATGGTATTCTTGTCCTTCTTTATCCTGGATGGCAGGAGAGTAAGCGTAATCAGGGTCAAGGGTAGAATTAGGTTCATAAAATTTGTTAGGAATGTATGCTTTATTCCACAAGAGGATTACATTCTGCACTCGCTGTGGTACCTCGGGTAGATTCAGAAGCTGCTCCACCGGAAATAAAGGAAATACTGCCTAGTAGATTCCCAGTCAGCAGCGCCGAAATCCTAAAAACTAAATGAAGCATATCATTACTTCTCGAATAATGAATGATAGTTGAGACCCGTCTCACGCAATCTTGAGGTCGCCCTCCGTCTGAATAGAATCGCCTTGGCTTTCAACAGGATCTATGATGGCGTACTTCACTGGCTTTTGTCGTGATAGACGATTTTATTCAGGCGAGAGTAACTGAAAAAGATTCTGTCTCCATCCGCTGGCTTATCCATCTGCGACAGAGATATGTATTTATTCTAATCATATCCCAATGATCACTTGGGGTCTGTTCAGTCAACGAGGAAACTTCAGAGGAGAGGAAGTCAACGCGTGCGCACTTCATTAAAGTTGTCAACAATGGCGCACCTCACCGTTTCGCTTCCACTTCCATAAAACTTCTCGGCAGTGAACGTGGGTCTCCACTCGTGGGGCCCCGGTTCTCCCGTAGTCTCGAATGATCCAATCTGTGCCCGGAGACACTATCATCTAATATCGATAGCTGGGGCTGGAGGGCGAGTCTGACCTATGAAGCAAAGGCAGAGCGGGTGCGTACACAGTCTTTTAAGCTAATGGTTGTCATCCATTTTATTCACAGGTTCTTGATTTATTTATTTATGTTTTCAATTATATTTGTGTTGGGTGGCTGTGTTCTTGATTTTGATCCTTGGAGGCGAGTTGTCCGTGGATTGGGTTGTTCGCAACTTTACGTTGTCCGTACATATTTGCTGTGATTAAATGACTAATCTATGAACGCACATACACATTTACGTATATACATAAAGGTGTATATACGCATCCATATGTACACATGTATATACATGTACGTGTACACGTGTATGTATGTATGCGTGCGTGTGCACACACGTGTTTATGTGTGTGTGTGTGTGTGTGTGTGTGTGTGTGTGTGTGTGTGTGTGTGTGTGTGTGTGTGTGTGTGTGTGTGTGTGTGTGTGTGTGTGTGTGTGTGTATGTGTGTGTGTGTTTGTGTGTATGTGTGTGTGTGTTTGTGTGTGTGTGTGTGTGTGTGTGTGTGTGTGTGCGTGCGTGCGTGTGTTTATGTGTATGTGTGTGCTTGTATGAAAGTATACACTGTACTCATTTGTTCTTTCCAGATCTATGCTCTATTTACCTATCCAATGCACCGCTAACTTTTCTCACCGCTAAAACTCTCTCTCGTCTCTTCCCCTTCCCGTTCCCGTTCCCCGACTCCTGCCTCAGTCCTATCTTCAGGGCGTCATAGAACGAAGCTATCTACCCCTTAAGGGCGATCTCCCCGTCAGGCGCCCTTTGTTCCCCGCCCTAATTGTTCATGTAACGGCGACCTCTGCTTATCTTGGGTCAAATGAACAGACTCAGCTAGTGGAGGGGGGTGAGAGGGGGTGTAAAGATGGGGAAGGGAATGAGGGTGAGTGTAGACGAATGGGTGAGGTGGTAACAAAATAGGGGATTGTGTTAGGAAAAGGTTCCTTTGGACCGAAGCCTGGGTTTTAATGAATATCAGTTGAAAACCAAAAACATGGTATATAGCTGGACTGGATGATAGAATAAAGAAACTAATGGATAATTAGATAAAAGGAATGAAAACAAGGAAAAGAAATAGCAACGTGTAGTGTTTTTTTGATCATCTGATCTTGAAATTTTAAATTAAATTACATGCTATTGCTATATCGGGGAGTTTTGATTTCATTGAATATATTAACGAGAACCTCTGTAACTACTTGATTTGATCCTCCCCCTGAGATATGCTGAGCCTGTTGGTCAAGAAAGGAAAAGGTAGCATCTGAAGGAAAAATGGTCTTAGTATTCATACATTAAAAATCGATAAAGGTCTTCTCCCGGACGAATAAAATGACATAGTAGGAGCGGAAATGATGATTAAAGATGACAGCTGTCATCAACCAGGCAATTGAAGTGTTCTATTCAAGAGATCATGGTTTGGATATATATATATATATATATATATATATATATATATATATATATATATATATATATATATATATATATATATATATACTAATTAGGAAAAAAGTAACACAGTGTTTAATTATAATTATTGTTGCCACAGGTTTTACTGTGTTAGTTACGGAAACATCTTTCCCCGGGATGCACGGCTAAGTGTTTAATCCCACTCACTGCGTTCCTTCAATGTGTGGCTTCTCTGAGGACACAACCGAAGACCTTACTTAGCTCAGGACCTTACCCCGTGCTGATCCGTGTGTCACCCGATCGGGACCACCGTTGAAGGGCGTTATCACACCGACTATGGGCAGTGAACAGGATGCAGGGATGACCCGTCATCCAGGAGGTGCCAAGATAGGAGGGGGGGGTGGAGGGGAGTGGAATGTATAGGAAATGAGGTGGATGGGAGTGATTTCTATTCCTTTTGGCTACCCCCCGTGTAAGGGGGAAGGGGCCTTTGGTATATGTATGTATGTATGTATGAAATGATATTCTATATAAATTGTTGAGAACACAAAATAGTTTGCCATGGTAATATTAAGGCGGGAAAGGCGCTGGAGGTGGGCGGTATCGCCGATTAATTGGAGACTGAAGGAAAAATTGCCCAGTGTGATGACGCTCTCGGGTTGAGGTTATCGGTTCACATTTGGCTGAATAAAATCGCTTGGTCTCCTCTGCAACAAAAGCTGTCCAGAGCGACAGCGTACTGAAGCAATTCACCCAGATCGATGGCGGGTCCAGGATCAAAGTTTGGGGGGCTGACCTGATTTTGTAAATGTAGATGACGCTTAGGGGAGGCTAATCTGAATTTTGTAAATATAGATGACGCTTTTAAAGAGATGTGCTCTGTAACACGAATACGATGATTTTGAATATAAAGTGAAGTATATGTTCTCACTTTAGTTATTTTTTCAAAATATTGGGCAAAAGTAACATTTAATCTTATATTTTAAAGATTTAATCTCAGTTATGTATTGGATACACTTCTGTCAATGTAATACTGCTTTCTTCCATGCACCGTTGTACACGTGGTAAGTTTCCCGATCTCTACAATGAGTTAATGAAACAACAAATTTGGTGGGTAGGGGCCTCAAGCCCCTCAAACCCCCTCTGATTCCGCCGCTAACCCAGATATAGAGTTGTAAATGAATGAATAAATGGATAAGTAAATAAATGAATAGAAAAATGAAAATATATAAAAATTATATAAAAAATGTAAGAAAAGATAGAAAATAAAATGAATATAAAATAGAAATTATAAGATGAGACAATACAAATATGATAAATAAATAAACAAACGAATGGACGAATAAATAAACAAATATAATAGATATAGATAAATATATATATGAAATTATAAGTATAAATTTAAATGATATATATAAATCAGTGCGATGGCATTAAGCGGGTCCCTCACGATCAATATTATTGCGCAATATCCCATATTTTACAATGTTATTAACGGAACACGTGTTTGACCGGAACATTTAATGTCTTCAATATATTGTGTTATTATTCAGTGTCATCCCTACACTGTCAATAATATTGGACAATATGAAATATTGAGCAATAATAATGATCGTCTAGAGACCGCTTTAGGTGCAGATCATATAAAGAGACGACAACGTTGTTCGGTGGATATCTCTGTATTTGACCCTGAGCGTATGTGAGCTCATCGTCAAACCACTCAATTTCTACTCCATCAGACCCTGGGGCCTTTCTGTTAGCTGTTTATTGGAAATTTATTAAACTGTGAAACCGAATATACATGTATGAAAAACAGATGAATATATTTTCACTTTAGCGGAGAGAACTACCAGCAGAATATCTGTGTCTTTGCATGTGTATAATATATATATTTGTGTGTATGCAAGATAGCATATGTTGAAGTGTCTATATCACTGTATCTAAGCGTGTGAATTCATTATTGTATATAAGTAAAATTGGTGTATACATCCGGTGTATCAATTCGGTGTATACATTCTTTGTATATATATATATATATATATATATATATATATATATATATGTGTGTGTGTGTGTGTGTGTGTGTGTGTGTGTGTGTGTGTGTGTGTGTGTGTGTGTGTGTGTGTGTGTGTGTGTGTGTGTGTGTGTGTGTGTGTGTGTGCGCGCGTGTCTGTATGTCTGTGTGTCTAAATATGTAATTCCAAATGTATATTGATTTTTATTCTACTTGATTCAGATTAAACATTCGCATTGACTCGAACTGACAGCAGAACTAGCGTCAACGCTTCCACAAAAAGGATGCACATGCTCCACTAGAGAAATACGTACAAGCACACACACACACACACACACACACACACACACACACACACACACACACACACACACACAGAGAGAGAGAGAGAGAGAGAGAGAGAGAGAGAGAGAGAGAGAGAGAGAGAGAGAGAGAGAGAGAAAGGGAGAGACAGAGAGAAATTCTGCCGATGGAATATTTATACATTCATTTAATTTGTATAAAATAATTTTATATGTATTTCTCTCTGATGTGTCGATCTGCATCATAGATGAGACCTGAAATACTGTCCAGCACCATTTATATACCCCTCTCTCCCTCCCCTCAACCCATTCACTCACTGCCCTCCCCTCCCTCCCCCTCCAGCCTCTCGTAAATCCCTTCCACGTACCTCACCTTTTCTCGTGACTGCAAACAATGGGTAAGTCTCTTTTTAAAAAATCCATTTGTATTTTTGGAGGCTTTATATATATATATATATATATATTTATATATATGTATATATATATATATATATATACATATATATATATATACATATATATATGTACATATGTATATATATATATGTATACATATATGTATATATATATACATATATACATATATATATATATATATATATATATATATATATATATATATATATATATATATATATGCGTGCGTACATGGGTAACAAAGTGGGCAGGGCACTCTCGATCCAAAATATTCCTTTGGTCGGCAGTGGTCGTGGACCTCTATGAGAGTTTTAGACAGGTGGCCTGGAGGATGTTAGGACTGGAATGTCACCCACTTCCCTCTCTCGCCTATTCCGTGGTCCACAAATGAAGTCCTTCTGTATACAAGATTCATGGGCCCTTAAAAGTGCCGCAACTTTGTTCAGTTATCATCGTTAATCACGTTATTGATATTAAAAGGTGTTACAAACATTTTTGTGAGACTACGTGGTCCAGTTCAGATTTTTGGCAGTCGGTGGGCTCAGACGGATCCTCCTCACCCCTCTGGTAACTAAAACAAACTCGGAGTGCAGACCCTCGTTTTCAAAGTCCCGAATTCTGTGCGTTGGGTGTGTTTTGGGCGAGCCGTTTTTGGGTCCGTTTTTGGGGACCGTTTTGGAGCTGCGTGGGCGTAGGAGGACATGATTGG
>NC_134790.1:38883836-38888836 GCF_046742065.1 Oratosquilla oratoria | reverse complement strand
TAGAGATCCAGGTATTTAACCTAGTCACCCCTGTGATGTCTAATATCTTTTCACCAATCGGCACAGATCGCTCCAGAAGAACAGTACCGATAATACCTGTCAAACGTGCAGGAATACTGTCCCGTGGTCCTTCCTCAAGACCTCTTTGATTTCTAGATGTTTCAGAGGAAAGAGGTCCACATAAAGATGGGCTCTTCCACTGCGAGAAAGTAGACTCTTAGTGTCTGGCGTTGAGAGAGTAATGAATGTACAGTTGCCCAAAAGAGTACTGACTTTTTTTAGAGAAGAAAGGACAAATGAGAGCTTGCGTGATGGGAGTAAAAGGAGGATGATCCAGGAATTAATTCATTCTAACGTTTCGAACAACTTATTCTTTTTCAGAGATATATCCACAGAAAGTTTTTTTTTCATAGGTTACAATCTATATCACTCTTGAAGGGTACTCGGTCAGGTCATTATAGCACGAGAACACTTGTTACCTTTGATAATGAGTTAAGTGTCATCTATCAAATCCCGTGTAAAGGATGTTCAGCTTCGTATTTCGCAGAGTCAAGTCGGTGTCTAGATAAACGACTATCTGAACACAAAAATGACCTTAGAAAACACAAGACTTCAAACTCTCTTGTCTAGTATTTGGACAAACATGGTCACCTGCCCCCCAGGAAGGAGGCTAAGTTCTTCAAAAGGGTTGAAAGAAGAAGACAAGAAAAACAATCGAAGCTGCATACATAAATACTAGTGAAAACACCAATAGAAGAGATGGATTTATTTGCTTATCAAAGATAGTAAGTGTCCTCGTCCTAGACGCGACGAGACGGGTGGAACACGGGACAACTGGTCACCACTCAGGCATATGACCTGATCAAGTACTCTTCAAGAGTGATATAAATTGTAACCTATAAAAAAAATCCTGTAGATATCTCTCTGAAGAGGACCAAATTGGTCGAAACGTTAGAGTGAATCAATTCCTAGATCATCTTCGTTTTACTCGCAGCACCCAATCTAGTACTGACTTTGTTTCCTGAACCCTTAGCACATCGAGTGTAGAAAGTAAAGGAAATGGTAGCTGGCAACTCGGGTCGTGAGGTTGATGCTGCTTCGAAAGGACGTTAGTTGGTTTTGTAGATAAAAAATACTATTAATTGGATGGTATAATCGGAACCGTTCTAGCCTCTCGTTTGCTTAGTTGTGGGTTCGAATCCCACACTCCTGTCCAATTTCCCAGATGAAGCATATAGGGCAAAGGTGACGACTTCGGCCCACGCTAATCAGTACCTCCTGGCGTAGACACCAAGCCCTGATATCTGCAACAGTCGGATCACACGATGCTGAACATATAACTCCAACAAGGCATCAATCGTCTTGCCATTTGGTGGCAATAAAAATTTGTAAACATAAAACAATGGCAATTATATTGAAGTTTGTAGAACTTGCCACTGCAGTATTTGACATTGAACGTTGTGTACTGGTAATGATACATTGTCACTTGATTTTTAAAGACAATGAGATATTTCAATTTTCAGGTCCAGTATCGTTAATCATTTCCACGAGAGAAAAAAGTAATTTTCCATTGCTGCTCATAGCATGTCATTGCAATATAAATATTTGCTCTGGTTTATATGTTATATAAATTTGTTATATTTCAATGCCAAATAAGTACTTTTGAAAGAGGCACGACCTTGTTATGATCGGTTAGCGTTCATATGAAACCTACTTGTCACAAAGGATTGATAGTTTATATATATATATATATATATATATATATATATATATATATATATATATACATACTGTATATATATGTATATAAAATATATATACATACTGTATATATAATAATATATATAAATATATAAATATATATATATATATATATATATACAGGTATATATATATATATATATACATGTGTGTGTGTGTGTGTGTGTGTGTGTGTGTGTGTGTGTGTGTGTGTGTGTGTGTGTGTGTGTGTGTGTGCGTGTGTGCGTGTGTGTGTGTATGTGTGTGTGTGTGTGCGTGTGTGTAAAAAGTTAATAAAGAAAGAAAGAAATAGATAAAGAAAGAAAAAATCCACGCTAATTTTTGCAAATCTAATTGCATTTAAAACATGCTCACCACAAATTCCTACTCTTAACATGTTTTTGAACCCAATGTCATACCACGGCTATAAAATTTTTTACTAACTCGACAAAGTCGGATCGAGAAAAGTTTAACATAATCAGCAATTAAATCGAGGAGAAAGGAACTGGTTTAACTAAACCTTAATTAATTCATTTGTCTTTGTGGAAACAGTTTCGGCATATGTATATTTGATGTGAATAGACATTATTTACAACATTAGTAATTGATATACTGATTTTCATTTCAAAATAACTTCTAATTTTACTCGTCTATTAATTTCCATGAATAAAACGTTATCAATTACGAAATATAAACCAAAAGTTCCGTTGTATTACCATTTAAATTGTGACTGAAACACTAACGAAAAATTACATTATTGTAAATTATTTTATCAACATGAAAAATATTTCGTTTGCATATTCGTTATTTTGTCATCTGCACTCGGCCATTTCAAAATTATTTGTTTCAACAGTGTCAGAAACATTTTAATGGATTATTTTTCAAATGTGTGTCCTTTCTTTTCTAAAGCTTCCTTTCATTCTATGAATATATTTATTTTTATTTTCCGCTAAGGGAAAAAATATATCTCTGTGTGAGGAGGAAAATGGTTTTGGCCACTTCTGTGTTTAAAAAGAGGTGCATAGGAGGGAAAATTGTATTTTGTATATATTTCTTTATCTGCTGATTACCCTCAGACATGATGGAGGAATGGGAAACTCTTCACCACCGGACAGAGGAAAGTATACTTCAATGTTATTCTTTGATTTCCGGTCTGTGAATATCTGGAATATAGACAACAGTGAATAAACTCTGCTTCAGAAGAGACCTCCTCCATCCTCCTCCTCCTATTCCTCCTCATCCTCTTCCCCTCCCCTCCTCCTCCTCCTCCTCCTCCTCCTCCTCCTCCTTTCCCTCCTTGAGGTCTGAAAGAATTTTCCAGCGAAAATAAGAAGGTGAAGTGTTTCTTATTACCTTAATAAGTGAGTGTGTGAGATCTTGGTAATGACTTCCGTGACGCGACAGGGTAATATCAGTAATGAATTGGCCTCTGCGGGTAATGAATGTATTCTGACCAAACGGGGGAGGCTGAGTGTGTCTGTTCAGTAATCAGACAGACACCGCCTGTGACTATTTGCCCTCCTGCTGTAATCAAGGCCACAAAGGAAGGACAAACAAACAATCGAGGGCACAAAGGGCTGAGCAAACAAACAATCAAGGCTCGACAATCCAGCGGCGCGGGTCAAAGTTCATGTTGGCGCGGAAGAAATGCAGATGCAACGTCTCAGTCTTCCAAATTAATCTTCAGGAAATGGGAATAAAAATCCCTTGAGAAGGAGGCAAGGATTTTGTAAGAAAAAAAATAATAATACATATTGCTGAAGGACACAGAAAAGGAAGTAGCAAATGTTGTGGCATTGCATACTTTGAGGAGAGGTATGAATTTCAGAGAAAATGCCTGAAGTCTTACGATGGTTAGTATAGGGGAGTGCATGCCATTGGGAATCAACCTGAAGCCACGGACATGAGCGCGCATGTTTCATTAAACAGTATCAGAATCCGTACCTTTTAGTTCTCTATTTAATTGTTTATTTATGCATTTATTCATCTATACATGTATTTATTCCTTAATCTGTTTATTTGTTTATTTCTTTGCTAGTAATATAATTATATGAATATATAATTAAATATGAATTTGTCTTTATTTATCTATTGTTTATTCTACCTGTTTAATTGTTTGTTCATTCGCTTAGTCATTTTTTTTGTTTTATTTATTTGTTTATCCATTATTTCTTGCTCTTACTGGCGGCTGTATAGGTGGCATTATATAAAATATAAGTATGGAGTTCGGCGCCGGTGGTTTGGGGACTGGGGAATATTCTTCTTTTTATGGATTGAGTTGGCACCCCGACCCTCACAGAAGCACGACGGTTTGCCCAGAGAGACCCTGAAGCCTCCGACCAATGGCGCGGAAGCCAAAGCCCGAGGGAATTGTTCTAAGAGCTTTCGGTTTTCTCTTTATGTGGAAAGACTTCAATAACTTCAGTGATCCGAAAAGGAGGAGGTGGTGGTAGAGGTGGAGGAGGAAGCGGAAGTGGAGAATGTGGAGAAGGAGGAGGAGGAGGAGGAGGAAGAGAAGGAGGAGGAGGAAGGCAGAGGTGGGAATAGGAGTGCTGCGAAAGGGAGAAGGACAAGAAGGGGGAAGGTGAGAGAAGAGAAAGAGTAAGGACTGGGATAAAACAGGTTCTAAAGAAGTGAGGAATGAGAAAATATGGGGAGAGAAAGGGGTAAGACAAGACAAGAGAAGAGAAGAGAAAAATACTTGGAATTAAAGAAAGAAGGAGGAAGTATGGGAGGGAAGAAGGAACAGGGAGAAATAGGGAGGCTATAAGTAAAGCAGGTAGAAGGAAATGGGAAAAAAAGGAAGGGAGAGAGGAGATGGATCCAAGATTCTATGGAAGGAATGTAAAGAACAGGAGGGGAAGGAAGGGGAAGGGAGAAGACAGGGCAGCGAAGGAAATAAAGTTTTCTTCTTTCATAGTTGTTCGGGTCTCTATTATTGGTTTGAACTGAAATAGAGTAAAGATGGAGCGACGTCCGGCCCGCGCAATGACAGGCCACTCTTCACACAGGATATTGCCCGAGAGAGAGAGAGAGAGAGAGAGAGAGAGAGAGAGAGAGAGAGAGAGAGAGAGAGAGAGAGAGAGAGAGAGAGAGAGAGAGAGAGAGGGAGAGACAGACAGACAGACAGACAGACAGATAGACCGACAGAGACAGACAGACAGACAGACACACAGACAGACAGGCAGACAGACAGACACACAGACAGACAGACAGACAGAGTGAGTGAGAGTAGATGAGTGGGTGAATGGACGAATCGT